>NC_133771.1:168106012-168361719 GCF_003597395.2 Chelonoidis abingdonii
TTTCATGTCTAAAGAAAAGATTCTGTACTGCCTGGACTATCATAGCAGCTGGAGGCTTCCTCCTCCTCATTTTATCTCACTAAAAAGTCAGTGTTGCTTATTCCTGCATTCTTTATTACTTCATCACACAAATGGGGGGACCCTGCAATGGTAGCCCAGAAGGATTGGGGAAAGAAGGAAGCAACGGGTGGAGTTGTTGCACAGACACCCCCTAGAATGGCATGCAGCTCATCATTTCTGTGGGATCTGACCCAGAGTGGCTGTGCTCTCTGGTTCTCTGATACACTGGTTCTGTAGTACATTTGCCCCATATTCTAGGCAGGACTGACTCTATTTTTAGATACAACATAAAGGAGGAAATGACCTGGGGGGTCATTCCCATTTTTGTCTTTGCGCCTCCGGCCGACCTCAGCGAAGGTCAGCCAGGAGCGCCTGTGACAGCAGCAAATGGTGTAGAACGACTGACAACCGTTATCTCATCGCCAATTTACAATGGCACAACAGATGGTACAGAAAAACTAGTAACTGTCTCTGCTACCTTTCAAAAGCAAATGAATGCTGCTGTGTAGCGCTGCAGTACAGCCTCTGTCAGTGGCATCCAGTACACATACGGTGACAGTGACAAAAGGCAAACAGGCTCCATGGTTGCCATGCTATGGCGTCTGCCAGGGCAATCCAGGGAAAAAGGGTGCGAAATGATTGTCTGCCGTTGCTTTCTCTGAGGAAGGAATGACTGACGACATTTACCCAGAACCACCCGCAACAATGATTTTGCACCATCATGCACTGGGATCTCAACCCAGAATTCCAATGAGCAGGGGCAACGGCGGGAAATATGGGATAGCTACAGAATAGCTACCCACAGTGCAATGCTCCAGAAATCAACGCTAGCCTTGGTACACGGACGCACACCACTGAATTATTGTGCTTTGTGTGACCGCGTGCATTTGACTTTATACAATCTGTTTTACAAAACCGGTTTATGTAAAATCGGAATAATCCTGTAGTGTAGACGTACGCTAAGTATCACCTTTCCCAAGAGAATGACATAAAAACGATGGCCCCGCCCTTCAGGCTCCCCATACCATGAGTAGTTTGAATGCGCTTAATGGTATAAAATCCCAAAGCTACGCCTGTTACATAGTAATTACATTAATCATGATATGGCAATAAAATCTAGGTAACTGATAATTTGACAGGCCTTCTGTTGTTCTTTAGAATACATTGGTGTTTAGACTTATTTACACAGAGGTCTTGCTCTGCTTGTGCTGTTTAATTATTTGTTCATTAAATGGCAGCAGTTACTTGTGCTATAAAAATCATAAAGATGTGCTCTTGTTCACAAATCTGCATAGTCCAAACTTCCACCAAGTTCAGTGAAACTCCCTGCCCAAAGAATTCAAACCTGAGTCCTCAATTTCCTACAGACAGTAGTTCACAAATAGGTTATAGATACAGACATACTGCAGACTTCTGCATGAAGCCTACAGGCTGGTGGTCAAGACTCCATTGAACTTCATTCTGGCCTGACTGAACAACATCTCCATAAACCAGAAAAATACACTGAACAATGATTTTCTAGATTCATAGTTTATTGAAGAAGAGATCAGTGAGTTCCTGCTATGGGTTCCAAGTGCAGGGACAAAGCGATTGATGTCATAATTCCTGTGAGACAGCAGAGTAAGACACATTACCTGCTGACTCCATGCCCTGGCCTTGATTACTGCCATAAAACAAGGCTTGGACCACTTAGGATTGGCCATGGCACTAGTGTTCTTCCATACCTCAGCATTCGCTATTCGGTAACCTTCTCTGACCATCACAGGCCTCCCACCAAGTCCCCCAGCCTTTTTTCTGCTGTTTCCTTGTTTTCTGGGTGTGTTGTAGCAGACTTGATAAATCACAACATTTAGCAGTCTGCAATGGGGCTTCTTATCATTACTGTGGACTGAAGAAGTTCTAGCATAAGTACAGGTCTGACTAGATTACCAGTGAAAAGCATCACAGCCTTTATAGGCCTTTTGTATAACAGAGAACTCGCTTTTCTTTTCTTTTTCCTTTTTGTTTTTTAATTAATAGCTCTTCATAGGAAACTAGGCAGAACAAAATGTCCACTAAGGCATAATGCCTTGCTCGTAGAATAGCAACATTCCACCGAGACTTAGAAAAAGATTTAGCTGTGTTGTGTACAGTGACTCTGAACACCTTCCAAACACTCTGCTTTGGTGCGACTTGTTCATTACTTGATTACTAAAGATCATGTGCCCTGTTTTAAGCATCAAAACTTCAGTCCATTAATCTTGAGAGAAATTTTACTTCCAGTTCAGATCTCAACTTGAAGGGGGGAGAAAATGGCCATAGAGTTTTCCATTTTCAGGAGAATGGCATGCTCCTCTGGGAGACAGTAAATTGAAATTAAGGCTGTTTCAGTTGGCCTACAGGATATGCCTGCAAATGTAGACATATCGAAATGGTGAAAAAGTCTGTTTGTGCCCATTCATATAAAGTGAATGGGTTGTAATGTTCTCCAGCCCTTGGGAACGGTGGCTACACTGAGGAAAGAAGGCTGGAAGAATGAGATGGATTTGACATAAGTATATTTAAGTGCGCTGAAGGCTTTCTCTTCTCCCTCTGGTTTAATGGTATATTCCACTGGGATCTACAAGGAAGAAACAGAGTGAATCCCTACAGCTTTTATTTTTAAGGATAACAAATCTTAAAACAGGTGTGAGCACAGACAGATCTTCTTACTTGTGTTTAAGTTCTTTTCAGCCAGGCAGCTTTCTGTGTGTATTATTATCATTCCACAAAGTAAGTGCTGAGGAGTGGGGAATGGGGATAGGGGAGGAGAATAAAGGCTGGAAAAAAAAATAAATGACTGCAAATGAATAATATGAACTAAGTATGCTGGTCATGCTCGATGAAATTTATTATGCTGTGGTTACTCAGAAGACATATTAGCTAGAGTAAAATGAACACAAATACGAGAATTCAGTGCAGGAAAATGTGTTGTTGGCAAAGTATGAAATCTGAGAATAGCATGACAAGAGACCAGATTGTTGAATAGCTTCCATTACTGTGAAGGAAAGATTAATTTTCATTTAGTAGAATACCAAATCGAGGGAGCTCCTCCTCATTTTCTTCTGGCCTCATTTTTGTCTCTGTTCATTTAAGTGGTGACCCTCTTTCAAAACTCTTGTACTGTTGTACTGCCACCTAGTGGCAAGGATGCACGAGAGGCAGTTGAATAAAGATGGCTACCTAAATTTTCAAAAGTGACCAGTGATTTTTTTTTTGAGTGCCTCAGTTTGGAGTGTCCACAGGGCCGGTGCAAGGAAGTTTCGCAGCCTAGGCGAAACTTCCACCTTGCTCTCCCCCCCACCCAGCCTTGCATCAGCTCCCCGTTCCCCCCACCCTGAAGTGTGCCCCCCGCCCCCGTGGCAGCTCCCCGCACCCTGCGGCAGCTCCCCACCCCCTGGCCCGAGGAGCCCTGAGGTACCTCCCCACCCCAGCTCACCTCTGCTCAGCATCCTCCCCGAGCACGCTGTCCTGCTCTAATTCTCCTCCCAGGCTTGGTGCCAAACAGCTGATTGGCGCAGCAAGCCTGAGAGGCAGGAGAAGTGAAGCAGCAACTGCGGAGTGGAACCCCAGGGCTGCCGGCGGCGCGCTGACCCAGGCAAACCCCTGGGCTGCCAGCTGCCGTCGGCGGCGCACTGACCCAGGGGAACCCCTGGGCTGCCGCAGGCAGCGCATTGACCCAGGGGAACCCCTGGGCTGCTGGCAGTGATGTGCTGACCCAGGAGAACCCCTGGGCTGCCAGCGGCAGTGCACTGACCCAGGGGAACCCCTGGGCTGCCGGCTTTGGTGGCAGCGTGCTGACCCAGGGGACCCCCTGGGCTGCAGGCTGCCGTGGCGGCGCACTCAGACTCCAGTAGCTCAGACTCCCTCTCCATCCCAGTAGAAGCGGGCCACTCAACCACTTAAAAAAAATTTGGGGGCGCAGCTTTTTGGCGCCCCCAACTCTTGGCACCCTAGGCAACCGCCTAGTCCGCCTAAATGTTTGCACCGGCCCTGGGTGTCCAAGGTAGGTCATATTAAAGGTCCTGATTTTTCAGAAGGAAGTTGCTCAGCACTTCCTGAAAATCATGCCTCTTTAAGGAATTTCAAGTTGAATATCTCAAAATTAATCACTAATAAGTAGGAGGGGAAAGGTGTATGGAGGCAAGGCTCTGGTCCATATTCACTTCCCACCCACCTTCTTCTGGGAAGACTTTAAGTGGGCAAGTAAGTCCAGGTAGCCCCTGTAGGGAGATAAGTGAGGTTCTTACTTTCTCGTACTCCCCTTTGGGATTGCATAGCTCCTAGGCTTTAGGGCAGTGGTCCTCAACCTTTTCGTCTGGCGGTTGCCAGACGAAGGACCATGGCAGCGTGGAGCACCCACCGAAGCGGCATTTCAGCGGCGATGCCTCTCGATGACGTCACTTGTCGGTGGCAAGCAGCGTCATCGAGAGGTGTTGCCTCTGAAATGCCGCAGAAATTTGGCAGCTTTTCGGTGGATGCTCCACGCCCGCGGGTACCGCATTGGGGACTCCTGCTTTAAGGCATATGAAGCTACTATTATGGTTTGGAACCTAAACTCAGAATTTCTGATACAAATTTTTACTGTAAGATTACAGCACAGTTTTTCATAACCTCAGTGGCAACGGAATAATCATTGACCGCATTAAGAGCAATTAGCTCAGCTGCCGCAGTTCCCAATACGGCTCTTATCAAACAGAAAATAAAATGAATTTCCTTATTCTTACTCTTAAGTATTTACTAAGGTTGGAACTAAAACAAAAATTCCAGAGCCAGACACCTCCCACCCCCCACTCCCAAACACTGTGGTCTTTGAGATTTAGCACCAAATGTTACAGCTTCTGCCCATATATTTCCATCCATCTTTAAAAGTCTTCTGGCAACTTTGCAGAGGTTCCTCCTTTGTTTGTAAAATTTCATACCAAACTGTAATGACTTCATCAGGAGTTTTTCATTTCAGTTATAATAAAAGAGGAGGTAGAAATCAAAGACAACTCTTCCAAGGAAGTGGAGTCCACAGTGCATAATTACCTGTCCCTCAGCCAAGGGCAGATGCTTGAACTGTTTCAGTTCTTTTATTACTCTCTTGAACACAGCTAATGAAATGTTGATACCAGAGATTCCTTCTCTTGGTTTCTCCTTGCTTTTTCTTTTTGTTCATCTGTTGCACACGCAACGAGAGTGCAGCAATCTTTCCCTGAAGATACCCTAGCAGCAGTGCTGTTCAATAAGGGGATTTTTCATTCTTTGAAAGTTAACACTATGTTAATCCCATGGTAGATTTTCATCGTTTTGCCATGAGCTACCTAAGAAATTTTTGGCTATGAATTACAAAGGCAGAATAAGAGAGACCACCGTCATTCTTACCTTGAGCCAGATTTGAGTGCAACAGCAGGAAATGTGTGTTACAGAAGCTAAAAACATCATTTATCAGATGAGATGCTACCTTATATGGAAAATAACTGCTTAATTAGTTGGTCTCAGTCCAGTTGTTTACACAAAAATAAAGCAGGCTGATCACTTAAAATTATTGCCGTCGACACAAATGGGAAGGTTATTTTGATTCCAGGGCTCTAATGGGGATTTTTCTTAGCCCATCTAGAAGTGGACCTCGGTTTCATTCCTCTGGTTTGTTTCAACAGTTGTCTCCATTACACGCTATAATTCCTTCACGCAGCTTTTTAACCTGGCATAAAAGCACTAGGTAATTCAAATATCTATATTGTCCCTGCACCCTCTAATGGTATTACAATGACAATTTTATTACTCTCATAAAATTTTTGCAGCTTCCCTGCGGCACATTGTAATTTCACCAATGGTTGTAAAAGGTCTTAAATTATATTTGTATAAAATTGGGATGAATGGGTTTTCATATTAATGCATTTCTCATTGGGTAATAGGGATTTTTTTCCTTTCCTTTTGCCAAGTGCAGAGAAAAAGCAAGTCAGTTCAACTATTTGTCAACTCCCATTAGAAACATTTAATACTAATAAAATTTATGGATTTAGTTTCCAAAGGATACTGCCAGAGAAGTTTACGATTACTAAATCAGTATTTAAATATAACCAATGTTCGCCTTTTACATTTCTTTAAAGTACTGTATAACTGTTTAGGATGGATCAGTGTTGGAGGAGCCTTTGTTTAATGCAAGCTTGGAAAATAAAAGACAATTTGTTACCCACAAAGAAGCAACAACATGTGAAATGTTCCATGCAAGTTTCTTAACAAAGGCATACAATGTATGTTCATGGAGTTCATTCTGCTAAATTAAACCAGAAATAGCAAATTTGATCATATAGCTAATGTTCCTCTTGTATGTCTCAACTAAGTTAGGGTAAGTGCGGTTTTGTAATTTGTTTGTGATTGTTTTTCAAACAATGCTGCCTTCACAGTTTTCTGATGGTTTTTAAAAAATCATTTCCTGTAAAGGAGTGAAGTAGTTAACTGAGAAATATGGGGTTTTTTTGTGAACACTGTTACCAGTGTGAAGTTCTCAGTTGGGTTGATCAGTTATCTGCATAACAAGTCTGAGCAGACTGGGCATGCAGCGAGATCCTATGAACTGAAATGGGAAGATAGTTTGATTTGGCTGGAGACCACACAGCTGTGATTTAATAAAAAAAAAAAATCTTCAAAGGAAGATTCTGCTCTTAACATCCACAATACTAAGAAATACTGGGGGGGAGGAGAGGTAGTGGGAAGAAAGAGAAAAGAAGATTCTTACTTATATTACACTTAAATGCAACATAGTTTCAAAAGAGGAACAGCTTGAGCTGGGACTTTATGAAGAAGCAAATATGACATATAACATGCCTTACTTCTACTACTCCTCTGAGTTTCTGGATTCTCTAATTTCTGGATAATCCACCTGCAAGGCACTAATGAATTTATCATTCAAAATAGAGTAAATGAATATAGGCTTGAGTACATGAACTTTGACAAAAAAAATCTTAGCCAAGATGCTCCTGGGGCTTACTGACAAATCTATGAACTATGGAAGTTTTTGGTTATTTTTAGGAAAGAGACGCTGTTGAAGACTTTTGCATTTTCTTTGTTGACAATAACATTTACTCAGCTGGCTGAAGCTTTTGATTGTTGGGTTTTTTTTTGATTATTATTCTTTTGTGCTTCTTTCTCTCTCTCTCTCTCTCTCTCTCTTTTTTTTTTTTTTGGTCTTGCATATAAGGGAAAAAATAATTGATGCTATGGATCCCTTGAGGTTTATGTAATGCTGGGAGACAAAAATCAACATTGCATTTGAAATAATATTGCTTGAGTGAAAAACAAAAGGCTGAAGTCATGTGTCTGGAATGAATGTGCTTTAATTAATGGATTCCAATGTATTATTAACAAACAGTATCTCATAAATATAATAGCTTTTCATTTTACACCAGTGTCCAACTAGGTCCAAACAGTCATCTTTTATTTACCTAATGACCCTAAATGATACATATCTCCCAAAGAGAGAAGTGTGTGTGTGTTGTGAAGAGATATGGGGAGTGGGTGGCAGAAAACAAGCTGTGAACACAAGCATACTTTTAAGCAGAATTCTTGCACATAATATATAGAACAGAAGACCGTCCATCACAGTTATTGAAACTGTGACCAACAAGCCATAAAGCTGACAAGAAAGAGTAGGAAATATGACTTGTTAGGTGGGGTAGATCAAAGAGGGAATTATAAAAGGAAAATTTCATGACGAATTAGTTTGTATTTTTTGTTTTCATTTCTGACACATTGAGGGAAATGTTATATGTTTTCTTAAGAAAGTGCAAATTTCTCCACTTCATCCATTTTAAATCCTCAACCTTAGGCCTTTTGTACTGAAGCATAAAGTTTGGAAACCTTAAATGGTCATAATGTTTCCCCATAGAATTTGGCCTCAGAAATCTACTCACAGTTCAGTAGGGCTAAAAAGGAAAATCATTTTACAGCACTTTGGCAGCATCCATTTAAAAGGGAATTCATATGGAGCATCAATTTATTCTCATGGTGTCTTTACCATATTTGATGAAATATAAGATGCAATTGGAACAAGCGGCTAAACAAAAAAGGTCATAAACTTTGAAATGGTGTTGTAAAACACAGTGTGTTAACGTGAAATAAGTTACAGACTTAAAAGAATTTACAATGGCTTGCTCATATAATAGTAATACAATAGGCCTGCAAGGTGCAGATGTTTGCTTGCAAGCCTGGTATTTTAATACACGTTCCCCTTCAGTGAAGCTGCAAGATTTGGATCTGGATATTAATAACTCAGTGACACTGAAAACAGAGTTGAAGGAAAACTAGTAAAAGGAGGGAATCAATCAAAAATAGAAAGCTCAGCAACATGCATTTATATGACACTCCAATTTTTCACGCATGGAAAAAGCATTAAGTTTGCAAGTTAGTCAAACAATTAACATCCTTGTTTTCCCTCACCTCACTCAATGGGGCCAGTCCTGTGACTCAAGTGGGTATTCCCATTGACTTTCCCACAACTCTACCTAAGTACAGGTTGAAGGCTTGGTCTGAATAAAATAGAAAAATGATAATCACTGGTAGAGAACAGATACATACTCTATGGGTCCACCTCAACCTTACTCAAGTGAGTTCTCCTTACTCATGTGAGTAATGCCTGAGGCGTATGTCTGCAGCCCACCAGCCAATTAAGCCTGTTGTAAATTAGGATTTCCCCTGGGGCTGCCACATCAGCCTCCAGCCAACCCAGAAATGGGGCAGTGGCAAAGTCTTTCACCTTTACCTTTGGCGCTGTCTGTCTGGGCCATGCTTCCTGTGAGTTGCAACTCAGAATCTGTCCCTTCATGCAACTTTCAGAAAGCTCAGGACTTCCTCTTTGCTTAGCAAAAGTGATTCGTTTTCCTCTTGGTAAAAAAGTTCTTTTATGCTGACAATAGCAACATGCACTAACAGTCTATGTAGCAGGGCTGTCCAGACTCTGTCAGGGCCTCATTGACAACTAGTTGGAGCCAGAGGTTGGCACCTATGTTACATATCTAATATATAAAGCACAAGCAAAGCATCGTCATGTGTGATTGTACCTATATTTTTCTTATGAATCTATAGTGCAATAGCACGTAAAAACCCTCCCTGCGATCAGGCGCAGTGTACAAACATACAGACAAGCCCTGCCCCAAACAGCTTACAATCTAAATTGACCAAACAGACAAGTGTGGGAAGAAAGGAAGGATTATTGTCCCTTCTGTACAGATGGAGGCACTGCAGCACAGAGAAATTGTGACTTGCCCAAAATCACAAAGGGAGTCTCTGACAGAGCCAGAAACTGAACCCAGACCTATGGATGGAGAGAAATTACTACTTATCTAACTAAAAGCATTGCATAAGAACCAAAAATACTAGTATGGAAAGGTTAGGGAAAGCTCTGTAATAAATCCCAAGGTATTATTGAGGCTATCACATTGTGTTTCATTGACAATGGGCAAAGGTATCACTCGCAGGGCTCTCTGCACTGCAAAAGACTGGGCTAGCACTGTGCAGGAGAGGTAACCATGCAAGGGGATTTCTGAAACCCCTGAATGTATTTGTGCCAGCTGCACATCTGCTGCTAGAAGGGCCAGAAAGGTAATGCCACACACACTTGTGGAGATTCATTAGCTGAGAACACTTGCAACCCCTGATAGGGGTAGATGCTGCTGGTAGGTTGAAATAACAGCTGAGAAAAGCCCCAGGGGCTGCTCACTGCTTTTGTGTGTGTGGATACTATTTCCTCTATCCCTTCTTAGTTCCCTACACAAAGACCATTTGTTTCACTCTTTGCTTTGTGTGGGGACAGGTGAATTTCACCTATTCTGGATGCCAGAACCTCTCAGCTTTGCTCTGTGGTTCTCTCTCACAGTGCACTTACAAGACTTCATGCTTATTCCATAAGTAGTTGCTCTTATTAAGGAAGCAAATGCAGCATTCTGAAGTCTTTGCAATGGTAACCAGGAGCAGAATCCACAGGTTCTTCCAGAAATGGTTCTGTTGATATCATAAAGCAGAAAGAGGCATCATGAAATGTTCACAAAGGAACTGAGGACAAGACTGAGTTGGAGCCTCACTGTTTAACCAGACACTGTAAATTACGAAGTTATTTACAATGTAGGGGGAGGGGAGAACCTGTGAGCAGGTATTAGGCTTGGTCTGGCACTTCTGATATGAGCAGAAAGGCAGCAGAACATTTAGTGACACAGGAGGTGAGATGCTAACGAAACACTGTCACAGGTGGTAAGCCACAAAAGTGACCTTGTTTCCTATGCATCTGCAAGTATGCAAAGTCCTCGTCTTTCTTTATCTCTTTTAGTTCTTTTAAAACATAAGCTTTAGCCTTGTTGTTATTCTGGACAATTATAGGAATATAAGAATGGCCATACTGAATCAGACCAAAGACCTATCTAGCCCAGTATCCTCTCTTCCTAGAGTTGCTGGTGCCAGATGCTTCACAGGGAATGAATAGAACAGGGCAAATTTTTGAGTGATCCCTCTCCTGTTGTCCAGTCCCAGCCTCTGATAGTCAGAGCTTTAGGGTCACCCAGAGCATGTGGTTGCATCCCTCACAATCTTAGTAATAGCCATTGAGGGACCTATTTTCCATGAACTTAACTAATTCTCTTTGAACCCACTTATAGACAAGCAAAAATCAATCCTCAGAGTCACTGGCAACCCTATAATAACCCATAAGTATGCGTTGCCAGCACTCATAAGCAACTTCCAGAGTGACTAGCCAAGTGTGTGTAGCCCGATCTTCATGAGCAATGAGAATTCACTGATGGGTGTATCACAGTGGCTTGCCACAGGGCCTGGATTACAGACTGAGTCACATCTGGGTTGAATCAGGTGACTCAAGATAAAAAGATCAGGAAGATGCAGTAAGGGGAAAGCCCCAGCAGACTATAGTTATGGCTGTAGAGAGCAAGGAGGCTCCTGCAGGGCCTTGGGTCAGCATGGAAAAAGCTAAAGAGGCAGGAGAGAGTGGGAGGAAGCTCTCCAAGCGGGGAGGCTTGAGTGATACCTATCCAAGCAGGGATGAGGCTGGAAAGGCCAGCTGGAATGAAGACACTGACTTTGTGTTATTTTGGGTTAATCAGGAGAAAGACACTGACCTGCTTGGGGCCTGAGGGCCAGTATGTATTGGCGGACTAAATAAGTGGGTATCCTTGTAGGGATTGTCTGAACCACCTTTGAATTGTGAGTTAAAAGGGCCCTGAAGAGGGGGAAACAGAGGCATGGTGCTGCAGACTGACCTGTGACCATGAAGGAATGTGTTGGAGGCAGCCATGTGATATTACAATGGGAAATCATTGCAAGTGTGTATGAGAAAGAGAAAATATTAGTACGGGAACTGATTTTAATTCTAAGCTTCTAAAAGGTTTGGGGAGTTTATTATAAACCACAGTGATTAATTTTTTTTTAACTGGTAACAATGATAGTGTTCTTAAATAATGTCCTATTTCATTGTACAATAGCTGGGATTTTTAAAGTTCTGAATAGTCAAAAGTGGAGGGGAAAATCTGTCTTAAAACTCTGGAGGCCCAGAGCCTTAGCTGGTGTAAAGCTGCAGTACACTCCATTGACAGCAAGGAAGCTATGCCAACTTACACCAGCTGAGGATCTGGCCTCAGTTCCTGTGTTCGTACAGACCATACCTTTTGCCTTGAAAACATCTTGCCAAGGAGAACTAAAACAAGTTGCTAGGAGATCTTTAACTTGTTTGCATCCTGCTACTAAGCACATTTGTCTAAGAATAGTGTTGACTTACCATTGGCAAGATTTTCAGTAGGAGTTGCACACAATGTGATTGACAGCATCCTTTTCCCAGGGATGTTGGATTAGAACAGAAAGGTAATATTTATGTAGCAGCTTCCTGAGAAACATGGGCTTGTCCTAGCGTTTGTGTATGATAAGCTGTCAGATAGGAGCCCACGAGGCAAAGCAGTCGTCCTTCAGTATCCACCAAAGTGAAGCTGCTTGTGCTTTTAAGGGCTGTCTTCTGTATCTCCCATTCAGTATGTGCCTGGAAATATCATTCATCTGATTGGGACTTCTCCATGAGTGGAGGAGGGAAAATATATTCTTCATTGGTGCCAAAACTTTACTCAGCCAAAGGCCTTATTCATACATACGTGCATAAAATGGAGTGTACTGCAGTACAAAGACAAGGGGTAGCCAACTGTGGCTTTCAGCAATCATGCAACCCTCCCCTCCACTACCTGACCTGCTCTTTAAAATGGAAATGCAACTCATGGTGATTACAGCATTAATCTCTCCATTGTACCCTCACTGTCTTAATGCATCACATGCTGTGTGCTATAGCAGTGGTTCTCAACCTTTCCAGACAGCTGTACCCCTTTCAGGAATCTGATCTGTTTTGTGTACCCACTTAAAAAGTACTTGCTTTCACCTCACTTAAAAAGTACTTACTTACAAATTCAGACATAAAAATGCAAAAGTGTTTACCATGCAAGTCCGGGGGTGGCTCCAGGCACCAGCACAGCAAGCACATGCCTGGGGCGGCAAGCCGCGGGAGAACGACCTGCCGGGTGCTGTAAAGGAGGCAGTCAGGCAGCCTTCGGTTGCATGCCTGTGGGCGATCTGCCGGTTCTGCAGCTATGGCAGCAATTCACTGGCGGGTACACTGACGGCACGGGGACTGGCAGATCACCCGCAGAAACACCGCTGAATCCGCATGACCAGGGAACCCGAAGGCCACCTGACTGCTGTGCTTGGGGCAGCAAAAACCATAGAGTCACACCTGTGCAAGTCTAAAATAAATCACGACCCGCAGGTTGAGAAACACTGCTATAGTATATACAACAGTATAAACATGTCATTGCCTGTATGAAATTTTAGTTTGTACTGACTTTGCTGGTGCTTTTTATGTAGCCTGTTGTAAAACTAAGCAAATATCTAGGTGAGTTGACATACCCAGTGGAAGACCACTGTGTACTCTCAGGGATATGCATACCCCTAGTTGAGAACCTCTGAGATATAGTTTTTGTTGGCCTCACCTCCATATAAGGATAGAGTTGACCAAGATTTTTTAAAAAGTTGACACAAAACAGGAACTTTGTTTACAAATTGTTCATATTTATATTCCTTTTGCTATGTTGAATGTGAGAATATTTCCACCAAATTGTAATCAGTCTTAAAAAGGGAGGGAGGGAGTAGTGAAAACTTTCATAATTATTTTTCCCCATTTCTTTAGTCAAAATTTGAAAAATGTCACCCAGCTCTACCTTTGAATTGAATTAAATGTCAACAGAGACAAGACAGAGAGAGGAGAGGGAGGATTATCATCCCTGTTTTACAGATGAAGAACTGATGTGCACAGACTGAGTGACTTGCCCAAACTCATACAGGGAGCTGGATCTTGATCTCAGGTCTCCTGAGTCCCCTGGGTAATTCTTAGGTACAAGACATCCCTTCTGTGATGGATGAAGAGAAAGTACTACTTGCTGGCTGAGTTCACCAGCAACAGCAACACGCTGTTCGTCAACTTTGCTCTGATTATTAAATTAAGATAAAGAGGACTGCAGAAGAATATCTGTAGATTGCACTTTACCCTCTGGGCCATTCTTGGCTGCCCCCATATACTGCATCCTTCACAACATTCTCAGAAGGGGTAAACATATTATTTTACAGCATAAAACCTCTTCTAAGAGTGTTTTATGTTTAAAAACACTGAATGGGAACCAAAAATACTCTTCTAGGTGGGAAAGGAAATGTTGAAATGTTCTATAGTTGAGCTCTGGAGAAAAGCCCTCTGTGATATTTTTGACTTCACTGTTTTGTTTTGTCTTTTAATAAAGCAACTGTAGGAATTTCTAAGCATTATTTCTAGAGTGAACCCCAATGTGAATCTGATACCAGACACAAACATTGTACAAAGTCTATTGAAGGGATGAGAAAAGGGAAATCAATCACATCAGTCTTGATAAGGAATAATCTCAATTTAGTACTACATTTCATAAGGTTGTTGATGTTTCTTTGTTTTGTTTTCCTGAGGTGTATTTATGAGTAGGAATTTTTTGGAAGCAAGTTGTCACACAACCACAGGTCCAGTCCAGTGCTCTCTTGTGGCTCTGTAACAGTCCCTGGGAAGACCCCTTTAGAGTGTTAACCCTCCTTTGGGTCACACACTCTTACTGGGGTAAGCCCTTTGACACCAGTGCCTCCTGGGACTGCACCTCTGAGCCTTCGGCATGCCTGCCTCACTCCATGAGCTCCCCTCAGTGAGTCCTCTCTGGGACGCTTCCACACCCCTGACCTCTTTAGACTGGAGTGACTCTTGGCCAGCATTGTAAAACAGAAGGGTTATTGGAAATCTGGAACACAGCATAGAAAGTTCTTGGATAGTCATGAGAATAGAAAGTTACAGTACCGTCCAACTGGGTCTGTCCTGAGTCTGAGTGGGCCCAGACCCCTCTTTGTCCCCAGTCCAGAAGCATTCCTCTTTCCAGCCGACCACACTATATCACCTTCCCAAAAACCCCTCCTCCATCCTTTGTCATCTTTCCTGGGCAAACAGATCACTTGGTGGCTGTCTCTTCAGCCCTTTGTTCTCCCACTGGCCAAAACTGGCTGGCTTCCAAGTTGGGGTGGGCCTTCAGATCATCAGTTGCTAAGTTACAATGTGTCTAGGTCATTGTCTGGGGTGCAGGTTGTTAGGTGGGCTTACATCTGGTCCTCTGCAACAATAAACACCTTTCCCATCACCTAAACATGCAGCTCATAGGGGAAACTGAGGCACACACATACAAAACATTAGAATAATTCCCCACTTCGTCATACGTCTACACTACAGTTATACAGAGGCACAATTGCACCGATGCAGCTGTGACACTGAAGCACTTCCGGTGAAGACGCTCTAAGTCAATGAGAGAGAGCTCTCCTGTCAGCTTAATAACTCCACTTCTGTGAGAGGTGGTAGCAGCTCTCCTGCTGACATAACACAGTCTACACTGGCACTTTGGTTGGTATAACTATGCCACTCCAAGGTGTAGATTATTTACACCCGTGAGCAACATATTTATGTCAAAGAAAATTTGTAGTGTAGATCAGAACTTAGGCCTGGTCTACACTTGGGGGGGATCGATCTAAGATACACAACTTCAGCTACTAGAATAGCATAGCTGAAGTCAACCTAACTTAGATCGAATTAAAATTACTTACTTTGCGTCCTCGTGGTGTGGGATCAACAGCCGCGGGGCCCCCCATCGACTTTGCTTCCGCCTCTCGCACTGCTGGAGTTCAGCAGGTGATGGGAGAGCGATCGGGGATGGATTTATCGCGTTTACACTACCTGATAGATTAATCACTACCTGCCGATCTGGAGGGTAATGTAGACATACCCTTGGTTACAGTTTTCATCCTGGTTCCTGGGTGGAAGAGAAGTAATGGGACAAATGACCCATAAATATCCTTGCATAAATACCTGAAAGTGGAACCACATGCTGGAGCCATGTGGAGGGCTGCGTGGGGCAATCTCAACTCTAACCCTAACCCTAGCCCTAACCCTCTGTGCTACTGAGTGTTCTTTTGCCAGTGGGTGTAGCAGCAGTGCTTGTGAATTTCCATGGGCTCTGGGATTCAGGGGAAGATAAATTGATGAGAATAGGACAAAAACATGTACATCAAACATAATACACTAAAATAAATTTATGTGGTGGATCAACCTTAAGCCCATGGACTTCTTTAGGGAAGTGGAGTGAGAAGAGTCAGGCATAGTGTGAAAGTCTACTGTATACATAGAATATATGTGCTCTGCATAACTCTCTATATATAGCTGATTCAAGAAAATGTGCATTCTAGTCAACAGAGACCTATTTTTCCCTTGTGCAGTTCAGTCCTGAAGTCATTTACACTATGAGAATGCCAGCACAATATTTCTTTGTACTGAACTTGCCAAAGCACCACAACTCTTCACTGTGTTTAAAAAGAGGGGGGAAAAAGAAACCACAAGGAATTTTTATTTTCTACAATCCCGATCAGAAAGCAAGAGAAACTGCCAAATTATATGATAGGACCTCCTGCGCAATAAGCCCAGTAGAGCTGTAAACTGACCTTCTGCAGCTTTTTAATTGTAAATCCAGATGCCTTTATCCTCAAGTCTTTTAAATGACCTTTCACTTGAAAGTCAATTTGTCAATCTACTTACAGAGTCTGAAGAAATCATCAAAGCCACCACACCAAATAGTTCTGAAAATGTTGTTCCTGACTCAACAGCAGTGTTGCTACACTTGTTTCCTGAGGCTGGGAGCTTGCATCCCACTCCTGCCAGCAGGTCTTGAATAAATTCCATTTTTCAATCAATGACTGCATCACAAAGGCTATCCTTTTACTAATCTCTTGGTATACATTTGATGGCATTGGGGAAGGACTTGAAGGAAGAAAAAGATACAGGAGCAACGCTATCTCTGGTAAGCCATGATCTCAGCCAAGTGACACCATGGATGAGTTTGGTCCTTTATGGAGCTGAATTATTTGGGATGCTATGAAGATAAATAAAATGTTGAAATAATGCACCAAAAAACTTGAATAGAGTTACACTGGAGATTAATTTGGCCCATGATTTTCAGCTAGAGAAAGCAGGATAAATTTAAAAGGACCCAACAAACAAATAAGTAATCTGATTGCAGCCTGGTTCTTCTAAATTCAGAACTGATGTCTTGAATTGATCACCTGGATAGGCAGAGCAAGGTGTCCCAGATAATAGTAGCTCCAGAAAAAAAGCAGTCGCAATAGTGGTTACTGACAAACATCAAAAGGTTGGTCCAGAAATCAATGTATTTCTTTAAACCACTCAAGCCTATAAAACAGGACTGGAAATTTCCTGGGGAAAGGCTCTTTTATATTCCTGATGCTTCCTTCTTCTGGCTGAACCAGAAATACCTCAAAAACAGTATCTTCGTTGGCAATTTGGCACTACTGCTTGTTGTCCTGGTTAAAACCTGAAACTGCAAAATCACAATAAAACAAAAAGTAATGGAGACAGCTAAGTTAATTTCTTTTAATCCTAAGAGCTTTAGGTATCAGCTTGGAGTAGAGTTTCAGGTTAGTTCTTATTGGTTATCACCCATGGATTGGTAATAGCCACTAGTCCCACATGTTGATTATAACTTACTATTAGTTTAGGTGTGGACAATGTGTCAGTTCTGTAGAAGCTACAGAACTAGACTCCTTGTGCTGAGGAAGGTACTGTCTATAAGACAGGCACAGGGAGGAGAAGATGATCTGAGTGGACCAGAGAAAAGTGATTGTATTTTTTAAGGTCTCACTTGCTCCTCTTCCATAAAGATGGCATGAACAAGGCATGATGGGAACTGCTGTTCATGAGATTTTAAGGAGGATTTGAGTGAGGAGTGGGTGGAGACTTGGTGCACTGGAAATGAGCATTTGTTCTATTTATAAGAAGCAGCAAGAAAGATGGCACAAAAGAAGGAGTAAGAAAAGGAAATTAGGAGATGGTAAGACTGGCAGCATCAGCAGAATTAAGAGAGTCAGGAGAGAGTGCAGAAATGGTAGGCCAAGATGGAGTAGAGTTTCATGGTTCCATGCAGGGTGTGAAGGTGAGGGTGAATGAGGGGACATGTTTGTGGTATGGAGGATAGGCAGAGTTCCCAGCTATTTGGAAAGTTTAACATAGAGTCTACTTGATCTAATTATCCAGTTATTGATAGGAATGTCTGAGCCTGGATCGGGGAAGGGGACTGCAAGAATGGCAGTCATGAACAGAGATGGGAGAACCAGGTAGTATAAAGCAATATCTGCCCTGCGCCATCATCCAGATCTCAGATGGAACTGAATTCAAAACAATTTCAGGTTTGAAAAAAGCTGGGTAAATTATCATTTAAAAGAGAAAAAAAACAAGCTTCTCTATATCTTGATTAAAGCTGGAACTGGAAGCAGAAATATAGAAATATTCTGGGGGAATTTGTCTCATATTTCTGACTTGGGCAAAACCAGGAAGTACTGGAAAGCTCGTGAGTCTGTTTGTGGGATATCCAGTTTGGCTTCTACACAAAAGGGGTTCAGATGTTGGATAAACTTCTGAAACTTCAGTGCTGATCTGAATTAGACCTCTGACCCAGTACAAATGTACCAACACATAACAGAAACTGTCCTTAAACAATCTAAGCATAGAGGACAGACAACAAGTGGATGCTACTTTCCACTCAGTTATTAGACTCTCAACTGGAGTATCTATGGTGCAGTTAGGAGGTGTGATTGTAGCATGCTAGATCAAAGCTAGCTCAGGTATGTCTACGCTCACACATCCCTAGTGCAGTATAGACATATTCCACAACCTACTTACACCCCCCTTACTGATGTGTACATGAGTCTCTGGAGCCTAAGTTCATTTCACTTGCATGCTAAAGAGCTGAAAGAAGTTGTACGCTGAAGCAGTTGTGTACTATTTTAACTTGCACCCTTCTATTAGTTGCTTTCCTTACACTCTTGTCACTTGGCCCCATGGCATGTGAGTTAAACCAGTATAGACTTCAGACTGCTTTACCCTCAGATTCAGTGAACCAAATTCAAAAGTGATGAGTAACGGAGAGTGTACACTACACATTAGTAAATTACAAACAGTCCTATGACTGCTAGTCATAGTAGTCTTATTGTTACCTTGTGTTTACTCTGCTTGTTCATAGTATCCACTTGTTGTCTGTCCCCTATACTTAGGGTATGTCTATACTACCCGCCAGATCAGTGAGTGGTAATCGATCTATCGGGGATCAATTGATGGCGTCTCATCTAGACGCAATAAATCGATCCATGAATCGACGCCCATACTCCACCTTGGCAGGAGGAGTAAGCAGCGTCAATGGGGGAGCTGCAGCAGTAGACTTGCCTCCATGAGGATGGCCAGGTAAGTAGATCTAAGATACTTTGACTTCAGCTACGCAAATAGCATAGCTGAAGTTGCGTATCTTAGATCAATACCCTCCCCCCCAGTGTAGACCAGCCCTTAGACTGTATAAGGACTGTTTCTGTTGTGTTTGTACGGTGACTAGCATGGTGGGCAGTGCAAATTATAATTATAATTGGTAAATATGCAGGGTTTTAAGTAAAATAATTCTAAGGGAGTCCAGGGGTTGGATTTTGAGTTGACCAAAGACACTTCTTCTCCAGTGTAATTCCATTTATTTCAGTAGGAAGCTATTTCCAATGCACATACGTGTCACTTAGATCAGAATCAGGCTCCAAAAGATGTAGCGGGAATGGAACACGCATTTAGGGGGGCAGAAAGAGATGTAAACTATAGCAACTTGGACTCTCATTGGACTTCCCGCTAAATTTGATTTCTTGACTTTATGTTTCGGACAGCTGAAGTCACTCCATACTACCTCTCAGGTTCAGGCAGGTATACGGATATGTAAGATGAATTCGGTGAAGAGTTGCTGAAAAGGTAGATTTAACGAGAGCTATTTCCACATACCGTGATCATTAAACTTTTGAGGTTATCACAGGCCTCTCATTTTTTAAAGGAACTTTTCTTTTCTTAAAATGATATAGCAAGAAGCAATTAAATGCAACTTATAGAGAGACACTGCTTCTATTCTGTCAAATACTGCACATTCCATAATACTTGCACATCCCACTTCCTTCCCTATGGAGCTGCTGCCTGACTTTCCCAAAGCCGATATTAATATCACAGACCATTATAATATAGTTATTTTCATGGAGGCCTGGGAGGAAGTCACGTGGCATTAATTGGTCCCCAGTGTCCAGAAGGTCTCCATTTAACTTGTTGTTTTTACTCACGTAAGCAGCAATGAAGTGGAAAAGCTGAGGAAGTAGCAGTGATTGTTTGAAATAAGACTTTTTTTTTAGTATCTGTTTTGTTAATGAATCATTATTCGTCTGAATTGGATGAACATGTGTACGAGGTACAGCAAAGGCACACGCACACAGATGCTTCACTCTGTCTCACCACTTGCAAGCAAGCAAAGGTATACGGTGCTGATGAGAGTCAAAAATACTTGGGCCTTTCAACTGTCATTTTAGGAACAAGCTCAAACTAGCCGTCACTGATGTTTGCAATTAGTTCTTTCAGCATGTTTGATCCCCTAGGAGATTTAAAAAAAAAAAATCCTCCTTGCAGAAGATTTCTGCTCCTATCACCTGCCAATTCAAAGAAAATATAGCTTTTCCATTGGTGCTCCCTTGTACAAATCATGTGTCCAATTGTCAAACAGTGAGATTCAGAAAGGTTTAGCAGTCCTGAAATAAACTTGCATGTGCGTAATAGTGCTTTGTGTGTGAATGCATATATGAAAAAAATGTATAGTATTTACGGAAGAAAGTATGATTTTTGTGGATGAGGCACAGAACTTGGACCCAGGAGATTTGGAGTCATATTTTGGCTGTGCCATAGATGTTCTGTGTGACAATCAGCAAATCTCTTATAGTCATTGAGTAATTACTTGCACAGAACCAACAGTGTGCATGTAATCTTTTTGTTAGAGCTGGTCAAAAATTTTCCATCAAAAAGTTTTGACTGAAAACACTGGGTTTTCAACTAAACAATATTTTTCATGTGTCTGCTTTCTGCAAAAATTTCAAATTTAATCACAAATCTAAAAGTCCAAAAATCTTGAATGAAAACTGAAAATTTTCAATGCAGAAATCTCTCTATAGTGCATCATGAGAGTTGTAATTTGAGTGCCTCTTGCTCCTTTCTCCTTTATGGGTCAGGTTCCCATCGCCCAAGATTCACCACAACCAGGGACTCCCAGGATGCACCATGGTGACTCAGCAAGAGGGGAGACTGTGGTACATCATGGGAGGCCCCGCAGCCCAGCCTACACAGGCAAACTGGGATGGGGGGAAGAGGCAACCAAATTACAACTCCCATGTAGCATCAGTACAGCAATTCCAGATCAAAATGTTGGGTTGTTTTTTGTTTGGTTGGGAGCTATTTTGGCCAAAGATTTTCAGTTTTCCCCAAACAAAGCAACACTTTTCTGTGGAAAAAGTTGACACTTTTTTTTTTGTTTACATAGAAATTTTCCATGAGAGAGAAATATTTTCTAAACAGCTATACTTTTGTGCCTCAGTTTCCTGTCTGAATCTGAAAACAGCCTGGAAAAAAAAGCTCTGGAAGCTCTATCATGCCCTGTTTATCTCTCTGGGTTAGAACCCTAAAGGTGACAAGTTAAATGTTGTCATTGCTTTTGAGCGTGCTGCCAGACATTTTAGCAGTAGCATCCAGTGTGATTTTCCCACAATGAAACTATTTCCCATACTTCTGATGTTGCCAAATCTCCAACTGTCCCCCATCCAGCACCCAAAAATAGCTCCAGCTTCACCCTTGACAACTTCTTCTGCCATGCAGTCATGTCTTGGCATGAAAAAATCTTTGGTATGTTGAAAACTGATCATTTGTGGCAATGTTAAATAAATTGAGTTCAATATCAACACAAATAACACAAGGGACACTGCACTCATTGCATTGACTGTCTTCTATAATTTGGTAAAACCCTACCTTTTCTAATCTAAAGGAAGCTGCTGGAGAAGCCAGCAATTTTGCTGTAGATTTTGGATACACTTTGCCGTGCATTAAGAGCCACAATACTGGGAGAGTGTTTCTATTTCCTCACAGCTGGAACTATTGGAAGCCTTGCAAGAAAAGATGTTCTTATTAAATGTACAGCGATGTTTTACCAACCCAAGAGGTTTGGATAGTTTGGAGAAGCATCCATATTTTAGGTACTTAACCAAGGTCACTCATCTCAAACCATTTAGGTTTTTTCATCACTAGAATGAATTCACATGTTCCATAATAAGGTGCCCATTAGTATCCACAACTGTGCTTGTTTGTTTGTGTGCTGTATCTATTTAGTCACTTCTAACAGCCAGATATGACCCCTATTATTGAAGAATATGAGTCCCTCACAAGTTTAAAATGTTTTATTCCTTGTAAGACCTCTATGAGGTAGCAGAGTACTGTTCTCAGCATTTTTATAGGTAGCCTCTCCATGCCTGAGTTCTCGAGATGACTTGCCCAAGGTCACACAGTCTGTGGCAGAGCAGGGAATGGAACCTGAAATATAGGCTAATGCCTTACCCACTAGGCCATCCTTCCTTGTATTTTTGTCAACTATTTTCAGCTTTGATGAAAGCTCTGTGGCTGGAACATTGCTCTTTTCCCCTATTTTTCTTTGTCATTCAAGAAAATGTAGGTACACAGTTCTGTCTGAAGTATTTTGATGTTCCGGCTGAAATGAGCCATGAAACAATTCTGGTTTTTTTGTGATATTCACAAGTAAAACATATGTTTTTTTACGTGCAGAATTTTATTTTTAAAAGGACGTTTATTATTTTCCTGGGAATTATAAGGCAATAATACATAGTCTGCCAAAACAACTACAAATGAAAGTCGTAATAAATGAGGAGTCAACAAGTCTTGTCGAACAAGGCAGAGAAAGAAATCTGTCCACATTTGCCTATATCCAAAAGCACATTGTCATAGTCCAGCTACTTCTTTGTCAGTATCATTTTGGACAATCTGCAGAAGTAGGTAGGTAGGTCTTAGTATAATGATGTTCAGAGGTGAAAAAGAACTTGGAATCCAGAGCTTATTTCCACAGGACATTTACCTTTTTAGGTCACAGTTCAGCAAAGCACTTAATCATGTGAGAAGTCCTACTGACCTCGTGTGTTGTTACTGCTCATACGTTATTTACAAAAGGCCATAATTGTCCCAATATCCAGTAGAAGATATTTCAGTTCTGTTACAGAAAGGTACCATAGTACAAAATGTGTTCTGGGATTTTTGCTGAGAGTAATCAAGATACTTAAGCAGAAGGTATAGCAGCTTTGAACCATCTGATCACTAAGTGTTAGCAACAGCCTTTCTTTTTCTAAAAATATGAGGCAAAAAATGATTCACTTTCCCTCCATTCTGTAGCTTTTTACTGAAGACTCGTCTATATATCTTATACAAATCAGGCTAATAATTTCCGAGAAACATCTAACTTGTGTATTAGTCTTGGACTTCTAGTTCTCCTTTTGTCATAACATCCCTGCTCTGTATTTGTTAAACAGAGCTTATGTAACAGTCCACTTTAATTTTTGCCAAACAAAAGCCCGATATATTTATTTATTTGGTTTGGTCAACAGTGAGAATTTTTTCACACAGTTTTCTTTGGAGAACTTAGACCCTTGCTTAATATACTACCGTATTGAGCAATGATGTCCATTATGTGGGAGATGCATATAGATAAAAATCACTTCATTTATTACAGAGCTTCAGCAGTGAGACAGTTATCATTTTGTTAGGTTTCTTTTTACAGGGCCAACAAGAATGGTTTTATAAAGCTGTCTATGAATTAGTTGATTTTTTTCCCTTTGCCCTTTGCTCTCCCTGTCAGTTTGTGACTCTTGACTGGAGCTGTACAAAATGATCACAAATACAAAACCATGGGAAATGTAGTGAACGGCTTCCTATTTTGCTGCACTTTCAGTTCCTCAGCTAGAGTAAATGGATGCAGCAATGATGGATATATGCCTATTTTCACCATTGGAGGAACTAGCCCTTGAAATGTAGACCAAGTCAGTGGTAGGTTAATTAAGGTTCATGAACTTTTTGAGTGAACATGGCCCCATTTTCATGTAAATCCAAGTGAAACCACGTAAACCAAATAAACAACAGTGACAACACCATAAACTAGGTGAAACTTAAATAAATTGAGCTTTGAATTTAAATTTTTAGGAAACCCATATGGATCAAAAGTGAAGAATTTATGTGAAACACAGTAAAGCAAAACTGCCAAGATTTTCACCGCTCGAGGGCCAACTCAACTATTGTACATCAGTATTTTTATTACTGGAATTACAACAGCTTACACTTGCTGGGAGATCTGGCCCTTACTTGTGACTAGTTCATTGTGTACAAAATCTCTGTTAAATGAATGTTCATTTTTTGAGATCAGAATCAAACATATGTTGAAAAGAAAGTGTGACAGGGAATTGTAAACCCACGTGGGTTAAAGAATGAAGGACGAACAATATTATTTTAAAGTAATGGCTATACTATTTTCAGGAAGCTTTACTGGACACATCGCATTTTGAGGCATTGCTTTTCAGTCTTATAAAGAAACTATTTCTGACAAAAGTCCCCAAGTTTTTCTTGCTATTTCATCACAGTCTCAATTATAGTGTTGGCCAATTTCAAATGTCTGTTTTCTTGATGTTGTAGACAGTTAAAGTGATATGAAATGTGACAAAATGAAGCTAGCTTGTCTTAGGCTCATTTCTTACTGTCTCCAGAGTAATTATGATGAGACAAAAAAGAAAATGAAACATGATTTAGGGAAGTATCTGTAACAGTTATACTATGGTTTGATTCGCTGTCCTAAATAAAATTACTGCATTTGTGTTTCATTTAATAACAGAACCAAAAAAAGGGAACCACAAAACAAGTTCCTCTGACCAATGTTTATTAGGCAGCCTTTGCTCCCTTGCAATGCAGCTAAAATACATTTGCACATTGCTGCATGTCTTTATATTTGTGTCTGTGAAAGGGCCACAGTGCCATAGGAAATAGAAGTCAGGCACCTTCAGCTTGACACAATGGCAGTGACCTTGAGTCCTCAAGATACTTACATTCACCACTGCATTTCTTGCACTCCCAAAACAAGCATTGGCTTCAGAGCAGGCTGTGCAAGGAATACAAGAGAACACCCCAAGTGGTGTAAGGAGGGCAAGACCATTGCAGAGAAGCTAAATGAATTTTTTGCATCAGTCTTCACTGCAGAGGATGGAAAATAATACACTTTGGAAAACATAATCCCAAATATAAACACTAAATGATGGTTCTAAATTAGCTGTTACTATTCAAGAAAGAGATGTTGGAGTCATCATGGATAGTTCTCTGAAAACATCTGCTCAATGTGCAGCACCAGTCAAAAAAGTGAACAGAATATTAGGAACCATTAGGACAGGGATAGCTAATAAGACAGAAAATAACATAATGCCATGATATAAATCCATGGTATGCCCACACCTTGAATACTGTGTGCAGTTCTAGTTACCCCATCTCAAAAAAATATTAGAATTGGAAAAGGTACAGGAAAGGACAACAAAAACAATTAGAGGTCTGGAACAGCTTCCATATAAGCAGAGATTAAAAGACTGGGACTGTTCAATTTAGAAAAGAGACAAAAAAGAGGAAGGGGGAATACGATAGAAGCCTATAAAATCATGAATGGTGTAGACAAAGTGAATAGGGAAGTGTTATTTACTCCTTCACATAACACAAGAACCAGGGGTCACCCAATGAAATTAATAGGCAGCAGGTTTAAAACAAATGAAAGGAAGTTCCTGTTCACACAGCACACAGTCAATTTGCAGAATTTATTGCCAAGGGATGTTGCGAAGGTCAAAAGTGCAACTAGGTTAAAAAATGAATTAGAGAAGTTCATGGAGGATAGGTCCATCAATGGCTACTAGTCAAGATGAGTGGGGATCAAATCCCATATTCTGGGTGTTCTTAAGACTCTGACTTCCAGAAGCTGAGATTGGATGACCAGGAATGGGTCACTTGATAAGGTCCCAATATGCAGTTCTCTCTGGCCTACAGAGGGAGATGAGCACAGGATTGTTGAACCTCCAGATCCACCAGAGCCTGGAGTGTGTCTCTTTGCTGCCTGTGAAGCACAAACCTCTCCTCCTACACATCCATCTCCTTTTCCTTCCTCTGTCTCCTCTCCGTCCTATCCCTGTCAATGCTGTCTCCAAGGGTGCCCCTCCAAACCCTGTGCTCCTTATCTGGAGTACTGGAAGCTTGCAGGATCTCTTGGAACATGTCATCCTGAGTCCTCTTCTCCTTATCTGCCTCAGCCGTTCCACCAATATGGATGGAGACCCCCTCAAGGCCACATTTGCAGCTGCTGAAGAAGTCATACACAGAGGTGCCATTGTCAGTGTATTCACAGTTTAGGACACTGAACTCACTCCCCTTGATCCACACAATAGTAAGCACTACATTCTCACTTCTCCTTGGGACTGAGTAAACGTGTATAGGGCAATGAAACTGAATACTGGCACCGTTTTCCACAGGTGGTGGTGATTCTAGCTGATATCTCACTCTAAGTCCTGAAGATAATAGAGGCTGAAATAACAGCTCCTGCAGGCATCTAGCTTTTGCCTGGGACCATATGCTGCTAGCCTATGTGCTGAAATCGTTGCTGCTGAAACAATCACTGAGTGGCATGGGAAAGTGTCCTACTGCAGTAAAAGAAATAATGCAGCCCTCCCCAGAACCCTTTGATAGAGGATTGCAGACTCCCTGCAGGAAAGTTTCACTGAGATGTCTATGGCAGATTCACGGGACATCCTGGTGCATGAAAACAGAGTATTCTGTGGGGCTCCCTCTGCCTAATTCTAGTGGGGGATGAGAAGTAGATTACAACTCTATCTCAATTGGTTGTTTCACTACTTCTTCTAGCCCAACTAAAAAAGAGTAAATCACCAGATGTGTCCTGCTACTTTGGAAGTTCCAGTCCTGTAATTTCAAATCACTTACCAGAGGTTCCTTCCCCTGCAGCCCGTGCTGAACTATAGAGACTGGCTGTACTCTGCTGGAGTCAAAAACATATCCTGGCTTGCTGCACAGCTGGATTCTCCGGTCACCTGACCCCCCATACTCCTCCTCCTCATCCTCATTCAACACCTCCTCCTCACTGTTGCTGGCAGGGGCCTCCAACTCAGGCTCCTCAGAAGTATCTATGGGGCTTTTGGGATGGGGGTGGGGTCTTGGCAGAGGACAGCAAGCAGCTCTTTGTACAAACAGCAGGTCTGTGGCTCCACACTGGAGGAATTGTTTGCCTCTCTTGCCTTTTGGTATGCCTGCTGCAGCTCCTTGGCTATCACACAGCGCTGCCACTGGTCCCTCTTGTAGCCCTTCTCTTCCATGCCCCGAGCAATTTGCTCGTAGATGTCGAAGTTTCTACAGCAGAATAGGAGCTGTGCCTGTACAGCCTGTTCTCCTCACAGACCCAGGAGATCCAGCACCTCCTATGTACTCCAGGCAGGAGTTTGTCTGCAGTGTGAAGCTACCATGATCTGCTGGGCAGTTGATAGGTATGCTTGAGAGTTGCTACGTGTGTTCTCTAAGCTGGGCAATGAGAAAATGGAATTCAAAAATACTCAGAGCTTCAAAGAGGAAGGCTGGTTCCCAGCTCAGCTGGCTACTGGACAATGCAGTTCACAATGGTGACCTGAGTGGTCAGAGTGGAGCATTGTGGGACACCTTATTCTGGAGGCCACTAACAGTCGGTGTAAGTAACACAGTGTCTACACTGATACTGCGTTGACCTAACTTTGTCAACTAAACTCTATGCCACTCGTGGAAGTGGCATAGAGGGGCAGTTATGTCAGCAAGAGTGGAAGTTAAGTTTAAGCATCTCCATAGTTAGGTCATTGTAAAGTGCCTTGCATCAGCCTAACTATGGAGTGTCAAGGAAAGATTCAACTACCAGCTCAACATATCCAGAATGACAGTCGAATGTGCTTTTGGAAGATTGAAGGGACACTAGCGATGTTTACTCACTAGCTTAAAGCTGAATGAGAAAAATTACCTATATTTATAGCTTTCTGTTGTATTCTGCATAATATCTGTGTGGCAAAGGGGGAAAAGTGGAGTGTGGAGGTTTAGCAGCTGTCTGCTGCATTTGAACAGCCAGACACAAGGACCATTAGAAGAGCTCAGTGTGGAGCTATGAGCCTGAGAGAGGCCTTGAAAGAGTGCTTTAACAGTCAGCCACAGTAACTTCTGTGCTGTAACTGGCCCTGAAGTTTTAGGGGATGTGAGGTATTGTGTAGTGCTTGGTTTACATTTATAAATATCACACTGTCTTTTAATGAACCTATGAATTATTTAGTTCTTACTGTGCATTTATAATCATTACACTATTTTCCACTGAACCTATGAGTTCTGTGGTCCTGTTCGTTACAAGTAATGTGTGTTTTGAGTAGCACTAGGCATTCTGTTGTATCTGTTATGACGTAAAGAGGAATTCATGTCCAAATGTATGGTGTAACAAAACCGGTGCAATTAAAAAACAAGAAAATGCAAACTTATAAAATTAACAGAACAAAACTTTAAAATTAGGACAGTAGAAATCAGTCCTGTTCATTTCAAACATACACTAACCATTACTCTTACAGGTGAGTGAATGTAAAGCTGTGATTGTCCTTACTGCCCCCAGCATGGAGTGATGGGGTAGCGACATGGTCCATGATGCCATGTAGACTTTTAGGGGAGGGGAGGCCTCCACTGATTGCAAGTCTGTGATTGTTGGACCTGTAGGCCAACAAGAGCCTGCAGCATTTGTGTGCACTGCCCAAGAAGCTTCATTATGTCCTGGTGCATCTTCTTCTCCTTTTTCTGTTGGGATTCCTGACCCTTTCTCCTGTCCAAGCTGTCTGCTATATTCACCCTTCAGGCCCAGTGTTCAAGGTTCAGTGCAGCACTGGCTTGCAGGAACTGAATGAACATGTCCTTCGTAGTCTGCTTTTTTCCTCTTCCTCCTCAGGGTCAGGTGTTCTGCTAGTGTGGAGGGGGCACTCCTCAAGACCACAACAGCAACAGCTACAGATAAAACAGACAGATGTACCATTGTATTTACAGTCACAATGGAAAGCGAAAGAAGTTTCAGAACTCTCTTCCCTTATTCCCATCAGAGTTTTTAAATAAGATATGCTTATTGACACATCAGTTTTCAAGTACCTCTGCATAGCACCTCTCTTCAGCAGCAGCAGCAGCAGACATGGTGAGTGTGGCCCACAAAGGGTGAGGGAAGGCCAGAGGGAGGGGAGTTCGATTGTGTAAAACAATAAAATTTCAGCCCCTATTTCCATGGATATGAATACAGGCCAATAGCACTGAGTACTGGCACTGTTTTCCACAGGTAGATGTGCTTTTATCTGCAGTCTTACTCCTGAGGGTAAGAAGGGCATAAAGAGAACAGCTGCTGCTCAGAGAGCCACCCACGCCTGTATGCCACTAGCCTGTTTACTTCAATAATGGCCGCTGAAGTCATCACCGAGTAGAGTGGGAAAGCGTCCTACTGAAGAGCAAGAAATAAGGCAGCCATTCTAGAAACCTTTGGGAGAGGATTGTAGACCACTGCCATGAAAGTTTCACTGAGCTCTCTTAGGAGGCTATCTCATTCCTATGTACATAAACAAACTGGTCCCACCTAACCCTACAGGGAATGAACTATAGATACAAACTCTACATTTACTCATATGAGTAAAATAATGAAAAGTAGGTATCTGTGTCCTGCTGCATTGAGGTGGCATTCAGCTGGGTGCTCTCTTCACATTTAAACATTTAAAGGGAAAACATAGATACACATTTACCCAAAGTTCCTTCCCCTATATCGGGCTCAGCTGCACGCAGCTGCCAGGACTGACGAGACTGCAGTGGAGTCTTGAAGATCCTCATTCATGGCATAACTGGACCTCTCTGCCGCATGTCCCTTCTCCTTCTTGCTGTTTACTCCAGGGAGGGCTGCTAAGTGTTCTCCAAGCTGGGAAAGCAGGAAAGGGCATTTCAAAAATATGTGGGAATTTTATGAGAGGGCCAGCTTCTGGTCTCTGTGTCCCCTGGACAGTGGAGTTCACAATTGTGACCAGAGCAGTCACTGTCAGGTATTGTGGGACAGTTTCTGGAGAACTGTTAGGGTTGACATAGATCATGCAGTGTCTACACTTGCACTGTGGACACAGCCACAGCAGCAAAATGAGGACAGACACATGCATGGAATTAAGCAGCAAGCCACAATTTTTAACACAAGAGCAGGGCACTACCCGATCATCACCCATATTCTCCTATACCAGGCATTTTATTGGTTCCAGAGTAGGGATTACAGGGCTCCATATTATATAACCCATAACTGGCACCAGGGTTACAGGGCTTTTTGCTATATAACCCATAATGTGAGGTAGGCTTTCCTTAGCCTAGTCCCCAGGACTCAGTTTTCTCTGAATCCTAGCACCCTCTCCCCTATAAGAGGGACAGAGGACCAGGGCCAGCTCTAGCAATTTCCCCACTCCAAGCACGGTGGCACGCCACAGGGGGCGCTGTGCCGCTCGCCAGTCCTGCGGCTCCGGAGGACCTCCCGAAGGCTTCCCTGCGGGGGGTCCTGTGGTCCCGCGGCTCTGGTGGACCTCTCGCAGGCTTGCCTGTGGATGCTCCACTGGAGCCGCGGGACCAGCGGACTCTCTGCAGGCATGCCTGTGGGAGCTCCACCGAAACCGCCTGCCACCCTCACGGCAACTGGCAAAGCGCTTCCCGTGGCATGCTGCCCCAAGCACACGCTTGGCGCTCTGTGGCCTGGAGCCGGCCCTGCAGAGGGCATAGCTGGGTGGCAACATCAGCCCACAAAGGCCACAAGTACTCACCTTACCAAACAAGCCCAAAGCCATGTTATTCCCTTAACTGCACTAGAAACTAGCCACGAGTTGCAATATGTAAGTAACACCACCCCTGTACCTCAGCTAGGTACCACGTGCATTTCTATTTAACCCACTGTGGCTTGCAGGTGCTGGAAAAAAAGAAAAAAAGCTCCTGCATCCTTCACCACACTGACTCATGGGAGGAAAAAATTCCTTCCCTATCCCTTAAGCAGGTAATCATCTAGACCACCAGCTGGTCAATGGGTGCTAGAGAGGAGCTATTGTCTGTTGACAAGTGCCTCCCTCCTTTGCTACTGGGTCTGTTCCCCTTTCACCATTGGCCCCATCAATTTCCCCCACCCATTGATGTAGGTGCATGGCAGTAGTTAGCTGAAGTTTTGGAGCTTAGTACCCAGGTATCACACCCGGTAAAGGCTAATAATATGAAGCGTATGATGAGTATTTAAGGTGTTATATGAGTGCTAAGTGTTAGTATTATCATTTCTCACAGAGATGGTCAGGGAATGTTAATCCTAAAACACATCTGTACTTAACGTCAACAACACAGTTCAGACTTTAGCAAACATAATTCAAAGGCTAACACCTGTGAAAAGGATTTTTAAATACAGATTTCAGCTTGTTCAACAGGCTGTTATTCATTACATTTTACTTGTCTGGATGAAATTTTTTTGGTTTTCTGACATAGAACTACAGGATTTCCTGCTCCTGATCATCCTTCTTTGTTTCATGTGACACTATGAAGGTACCCACTCTGACTCCTACCGAGTTCCAGCCCCAACAAGCAGTGCTTCCAAGGATGACATTCTACCACTAGCCATCAGCATTTCCGAAGCTGCCACTAAGGATGGTTGAGCCAGATTGGACAAAATAATAAGTTAAAATGAACCTTTGTCCCATACTCAAACTAAATATTTCCCGAGCTTCAAAATGTGTTAGTTAATTCCCAGATCCCCATTATTTTTCATTTTTGTTCCTCTTTAGACTTGGGTTCCAGTTTGACTATATGCAGGACGCACTGGGAATATCATGGAAAGCCCTGCTCTTAAGAGATTTCCAGTCCAGTTCTCGAGATTCCCATGGTTTGCTTAGGTTCAGATAAGCATACAAGTCAGAGATGGGCTCAGACTAAAACCTGGGATCCACACACCCCCAAACTTTGGGAGAAGTTTGGCTCCAGGTCTAATCTCTATGGTACTTCTTAGGACCAAACCCAGACCCAGTGCAAGATCCTTGGCTGCCACTGAAGAACTCAAAAAGCAGTTCTGGAAAGGGTTGTAAAGTTTACCTTTGCATTCTGCCTGTCTTGGGCTTGTTGTATGCCAGACTGGTCATCTGGCATAAAAGCATGAAGGCTGCTCTAAATGATACCAGCTGCCAATAGCCTCAGGGAACCGATACAGCAGCTGGGGCTCAGACAGGCATAAGGGATCCCCCTCTTTGTAGGGCCACACCCCCTATCCCAGCAGCAGGAGGAGTGGGCTGCACTGTGGTGACCCTCCAGTTGCAGGTTTAGGGGCCCATCTGTGGGCCACAGAACTGCCACAGCAAAAAACCATGGCCCAATTATTTCTGCAATGGTTCGGTAATGCCCTCCCAGTTATCACCTGGCATTTTCTCTGGGTCTGGTTGGATGCCTGCAACCAACATTTACAGTAGAAAAGGATCCTAGCTGAAGTACTCATCTTATGGACTAATTCTCAAGTTTCTGAAGCTTTTCAAGATCTACAGTTCAGTTATTAGAAGAGAGGGAAATTGCATAGCTAGGAAAATTGTTGAAAAAGATACAATGTTTGGCTCCTTCCTTCAGCTCCAGAATGTACTGTGTGTTCCTTGGATACTGGACAAGTTTTTGGGCAGTTCCAGATAAGGTGTCCAATAACTCTACTCTGTGTCCCCACTTTCCTTGCTCTCATTCCAGAGAAAATTGGATATGTGCCTCAGAAATAATTTTATTGTGAGGCGAGTTATGAAAATGTACTCCACTATATTTTCATTGACCTTTAAAATGAACTCCCTAATTAAGTGTGAATGGGAAACTGCCTTGGAGCAGGTTGTCTTGGATTTTGGACAGGAAAGACATAGTAAAGTTTATGAACTTGATATGCAGGCTGAACCAGCCAAAAGTAGAATTCCGCCTTTCTTCCATATACTGCCGAATATGTGTTTAATATAGTACTGAAAAATATGAAAACAGGAGATTCTTAAACCATCTGTTTGTGCTGAAAGTAAAAAAAAAACATGCAGTGGGGTTATTCCAGATGAAAAAGATTTTAGAAGATTAATTATTTGTGCAGGGAAATGTTTATCTTCTTTTTAAAGAATCTTTTTTTTTAACTGATGTAATAATTGTAAGACACTACAATTAAGTCAAAAATGTAAGGTTCCTATGGGCAGCGGAACTTGTTTCTAGTGAACTTGGATGTGGGGAAACTCACTATAAAGAGAAGAAAGCAAGTCTAAAATTACTTCAAAATGCTATCATGCAAATTTCAGTTCTTGTTGGAAGTGAATCTCTGCTTATACTGTTATAAAAGAGTGTGCATGTATGCAAATAAATTATAGGGGCTTTGTTGGTTTAAACATAATGGACTAAATTGCACTTCTACTTTATACAGCTGCAGCTCAGGTTTGAGGTAGCAGATGGGGCGTAAGGAGCCTCTCCACGCTCTTATAAGACCTAAATAAAGGCCCACAGATTAAAGCCCCTGCTCATAGGGGAGCTCAGGGATATGGGCTAATCCTGAGATTCTCAGCAGAAAGAAAATGGGGATCATGCAGAGCCCAGGTTCCACACACACCCCACATATGCAGGCCAGCATTTTGCATAATTTGAAGGGCTCTCACAAATTAGACCCTCCCTTCCTGCTGGCTTCACTCTTACAGGATTCCGCCCATGTTGTTCCAGGGAAGCATGGTACCTGTATGAGGTGCAGTGCCTCTCTGTACTCCACCTCTGGAGGTGCCCACCACCCTACAGGCTGTGCCTAGCAGGTGCAAACTTTAGCCTCATATTAGTCTCCTAACCCCTATATTTCCTTATCTATGGTACAATAACTAGGGCCATGTAAAACTTTTGCCTAAAACACCAAACTCATCCCCCAATCAGGATGGATCCTGCTGAGATCTTGATCATCAGCCCAGAAGGCATAAGTGTTCAATTCATGGCTCCCAAACACCCCATCATTCCCCCGTCCCCTACTCAGCACCCTAAAATATTATTCCTGTACTACATGGGCCCTATTAAAATGCTGACATGTTTTGCTTGTCTGTAATTTACACTATGGGAGTATATGTGCTATTCTTAAATACTTAGGGGGAACAAACGTTGAACCTTCCCCCACCATATCCCCCCTCCTCAAAAAAGGGACTAAATCAGTGCAATCCAAAGGCATCAATCCATAGCCAAGAGGCGGTGGTGCCTCCAGCCAGGTGGTGCCAGGTCTGTGCACAAACATTGGGGAACATGTATAAACAACAACATTGCTCATTACAGCACAGAGCATGCAAACAAGAGTCCCCACGTTTGGCTTTTTTACACACTTGACTTTACAAATTACACTTGGGCAACAGCACAGGCTTCTAGCTACTCGCAGAACTAATAAAACAGCCTATCCCTAGCATGCACATAGATTTTTGTCTTGGAGTCTTTTGGATAAACTAATTGATCTAAAACATATACGCAGTGAGCTAATAGGTGGCCCTATTTCTTCTCTCCCTTACACTGGAATAAATCAGTTGTAGCTCTATCAAAATCAATGGACTTACCCCAGTGAGAATCTCATGGAAGATCAGAACGGGGCCCACAGTGTTTACTCTTCAGTGATCCCAACCAAATAGGTACTAGATGTAAATTGAAGACTATGTTGTCCCCTTTCCCATACAGTTACATGCTGTTAAGGAACACAAATATGAAGCCTCCCATTCACACTCCCATAATATACATCTGGAAAGATTGTCTCTGATCAGAAAAGAAAATATTGTGGAATGACTAATTACTTTCCTTTTAAATCATTTTTATTTCTTGGGGGGGTTTCTGCAGAATAAATTCCACTGTGTAGTTACTGCTGAGTGTGTCTCCATTGACATCATCTTCTTTTAGCTCCTCACCTTACTCTTCAGGTATTGACCAGCACTGTGCAGCTTTCATTGCTAGCAGTGCCAGACTGTGGGATGGTAACAATGAAGGGCCAGTTTCCCCTTTCACTTCTGCATGCAAAGAGGAGCAAAGAGCAGTGGGTGATTAGAGCTGACCAAAATATGAAGGGCCTGATTCTCTTCTCATTAATAACAGTTTCACACAGTTGATGTAACTGGAGTCACTCCTGATTGGCACCAGTGCAAATGAGAGGAGAATCAGGACTCACAGTATCATAAGATGGAGAAACTGTGGGTGAGAGAAGTCAAGTGGTGGGCCCAGGGGCAGAAAGTAAGTCAAGATCAGGACAGAACTCAGGTTTCTGGCCCCCTGCCAAGAGTTCTGCCCACAAAAGCACATTCACTGTCTGTACACACAGTATAGCATATACATGTTTGCAGTACTTCTCTTTGCATGAAAGGGTTGAGAAGGGTATATACATCAGGGCACATCGCATATCCTGGGGGTTAATGTGTGCAGGGCACATAAAAAGTGCTGTGAATACAAAAGGAGTGGGCCATTTCTCTCCAGCAAAGATTTAATACCTTTTCTCTAGAAAAAGAATGCGTGTGATCCTACAAAATATTGAGTGTCATCAATTCTTATAATGTCCAGCACCTTGTAGCATTTGACCCTAACTATATATATGTATATATATAGTTGACCTTACAATCTCCTTAGTGCAGGTGTGAGGGCGGGCGGGATGGATGATCAACACAAGCAGGAGAGGCCCCAGAATGATGGCACTGATGCATGCTCAGTAATAACAGAACATGTATTTATTGGAAGAGGGTACAGAGGCAGCTTCCTCCTGCTCCTGGTGATGCTGACTCAAAAAAACAAAAGCAAACCAAGAAAATAACAAAAACACACACACACAACCTCTTGCTTTTACTGGGCAGGAAGCACAGCCTCGACCCTGGCCTTCCTCTCAGACTTACCTCTTGAATCAGGATAGAGTCTTTCCCATCTGAGAGGAGCCACAGTCTTTAGGGGCTGTCTTTGGATATGCCTCACACACGCAATCTGTGCAGAGGATGCCCTCACTGAAAGTCAATAGTACATGCACATGCAAGGGATTTGCCCTAGAAGGGGTATAAACAAACAGCATCCAGCCTTGATTCTGTAATAAGATTTCTCCCTAAACCAACTTCAGTAACAAATGTCATTGTTTGTTCAAGTCAGTCAAAATATAACAGACAAGATCATCGGAGCTCTCCAAAGGCCTGTCAGATAACTTAAACATAATCTAATGTACATTATGTTTGTTTATTGACACCTAATTCAGGGTTGGATCACTAAAATCCTTCCAAGGACACTTACATTTTTTCCAGTAAACCTGTTTGATATCATACCTTGACTCTCTCTCCCCCCACCCCAAGATTTAATATAAAGAGATTCATGACATATATGGAACAAACACCTGCATAAAACCCTGGGGTGTTCTAAGTCCAGGAAGGACAATTTAAAAGGGCTTATCTTGTAGGTAAGGCCCAGTAAGCTGACTGCTTGTAATAGCTAGGAGCACAGCACAATTTTAAGTTTGGGCTGCTCCCTTGAGTGAGTCCTGTATGTCAGGTATCATGAGTGCCTGAGAACACTTGCTTAATAAACAAAGAGCCCGGTGACAGTCTCTCCATTGAATTTTTCACCTCATAAATATGTCACCTCAGCTCCATGTTCTTTTTGAGAAACTTTCCACCAACTCTGACGAGATGGAACTCTCCTGGAAATATATAAAAAGTTAAAAACAGAACCAGGTCTGCAATTTTGCTTTCACTGTATACAGAAAATAAAAATCCAGAGCTCATTTTAGGCTGAGATATATGGCCATCATTTTCCTTCTTCATTTTCTTCCTCAGCAACTGGTTCTGGAGTCAAGTGCTGCCATGTGGGAGACTGGAGTTCATGTGCTAAGCTTAGCCCTGAATTCTTATAGTTTGGAAAGCTGTGGCAGAAGCAGTGAGTAGTGAAGAAGTGGTTAAAGACTGAAACTAGGAGTTAGAAAATCTGAATTTGATTCCAGGGTCTGTTACAGATTCCCTGTGTGACTTTAGGCCCAGGTTTTGAAAAGCAGTTGGATAGATTACTTGATTGTGGGAGCACATCAGGTAGCTAGCCAGCCAACTGCTAGTGTGTGCAGCCTCTATTCATTGTCATTATGTAAATCTGCGGTATGCCCTCTGAATACTGATCTTGCATCCTGAATATAGACCTCAAGTACTATGTTCAGTTATGATCACAAAAGAGGTATAGCAGAAATGGAGATGGTTCAGATGGGCTACAAAAATAAGAGGTATTGAAAGACTTCCAAATGAGGAGAAACTGAAAAGACTGGGTCTGTTTAGCTTAGAGAGGAAACAAATAAGAGGGGACAAGACAGAAGGATTGAACATAATGAATAGTACAAAGGATGCTCCTGTTTAACTACTTATTATAGTGCAAAACAAAAGGGACATTCTTTGAAACATGTGGTACAGGCCACTGTCAGAGAGAGGATGCCAGTCTTAATGAACTCTTGCTTGGATCCAGCATGGGAAACCCTATGTTTGTTATGCTCTGATGCACCCCAGAACAGCAATCCTAAAACCCAAGGAAATTAAAGAAAAACACACTGGTAGGTGGCCAATCAAAACATGTAATAACCATGAACCAGTTAAGTCAGCAACAATATGAACAAAACATAACAGTCCCAATGGCAGGTATGTAAGAACAGGCTCTGAGTAACTGCACACACCCAAGGCTATGTACACACACACACAAGGGAACACCAGTTGGAACACTGAGTTCCAGAGCAGGAAATGAACAGGAGCAAGGAGCAGGAGAGCAACACACACAGTAGTCATCACAGTGTTCCTGTGGCAGACACAAAAATTGTGATGCCCAATATAGGCTAGGTTTGGGCCCAGCTGAAAATTTGGGCCTTAACTTTCCTGTGCTTTGGTTTCCACATCTGTAAAATAGGGTTCGTAACTACCTACCTCAAGGGGTACTTTATAGCCTGAGGTTTTGCAAAGTGCTTAAGACTCTTGTATTCAAGGTTTGACTTAAATCCAAAGTGTGCATGTGTATGCTGACTTAAGAGGGTTGTAATTAAATATATACTCACATACACTTATAATTGCAACCCACTTGACTGAGTCCATCTGGACAGAGCTCAGAGCGGCTAGGATAGACTGCATCTATATCTCACTGGGTGGATGATAGAGGGATTAGTGAAGGAAAAAGTCAAAAAAATAAGGATACCCAAGAAAATAGAGGTTGACTGAACCTCGACTAGTGAAAATATTTTAACTGTAAGTGTGTGTCCATCTGTCTAATGCACACAGCTATTTATAAGGTTCTAATTACAATAGTATTTTTTTTTTAGAGAATATAACGTAATAATCAGTGCTCCCTCACAACTAGGCCCCTCTGCAGGTTCATTTTCTTTGCATTGCTTTCAGAACCTGCCCCACCTGTATCAGTTAGTCAGCACAACTGATACACACAGGGTTCTGTGTATAAAAATGAATCAGTCAGATTCTTCTGGCCCTAGTCATGTTGTTGTGTCTAATCTTGAGTATATCACATTTGAGCTGTGTTCTCTCTGCTGGCTCCTAGGTTATCAATATGTTGTGACCCTTATCTATACCAAATCAATAGAGCTAGTCATGGAGTATACTTCTCAGTGTAAGGTTGCCAAATTAAGGCCATTTGTATTTTTCATAAGAGAATGACAGGAACTCCTTTTAAATATTGCTAAGGATGTTCTCTTTGAGTGCAGAACAGCTGGAGGTGTTACACTGCAGTTGTTCGTATGTCATGACAAAGCCTCCTTGTACATAAGCTTGCACTGTTTCTCAGCTCTGACGAAGAGCTCTGTGTAGCTCGAAAGCTTGTCTCTCTCACCAGCAGAAGTTGGTCCAGTAAAAGATATTATCTCACCCACCTTGCACTGTAAGATATTTTATCAGTCATTGTGTATGTACAGTAACAACAAACTCAGTCAGGTTTTATAAAGGAAATTAATACAATAATCAGTAATCTAAATATTAAACAGTTAACATCGAGTATAGAAATAGTCTTCCCTTCTCCACTGCTGCTTTATTAGCAGTTACTCACATAAGTAGTGCCATTGAAGTCAATAGGATTATTGATATGACTATTCTGAAATGCTCACAGTGTAAGGGGCTCACAACCTGTCCATCAGAGATTTTGCAGCATAAGCTATTGTCAGTAGAAAGCAGAAAAGGACCAGAAGAAAAACACCTGGCTGGGAATTGGAACTGGAATCCCAGAGACCTCTTTGTCGATGATTGCTGATGAAGACTGACGTGCAGACTAGGCATCTGCAGCTAAGAAAGCTCCTGAACCAGAAGCTCCCCCTCCCCACTTCTCCCCCTCAAACAAAGCTGGTTAATTTTAAGTGAAATAAATCCAAGTACTACACAATTTTAAACAAAACACTAGTGTGTAGCACAGGAATTTAGAGAATAAAAGGTTTTACAAAGCAAATGTAATAGCGTACATGTCTCTCTGAGGCCTCAGCTTAGTGGAATTTAGTTTTAGTGACTATTACTTTTGTGTATTGAAGTTGTGTTCCTACTAATTTCAATGACAGAGGGTCAGGTTTCTAGTGATTTGATTTCCAAAAGCCAATAGCTATTGGTGCTGGTGTGTTTACCCCTCTCTCATACTCAGAGGCTATTTGGTTATAAAAATTTATTCTGTAAGCAATACTTTTATTGCCTTTGACATTTGCATATACAGCTGAAGGGGCACAATGTATATACAGCTTGTGGCATTGCCCAGTGGTGGGCAGACTGACCTGCTTATGCATTAAAGAGGAAGTTTTGATTCTTTGACTACATCTGAACACTACAGATGACTGTTTTGTAACACAGATCATGACAAACTGATAATTTGTACAGCTGGTCAGATCTTTTTTCTCTGCAAAAAATGTAGACAAAACCAATATTGTCTTTCTTTTTTTTAATCAACAACGTGCTGTAAAATATATGGAGTTTTCATTTTTAAATGCCCCCCCTGAAATCTACCCAAAAATTCAGTTTTTTGGTTGCCAAAATCCCCAAACAATATTGACAAAAGTGGGTTTTTGTTCAAAAAATGTCCATTTAAATCAAAAAGCCATTTGCCATCAAAAAACATCTTGAGGAGAAATGTTGAACCAGCTCAAATTATTTGGATTTGGAGCCTGATCTTGCCTTTTTGAAGGCAATGGGAACTTTGGCACGGGCTAAAACCCACAGTGATCAAAATGGGAATTTCCAAACTGATCTTCTGAAGAGGATTTTGTTATATGAATACAGAAAAGGCTAAAAAGGCGCTGTTGTGTACATGGCAGGCTGGTAGAGTTCCTTTCCGAATTGTTACTTAATGCTTCAAGGTGCCTAGACCTTTGTCTTTTTCATTATTCAAATAGAAAGATATCAGAGATATTTGAATTGCAATATAATGGAGAAAACAGAAGCCTACAGTGCTTCTGAGCACAACCATGGAAAACAATGACAGCTGAGCCATCCCTCAGCAGAACTACTTGACAGAGCACTCCTCTATCAGGGTCAGTCCCTTTCTGGCTTTGGAACAGTACAGCTGAAGATGTGATATCTATTCTTTTCCAAAACATCCCATACCAACAGTAGTGACCTTTCCCCAGGCTTCCTTCTCATGGATCACTTTTGACCTGCTTCTCCAAAACCACTAATCAATGACTAGTTCTGAATGAAATAGAATATTAAAAGAAATTTCCTCCGAAGTCCAATAAAGAGCTTGAAATTCTTTCAGTTCTACTAGCCTGCTAATCCTTAAATTATAGATTTCTTTTTTAATCTGGTCTATGGTCTCTGCTTTCAGTCATTGATAGACATGCCTTAGCTTGGTGATCATTTGCACCAATGTAATTTCACAAGCTATATAGTCAAGAGTAACCTTCCTGAGTAGACACTTTATACAATCACCATGGGAAAAGGAGACTGTCGAAGATTTTTAATAACGGGTGCTTAAAGGTAGGCTTCTTGGCTGGGACTTTCAAAAGAGCCTAAGGGAGTAAGGCATTAAAAAGTCAATGGGAGCTGGGGATTTAGGGTGTGATCTACAAAGCAACTTAGGCACCCGAACTCCAAAGTTCGGCACCTAAGTTCCTTCACATGGCACCACTGCAATCCACAAAACACCTTCTTGGCTGCTGCCTAACCCTATAGGTGCTGAAACTCATGTGGCACCTACCTTTCCACTGCAAAAGCTCCCTAGGCACCTAAGTTTTAGATCCAGGGGGTATGTGCACTGCTGCCCCCACTCTAATCATCCAGATGCCTATCTCCCATCTAAGTCACAGAGGACTAAGAACCAAGGGAAAATAGACATTCTGCTGCCTAGTGGTAGCAGGGACCCAATCCAGTAGGCAGCTTCTGAGCAAGTCTGTTGGATCAGGTCCCATTCTAAATCCCAGTGATGTAGGGGTGCCCACCTTAAACTTTTATCCCAGTGGTTAGAGCACTTACCTGGCACTTGGGAGACTCAGGTTCAATTTCCCTTCTCCCTCAAAGAGGTAGAAAGGACTTGAACAGGGCTTTGCCACCTCTCAGAGAGTGTGCTATTCACTGAGCTATGGGATATTCTGATGTAAGGCTCCCTCAGTCTCTCTTGTTGAAGCTGTTCTGCTGTAGATAAATAAAGTAAAAGTGATTGGAGCAGGGGGATTGGACCTGGACTCTGCCACATCTCAGGTCAGTGCGTTAGCCACTGGACTACAGAGTCACTCTCGCTCTGGACAACAGGCGGTGGAAAACTCATTGCACCAGAGAGAGAGAACAAATTATTCTATATTCCCTAACAAGGGAGCAAATGCACTTTGCTTCTTTTCCAAATACTATGAACAGTATAACTTTCTACAGTTACAAGTTACCACACAGTTCTTCACAAGCCAGCACATTTATTCTTAAGGTGAAAGCATTATGGAAAAAACATACTAAAAACAGTAAAAGAACCTACACACATACTAACACCTTACCAGAGGTCAGCCATCAGGCTTATGGGGCCCTCATAGGTCAGGGCCTTCCAACCCTTCCACAATGGTTGTGGCTTCTTTGGGACAGAAGGTCCTGTCCCTTTGCGGAATCAGGAAGAAAACCCTGAATCAGTTTAAACTTAGGCTATTTGTCCATAAGTCCTTTCTTTCTCTGTTGGTTTCTGGAGAATCTAGTTTGAACTAATATATGCAAGCTTCCCCAGAAGGTGGTACTTCTCTGGGGAGGTTACAACCTGGCTGATTTGCCTTAATTACCACCCAATTTTATAGTTCCTGGAGGAGCTGTTGTAGCCTTCCCCCACGGAGTAGCACACAATCATACATACACCATTCATTTAAAACACTCAACCCCAAAGGTATTGCATGGGTTTACAACAGCTTATCCCAGAGAAGTTACATCCAATCTGGGCCCACAGTAATACATAAACAATACAATAAGATCTTTCAAGCTTATTAAAGAAAATAGCCATATCTGCCACAGGTATCTAAATAAGCGGCCCAATTTTTCCAACATGTTGAGCACCTAGCAGCTCCCACTGAAGTCACTGTCTGCTGTTGGGTGCTCAGTCCTTTTAAAAAGCAGGCCAGCTATTTAGATGCCTCAGGATGGATTTTTAAAAAGATCTTTGCCAGTATTTTTGTCCTCTGGCTCATGACTCTGTCTCATTCTTTTAGAGACCTTCCAGACTGAACCTTTCACATTTCTTTTGGGGACCCCCATCTTATTTTCTGAGTGGTCTTGTGATGTTTTTGCTTTGTTTTTGGTTAAGAGATTTCATAAGGCAGCTTTATTTAATTTAAGGAAGTTACCACACTGACAGCTCAGGATGTGTTGTGAAAGGTGTCATGACTTGGAAAGTTTGACTCCTTATCGGAATGAAAAGTTACGAGTACTGTGCTTAAAAACCCACAGATCCTGCAGGGAACAATGATGAAAAAAATCAGCAAAAACCTAGTCCTGCCTTTGCATTGCATGTTTTTTCTATTTCTCCTCCTCTATCTTTTTTTACTAAAGTCATTTGCTGGAAGATTAAAGCCTCAAGTCACCCTTCCTTTATGCTAGCTTCTACCAAAGTAAACAAGGCGATAGGACTGATTCTGATGGCATGTCTGCCAGGGATGAGACTGTACTCGGAGAAAGCAGCCAAAACCTTCCATTTGCAAAGAGCCCTCCAGGGGTAGTGGCAGCTCAAAGAGTGACTGGGGTTGCGTCCTGTTGTGGCTTTGTTTGTGAGAGTGAGTGTTGTGTTCTAAAGGCTAGTCTACAGACAGCACAGGTGTCCTATTTCTATTGCTAGCTAAAGGAGTTCTGCTTTTGCTCCTGTGCTTGAATCCACTGTATTTAGAGTTAAAGAGTGATAGCTAGGGATGCATTCCTTTAGCCTATCCCCTAAGCATCTTCTGGTGAGGATCCAGTGGAAACTAAAACTACCTTTCAGAGGCATATTACTGCCAAGGCAAGGAGCCGATGGACTCACTGACTGTCCTCCCAGGTAGCAAATCATCCTCCTTGTAGTTTAAGGTGTTGCCAGAACCATGAGGTATAATTTGCTCCTCCTTGCACTAATGAAGATGATTCCAGACCTGAATCTTTATTTCTTAGGTCTCACTTTGGTTGGTCCCTGCTTAGGAGATGATATGCAAGTGTTCGTGCTCTCCAACTGCAGTGTTTGCGGACAGTAGGCATGGGTTAAAATAAGAGCAAACCTAGGTTCTGCCAGTGATTCCTCACTTAGAAAAGGGATTTGTAGAGGACATGCTGCTGGAAAGTTAATACAGCCTCGGGCTTTTGTCTTTACAGTAGGTGTCATGGGAGACATCCCACCCAATAACCACTTCCCACCCACTCATGGACCTCTTGTCATGCAGAGAGGTCTTTGAGGAAACAGAATAGTGTTACTATGGAGGCAGCTAATTTTTCACACACACAAGTGCACACACACACACACATTTACATTTGATCAATTGTTGATCCACATGGCAATTCAAAGAGCCCCCATATTATGAATCCTTTTTCAAAGTATCCTATAAAGAACTTGCAGTGACAATTTTCCTGTGAGTAATAAACTAGAGATAATCACTCGTATGCGGTGGTGTTGTAGATGGGCTGGTCCCAGGATAATAGAGAGACAAGGTGTGAGAGGTAATATCTTTCATTTATCATTGTATCTGTTGGTGAGAGAGAAAAGTTTTTCGAGCTCTTCTTCAGGTCTGTGTAGAAAAACAGCTCTGTGTAAACTCAAAAGTTTGTCTCTCTCACCAACAGAAGTTGGTCCAATAAAAAATATTACCTCCCACACCTTGTCTCTCTAGATAACCACTTATCAATTAGGCACAGAGTTAACTGCAGAACAAGACCTATCTGCATGGCATTCGCATAGAGGTCTAGGAACAATTGACCAGTGGTCTTGATCTTTCTTAGTTGCGTACAGACTTTAGGATCCTTCATAGTCCCTGGCTTCACAATACTTTCTGACCATACAACCATATTCTTAAAAGAGAAAAAAATGAGGAGGAAAAGTTCAGTATCAATACACATCAGCTAGGGCCCATGGTGTAGACAAGAAATGTACTAGCTTCTAAGCACAAGTCTGCCAGAACATCTCAACCCAACTGTAACAGTTCATCAATTCGAGGGGTTCTCTCCTGGACAGAGGTTATCAATTGTGCTAACTTACATGGTGGTTTATAAATATCTCAAAACAAAATCCTACCAAAACAAAACTCTATACTGCACACATTATGAAGAGAGAAAGAACAAACCTAATCTGACAGATGTTAGTCTACTAGAAGTTCCTTGGGTACTATGGAAGAATAGAATAGAGTCAGTGCAAACCTCAATAGATGGGAAGATAAAATGAAATCCTCAAATTCATTGTAGTTGTGGCCTAAGTCATTGGAATACTAGTGCATTTACCCAGGACCGGCGCTAGGGTTTCTGGCGTCCTAGGCCCCGGGACATTTCGCTGCCCCGCGCGCGGGTCTCGTGGCTCTGGCGGAGCTGCCGCAGGCATGCCTGCGGCAGGTCCACTGGAACTGCGGCCGGCTCCCTGACCCCGGCGGGGGGGGGTGTGCGCCCTGGGCTGCCGGGTCGCGGCGAGCTCGGCCCCCTGACCCGGCCGGGGGGTGGGGACGCCCGGGGCTGCCCGGATGCGGCGGCGGCTCCCTACCCCGGGGAGGGCGCCCTGGGCTGTGGCGGCGGCTCCCTGGACACGGGGTGGCCACCCTGGGCTGCCGGGCTGCGGCGGCTGCGCACTGACCCGGGTGACATCTTGGGCTGCCGGCTGTAGGCAGCTGCTGCCGCCGGCAGCTCAGCCCCTCCAGCAGCAGCGGCTGCAACCATTTAAAAAAATTTGGGGGGGCACCACTTTTTGGCGCCCCCCAAATCTTGGCGCCCTAGGCAACCGCCTAGTTGGCCTAAATGGTTGCACCGGCCCTGCATTTACCCAATGTGCCACTTAGCCTAAGTGCAATTGTTCCCGTATGGTATATTCTACTTCTTAATTATCTCTGGAGCTTTTGCATAGTTCCTGTTTATTTTAAATCTGCATACCTAATCTCAGATTCTCAACCGCCAGTATCAAAGTCAAGTAATCCTTAAAATATTATTTTTCTGGTTCTTGTATGAACATGGAATTTACCTTGTATCATACTATCTATTTCACATTCCTGTTTCTGGCAGTGACCAATATCTTTGTCCTTCTCCCACATGTTTTTTTGTTTGTTTGTTTGTTTGTTTATGTCTAATTAGATTGTAGCTAATTGTAAGGCAGACTGTAGGGCAGGGATCCAGGATGAAATCCTGGCCCCACTTACGTTAATGGCAAAAATCCCTTGGACTTTAATGGAGGTAGGATTTCATTCTTTATCTTTCTGGTTATAAGTGAGTAACACACTTTTGAGCATCGTACATTAAACACTATATTTTGGGGAATAAATCCTTCCTGACTTCTATAGGTGATCACGTTATGCCCTGATGCATGAGGTTTGGATACTCTCTTCTTATCTTACATAATTACAGCTGTTTTACTAATGGTCATAAAATGATCCATCACCTTTTTATCTCCATCCACAGTCCTTGGTGGCCTGCTAAGGCAGTGAATTCCACAGACTGACTACATACTGGGTGAAGTCCTACCTTCTATTTGTTCTTTTACTTGTGGTTCTGACATGTCTTCTTATGGATGACCCATGATTAAACAACGATTCAGTGCTGACTCTTAAAGGAAAAAGTAAGATGACCAGTTTATAAATTCAAGATAAGTCAATTTCCTCAGGTGATGCCTTCAGTTGTGTGGCAATAATGGAAAGATTAATAGTAGCACAAACCTTAAATGATACAGCAGTATATTTTATTGACCTGAAAGCATAAATCTTATATATGTAACATTAGATCTTTAAAGGGCAGGCATTAGGAAAGTCTTTCGACTAATTCAAAACACTGTCTCCTTTGAGTTCTTACCCATCTCTTTAACTGTAGTCATTATTCATAGCAATGGAAAGGCACTATCCTGAGGAAGTTGCATGGACCTAAGTTAAAACTAGTGTCAGGTCAAAGCAAAGTCATCTTTAAATAAAAAAACAAATTTATTTCTAAGGAAACTAATTATCCTCTGCTGATAAACTAATTCTAGATCCATATGGGATCGGAATGAAAGCAGACTTTACTTTCTGTTCCCCCCCTGCTGAAATTCCTTGTACATTAAATACAACAGGTGCAAAGTCTTGCTTGTTTTTCTTCCTTTACAGCTAAAGAAATCATAACCTAAATATATTTCTGGAGGATGGTTTCTGGGGTGCCCTGTGAGCAAACTGAAAGGGAAAATGGATCAATGAGTGGCCAGTGGGGACAGTAAATCAACATACTAAAAAGGGAGTTCAATGTACTAGCTAGGCCTCAGGAGCACCGTCCAAGGAAAAGGCCCTTGTCAGTCAGAGCCTAACATTAATGTCAAAGCCAGCTGGAGCTGGCACCTTGCAGCTATGAGGAAATGATTGAGCTGTCTGTCAGTTGCTAGTGATCCACTAGAGGCCATTGTGAGACAAAGTAAAGGGTGCTTTAGAAAGCAGTGGGCACTCTTTTTCTATTCTGTAGTCTTTTTCCAGTTTAAAGGTATGAGGTTGGGGGGGAAATATTAGCTATTCTGTATTTTATTTCTCAGGAAGTTGTGAAATTTCCCCTGTATCATAGAGGAAATTCTGTTAGCCAGAGACATTGATTTGATCATGTTATGGGTATTTCAGCTATGCAAGATGAATGCTACTGTCACTATTTGAACAGGATATAAGGTAATGTCCACTTACATTGTAATCTAGAAAAATACCCCAAGTTTTTCCATAAGCTTTTCTTTTCCCATTTGTTCTCTCTTGGAAGAAGCAATTGCTTAAGGATTTTTTGAGGGGACTTTTGTGCCTATATTTAAAAATCAGTTTGACTCAGTGTTACTCTCTTACTAGTGAATAAAGAAAGAGTTTAGAAAGGGGATTTAGGAACGGGAAGTGCATTTCTGCCCTAGTGCAGGGCCAGATATCAGATCTTGATCTTCTCGCTGGAGCAAGGCAGAATATTGCCGTTCTTGCATCCTCTATACATTGTAGTCGTGTGGGACAGCAATGGAACACTTCTCTGGAAAGCAGGAGCTGCAGCTCTTTGAAGTTGTACCGGGCTTTAGGAAGTTAAGAATAGGTCCAGCAGAACAGGGCCAGTGGCTAGAGCTAGTCCAAAGCTGCCAGTTTATCACCATATCTGTGGTGGACTACGTTTTCAGAAGTGACTAGTGATTTTGGCTGCCTCAACTTTGGGGTGCCCAATCTGAGCACCAATAGAAGGGGCCTGAGTTTTCAAAGAGAGCCCTCTTCCATCTGAAAAGCACTTCAAGTTGCCCCAAGTTGGTCACAGTGACCCAAGAACACCTTAATGCCAACTGGCCAGGGGGGTAGAGGACTGTCCTGATTCTGGTGTCTACATTCTGATTCACCAAAGAATGTCATGTGAGGTTGTCATGGTACAATTCCCCACTCTGAACCTTAGCGTCCAAAAGATGGGGTACCAGCATGAATTCCTCTAAGCTTGATTACCAGCTTAGAACCTGTAGCGCTGCCACCAACCAGGAATTCCAGTGCCTGGTACACTCTGGTCCTCCCAGACCTTGCCCGGGGAACCCCAAGACCCAGACCCTGCTTGGATCTAACACAAGGAAGTAAACCTCTTTCCCCCTCCGTGCCTCTCCAGGCTTCTCTCTGGGGTCGACCTGGAGTCACTGTGATTTCAACTCCTGGATCTTTAAACAAGAGGAAAAGTTTCCTTCCCGCCTTCCTGGTCTCTCTCCCACTCCCAGACTCTTCCTGAGAGAGAAGCAATCTAACACAGAGAGAAATTAACCTCTCTCTTCCCCTTTCCTTCTTTCTCCCACAGTCCTGATGGAACCAGACCCAGTTCCCTGGTGTCTCCACCAGAATAAAAAAACATCAGTTCTTAACAAGACAACTGTTTAATTAAAAGAGAGAAAAACAGTAAAATTATCTTTTGTAAATTTATGAATAGGTCAGGGTCTTTCAGCTGTTAGACATGGATTACCCTGCCAGCCTAAGTATAAAAGTACAAATTAAAATCTTTCGCAAAATCAAAAAAGTTTGACTCCTTTCAGACAAATGACACAGTTAAAATCCTTCCAGCAATGCACATGGTTGCAAATAAAGAAAAAAACATAAGCGACTCCTTATCTACCTAGTACTTACTATTTGGAATCTATAAGAACCCATGTATAGGAGATTGAAGAGAAACCTGGTTTGCAGTCTTGGTCCTCTGATGCAGAGTGAACAACACCAAAAACTAACAGCACAACAAAAACTTCCCTCCTTCAAGATTTGAAATTATCCTGTCTCCTGATTGGTCCTCTGGTCAGGTGACAGCCAGGCTCACTGAACTTGTTAACCCTTTACAGTCAAAAGAGATATAAAGTACTTCTGTTCTATTAACTTCTACTATCTATGACAGAAGTCTTAAGTGAGAGCTGGGGTCACACTGATCAGTGATATCATTGTGACATGTAGTTACAAATGCTATGTAAGGAACTATGCATGTATACTGAAAATATGTTCTTAGAATCTGTATCAAAGTATGAGTCACCAGCAGAGGTGAAAAAAAAAAGACAGGTTTTTTCTGTTTAAGAAGAGATGTTAATTCATGTAACTCTCTCAATATGTAAATTAAGCATTTAAGCTAACACGGTGCATACTCATTTACATATGAAGTCAGTGAAGATATGCAAAGTCAACAGGGAAGTATTACACAGGAAAAATAAACCATGGATGGTTATCCTGTCTCTGAGTACAGGCGATGAACTCGGGGGGAAGGGTATAATTAGAAGGCAAAGAAGACACCCTCCTCATTCCTCTTGAAAGGCTGCAAAAAATATTAGGTTTGATTAAACTTCTTTAGAGAGGAGGTTAACATGCTAGTTCAGTTTAGTTTCTAGATCCCATGTTATGATTTTGGTTTATATGTAACCTTTTGTTTTCAATATCCTTAATATCATTTAAATCTTAGATATATTTGTAGTGTTAACAGGAATAAGTTCATTATCAAAGTGCTGTGATACAAGGTGCCGGTCCAGAGCTGAATGGTACAAGCAGGTATGTACACTGTTCCCTTGGGGACAGCAGACTTGGTATTTCTGTGAGTGTTCTGTGTATGAGGAGCTGAACATTACAGGGGCGTACTTCAACAGGGATGGGGGTGCACCTATTGTTAACCCACAAGGCAAAGTACTGACATAGCCCAGAGAAGAGTGCTTGATTGGCTAGAAGACTGGTGGTCTTATAAGCCCAAGCAAGACTCCCTCACACAGGAGGCAGGACATAACAAGGTGACTCCCAGTCCTGGCTACCCCGAGAACTGTTCCAGTCACTCAACAATTAAGGCAGCCATAAACACTGATCACTTTTGAAAATATAGGCTGATGTACATAAAGGAACTATATACATCTACAATGCTATGAATATAAGCTAATAATTATTATTATTACTCTTAAGTATCATTTAAAAAAGATTGATTCCAAGAGATTCTCTAGACTCTTCCATATATTCACTGTATGTCTCTTCGGTACTGGGGAGAATTTGGGTCAATAAAGCTATCCTTCCCATCTATCTGTGTACTTATATCATCTCCATAACCATCATATCTGATTGCCTCCCAAGTTCTTAATAACAGAAATAACAAGGACAACTCCTCTCTTATTTATCCTTTCTTCACGGACTTTGGCAGAAACAGCTTGATAAGGTTATAGAGTTTTGTTTGCATTTGTTTTTCTTTTGTTTAATATAACCAAGTTGCAATAATCCACTTGGGAAGTCAGCAATGGTGGATTGCCGAGGCCATTTCTTTGTCAGCTGGGATGGGCCACAAGCTTCCTAACCACCTCAAATGGAAGCGGGCATATTTGTTGTCATGTCTTCTTGGGCATCTCGTGAGGTCGTCAAGGCTGTGATCTGATTTAACAATCTGCCTGCATTAGTGCACTGAAAAATGCTACCTTCTTCCCATCAGCATATGCCAGTCTTGCATGAAAAATAGCTGGCTAAAGCAGAATCCAGGAAAATGCTGACTTCAGCTCACCATTGAGAGTGCAGGCCAATGCTGCTGGTTATGTCTGATGTGCACCTGATGTAGAGTTATATCCTCTGCTTGCATTTCAGGCTGTGTTGACTTACCAACTCTTCACATAGATGTTGAATAAGATGAGGGAGAGCATCAGGCTTTGTAGCACTCTGCAGACGAGGGCTTTTGTGACTGTCCATAACAAACCACTGGATACACCTTGAACGGAAGGAACTGAGCCATTATTTCCATTCATCCCTGCAGCTTTTTGGAGATAGGACAGTTGTATTTGGTGATTAGCGTATCAAGTACTGCCAAAAGGTCCAATAGGCCTGGTGTAAGTGGCTGTCTCTCTCCCTGGGGATAAACTCTGTACGCAAGTAATTTAGCAGAATTTGGCTAATTGACTTCAGAGGTAGCTACATCTACTTAGGCTAAGACTATATCATCCTTGATTTCTTTCCTTTTCTCTTTCCTTTAAACGTAATAATTCTTATAACATTAATATTGTCACACCTCATGTTTGTTTGATCCTGGTAACAAGTGATTTTTTTGTAGGAATACTTATGAACTTCATGAGTGTTCTCATGATGAGACAGAGCATCCATTTGCAGTGGGATTTATGGAGCAATACATCCAGGAACAATTTCATTTACGTCAATGGCCTTATAGTGATGTAAAATAGGTGTAAGTGCGAGGGGTGTCATGCTTCCTGTGTCGGAGACAATGTAAATATTACCTCCCTTAGCTGAGAAACTTGAAAACACATTCATTTTTGGAAAGTATGCTTTTGGAAAATGTGACAGAGCTTCTTGCGTGTCTCAAAGGACTGACCCCACCTGCTTTTAAGGCTATGCAACTCCAGGGTGGGTGGGTGTGTTGGGGAATTTGGTCATACAGTGGTTGTCCAAAATTTAAAAAAGCAGGAAATCCTGATTTATTATCAAAAAGGCAAATATCTTGTTTGTAAAATGTAAAGGTTGCACACATGTTTTGAGACTAAAACACTCTGAAGTGTGAGAGTGGAGTTGTGTGTGAGAGAGAGACCAGTCTAGAGGGCAACACTACATTTTAAAATAGAAAAAGATCAGTTTTAGGGCCAAAATGTAGAACTTGGACCTGATGTTCTAATATAAGCCTCTAACAGTTTATAAACTAACATGAATCCAGCAATATAGCCAGTGTTTACCAAAAATTGAGAAATAATAATAATAGTGTAACAACATCATCAGGTGTATTTTCTAATATTTTTAGGGACACATTTTGAAAGGGTCTTCAAAACCATGCCAAAAATACGTTCTCACACTCCCTTTTGACTGTGTAAAATACCCTGCATTTACAGTCAAAGGTTGACCTTCACGTTTACAACAGATGTACTTAGAGCTCACTCCTACAGCCCTTTCTCAGTGGGACTACTCACATAAGGATCAGGCCCTTACACATAATTTCCTCGGGTGCTAACATTTGGGGGGCAGTGACCGCAGCTGCCGGATGTTTGGCCACCGCGGTCATCGGCAGTATTTCAGGGGCGGGACCTTCCGCTGCCTCCATCAGTGGTGCCATTTCGGAGGTGGGACCAAAAAGGCTGCTGGCTCTCCTGGGCACACCCTTGTGCATACACAGTACCCCAATGACATTTTTCTGGCTGAGTGCAGCCTCACAGATCTGTCAACATGAAGCTTATTGAAGGATGGGGAGGGGAGGCGAAGAGAGAAAATGAAGAAAGATTCATGCTCAGGTGGAAAAGTTTCAGTAACTTGGAAAAAGCAAGGCAGAGAGAGAATAGCTTTGGCAGGGCCAGGAATAGCCTTCTCTCACAGAGCCTGTGGCTGGCTTGCGGGTATCCAAAGGGGCTCAGTGGAATAAAGAGAATTTTTTTTTTAAAGACAGCCACTGACAATAAGAAGTTATTGTTGTATCACACCTCCATCCAAGGGCTTCAGAGAGATTTACCATGCTAATTAAGTATGCTTCACAATAACTCTGTGAGACAGGAAGTTATTGTTATACTCATTTTGCAGATGGGTAAGCTCAGGCACGAGGATTTGTTTAGAATTATCTTGCACCAAATCATGGAATGAATGAGTGGCAGAATTAGGAATATAAAGCAGGAGTCCTGAATGCCAGCTCCCAGCCCTCTCGACTAGAAAACACTACTTCACAGCACAAAATGCAATCAAAGTGAAAAAAGTCACATGTCCTGAATATGAAGGAAAAGAGACATGGTTCTGTGACAGGGAGTGTTTGGATCTGGCCTCATCTCTGGTTCATTTCTTTTAGGGCCACATGGAAATGCCCAAATACATAGATGCACAACTAGACTTTGGAGCTGGTTCTATACATCGTTAATCTTATTGAACAGTGGCTGTATGTTATAATCACTGATGCCCAGTTGTTTAATTCATTTAGCTAGCATTTGGCATTCAGTTAAACCCCCAGAGGGATTTTGTTGTGTTTGTCATTTTGCAATTAATATTCAGAAGGCTGGTATCAAAACAACTTGTTCTTAGCTAGGACAGAGCCTCACCACCACAATTTTTGGTGACTTCAGCAGTACATGTTATGACAGACAGGCCTGATATTTGATAAGTGCTACTTCTCTATTTTTTTAATTGTCTTTTTGTGCCAAGAACTTTTGCTTCTTTTTTCAGCATCAAATGCAATTATTTTCCATCATACTGAATTTTAAAATGCCCTGAAGTGGGCTTTTCCAGGTGCTATGCTGAGCTGTGCTATGTTATGTGGGATTCTTTTATGCGCTGTGGGGAGTGCTGCTTGCTTCAGTCCTACTTGGAATTTGCACAGCTTTGTAAAGTTTCTCAGAATGACTAAAAGAGTGGAACCAAATAAAAAACCGCAGAGATATTTGTATCTTAAATGTGCTTCAAGTAAGTGCATTATTACCACAGCACCTCCTAGGCTTCCCGTTTTTGTAGATTGCACATTGTCACCACTTCCTAAATAGCTGTATTTATTTATTGAAAGTCTACAGGTTTTATTTAACATCTCATGTGAAAAAACACTCCTTATCCCATCCATTTATGTCAAGGTCTCCAAATGTGGGTGCCTAAGTTACCCTAAATAAGGATTCAGGTGGCTATATGTACACTTCAAGCCCAGGGTATGGCTCCCACCTCAAAGACACATACTCATGCTATCTCTGGTCAAGTCAGTATGCTAAAATTAGAATGTAGCCAGGGCAGCACAATCAGTAGGAGGGATTAGTATATGCCTAGCAGAGACTCCAGGCATGTATTCAGGGCAGCAAGACACTCCCTCCACTTACACTAACATAACTATGGTCTATTTTCAGTGTGCTATCATGATGAGAGCTAGCACAGGTGTATCTCCTTGAGCTGGGAATCACAATCTCAGCTAGAAAGATAGACATACCCTAAGGGCAGCACCTAAATAGGTGGTCTCATTTTCAGGGAGTAAGTGAAGAGTGCTCAGCATCTGTAAAAATCAGACCTCTCATTTATTAATGTGCCTCGCTTTGGAGCTAGGCCTCCAATCAGCAAGTACTTAAGTTAACGAGCCCAGGCTCAATATTTAACCATAGGCACTCAAGTTTGAAAATGTTGGTTTCTTCCCTTACAGATTCCTTTCATTTGTAGAACCTAGTATCAATTGGGGGAAATGTTTTGAAAAACTATGGGTGGTTAGAAGGTCTCTGCTAGAAAAACTAGCAATTTCTTCTCTCACAAACGGGTTCTGGCACTGGTCCAATCACTCTTTTCTTTGTGATAGAGACATGCTCCAGCCCCCCTGTTCTGAACACTCACAAACTTTGGAAACATTAAGCTCTGGGTGCAGACTTTAAGGCTAGTTGACTTCAGAGGAGCTATGTCCATTTACACTAGCTGGGGATCTACCTCTTTGTGACTAGTCCCCATCTCACTGTAAGGGGCCTCTAAGGACATGTCTAGTCTGCAGTATCAGCCATACCCACACAGTTCAAAACATGCCGGAATCTATGCCAGAATCTTTTTAAATCTGAATCTATTTGCTCCCATTTTATCTTTTAAATGGAGCACAAACTGAACAGTAAACCAGAAAATTAACATCTTTACCTCTTTCTTTTTCTGGGGCCTGATCTAAAAACTACTGAAGTCAATGGTAGTCTTTCCTCCCAACTTCAGCTAGCATTTTATAGTTTCCTGATAGCTAAAAAATGAACAGAAGGAAAAGCAGGAATCCTCTCTACCCTGGTGATCACATGTAATCTCTCTGATAGCGGTTCCTGTGCCAAGGACACATATGAATTTCATCCCTAAGGAACAACGTAGAGTAATCACACTGCTAGGCCCCAGTTCAGCAAAGCATACAAGCCTCTGATTAAGTCCACTCTTGTACAATAAATCATGTAAGGACATGCTTAAGTTTAGCATGTCTGTACCTTACACATTTGCAAGGCTGTAGTGAAAGTGTCATGGATTAGAAGAGCCTGGATTGAAAGCGCTGTAGGAGTCTTGATTCTTAACCAAAGTCAAAGGGCTGGAAACTTAGTAAAACTGTTCAAATAATAAAAAAAGTTTACATATAAATTATTTGCTGATTGGTAGAAAGAGGTAATAGAGTCAAATATTTTCACAATATCATTAAATCATCTATAGTTGTGGTTTAATGAAGAAAAAGAATGGGCCAGATCCTCAGCTTGTGCAAATGGGAATAACTCCAAATCTGGCCTGTTATTTGCAAATAATACAGTTGAAGATAAAATGACAAAAATTATCAGACTAAATATTTGCAACAAATAATTCAGCAACAAATAATATTCATTGCGGAAAGCTCTTTAACTCTTATTGTGAAGGTGAATGCTGTAAGCAAAACCTAAAATGTGCGATCTCTCTCTCTCTCGTTAGACTTTGGCATATTAGTGAAATTTCTAATCATCATCCCATGACAAAAGTTTCAGGGGACTTATGAAAATGCAGCAAAAAATGTCCTTTTCTGTAATTCACTATTTCCTGCAATTCATCAAACCAATTTTTTTTTCAAACAGCTTTGGCTTTTTTTCAGGAGTATCATATATCACAATCCTACTGCTTATGACCCTATTTCATCCTGACACTGTCCTCTCTTTGTGCGTTATCTATCAATTAGCATGTTGTTGTGAAAGCAACTTAAAGATGACCAGCAAAACAAGAATCAAGTTGATAGTGTATAAGACCTAATGTTAATTGTACTCGAGCTGCATTAAAAGGGTTACCTATGAGAAATGCTTACAAATTACTGGGTTCATTACAGGGGTAAATGGGTGAAATTATACGGCCTATGTTATGCAAGAGATTGGACTAAATGATCACTTCAGGCCTCAAACTCTATGAATCTATGAGATCTCTCTAACAAAAATTAAGCAAAGCAGAACAGCAAAGTTGTAACCACTGAATTGAAGAATATCAGCCTATCAAAACAGTAATTGATACACACCAAGCAAAGCAGAAATAATGGTGCCAAGACCAAAACAAATGCTGCATACCAACATGTAAATGCTGGGTAGGAGTGCTCTGGATAGGGAGAAGAATCTACATGGACATACTTTATGTGCAAAAACCTACCCGTGCTAAGAACACACATATTTTTGAGTGATATTCCCATTAAGTTAGGCATAGATAAGAAATAATCAGGAGTCTGGTGAGCATTTTTGTGCTAAACAATTTAGTATCATTTTCTTCCTGAAAGTAAAACAAAATGTTTATGAAGTTAAAAAAAGGGTACATGGGTACTGGTACCTTAGGATGTAACGGGAAGTATATATGTGCATCTGCACATGTGTTTTGCATGACACTTATGTCTGCACATTGTTACTACTCTTAGCTCAATGAGCTCCATAAATCCAAGGGGGAACCCATATAACATTAGAGTTTCATATTCACCACTTATCTTTTTAACAAACAATCAAACATATTATCTTTTTAACTTGTACCTGGAAATCTGTATCATGCTACACAGGAATTATCTGGAGAGAGGCTGTAACCTTCCTGCCACAGGAAAAGTTGGTCAAGAGATTTGAGTGCTAGCTGGGGCCTTGGGAGACTTGCGTTCAGTTTCCTACCTCTAGCACAGGCTTCCTGCGTGACCTTGGATAAATCACTTAATCTTTTTCTTGTGCCTCAATTCCCCCTCTGAAAAATGGGGATAACAGTGTTTCTCTATCTCACATAGGGATGTAGTGAGGATAAATTCATTAGAGAGCATTAGAGTTATTATGGTAACGGAGGCCATATAATTACATAGATAAGAGTCTTTAAAATTGCTTGCCTCTTCACCCTTCCTTATCTCTTCTCAATTAAATATCTTCCTAGTATCGCTATCTGTACTTTAAGTAAAGCAATAACCAGATGATTTGAATGCCTATATTTAATTTCACTGAAAAATATCTATATCCTTCTAACTCTGAATGAGTGCGCTCTAATACATAACATAACACAGCTACTGGTACTGTTCACAAACCAGTTCCCTTTACGAGTCAGACAAATGAAATACAATCTAACTAACCTGACTCTCACGAACAAAGTGTTTTAGGAACTTACTTGACCCCAACTGGGAAATTGCCTAGCTATGAGTTGGCCCTTCACTCAGCTCATTACCCAGGTTAGATGGTAACAATCTGATGGAGGCTTTAACTTTTGCACATTTCTGGTTTTCTAAAGAGGAAATGACACTTGATTAAAGCAGTTATAGGAAAGAGGAAACGTTATCAGACGTATATTAATTACACAGCCATTCATTGCTAAATATAGTGAGGTGGCAGTTTTATAAAAAGTATTGTAATGGTTCAGGAAATCATGTCATACATGCTGCAAACATTATCATTTCTGTGCTGAAGCCCTTCTCAGTCCTTACAACTCCTTACAATTCATTCATTGAATTCAATGGGAATAATGCCTGAGAGACACCTTCCTGGCTAGCCCCTATTTCTTTTCTAATGAGGAGAGCAGGAATGTTAGAAAAATGCCACAAGCCTTCTGAGGGTCATGTCCTGCCATAGACTTTTTTAGAACTCCCTATTGAAGTCATATGGGCTGTATGTGCCAAAATAGATGGGAGAGAGATGAAAATAGGATAAGGTTGTTAAGGAGGGAAACTTACCTCATATTTATTGCTCCACCTTCAGCTTCCCGTATTATAAGAAACTGCAAGTTTCCTTCATGCCACAGAGATAGCAAATTTACTAGCTATTTCTTTAGAGCCAACAAGAATCATTAATGGTCTTTTCCCTTCAGAGGTGGGCTCTGAAATTGGCAACTTCCCACCCATGGCCATTCTATGGCAGACTTTATTTTCTGATATTGAGAAAGACTGGGGCTGCGGTTAGGGCACAAGCCTAGCACTTGGATATCTGAGTTGAAGTCCTTGCTCCACTACAGACTTCCTGTGAGACCTTTAGCAAATCAATTAGTGTCTCTGTGGTGCAATTTCCCAACTGTAAAATAGGGAGTACCTAACAGGGGCGTTGTGAGGATAAATATATTAACAATTTTGAGGTGCTTATATACTGTAGTAATGGGGACCGTGTATATACCCTAGATAGATTTCATGGTACCATCTCCCATTTGATCAGTAGATCTTCTGCTCTCCTCCTTGGTCTCAGATCCCAAGGTACCTGTGGCCTGGTTACTTTTCATGGTAGGAGGGAAGAAACAACAAAGATGGAGAGGCACGACTCTGTAAAAATGGAAAACATCCTTTTTTTTTTTTTGGCTGATGTGACTAGAAAACATTCCTGTTAGAATGTCATACGCATTCATGTCATGGGAGGAGGGCTTTTATTTTCTTTTTGTAATTAACAGTTTAGTGCTTGATCTTGCAAGGTAAAGTCAATGGGACCTGAAGATACTTGGCACCTCACAGTCTCTGCTCCTTAGTTAGCATGTCTCCATACCATTACATGCTGATAGGCCACGTAACACAAACGGTGTTTAGGCTTCAGCTTCACTCCACAACCTCCAGCCACTGACTTTCTCTCTCTCTCTCTCTCTCTCTCTCACACACACACACACACACCCTCCCCCATCTAACAAGAACAGTGATATCTGCCTTATATGCTTTGTTGTGTGGGATTATGAGGTTGGCTAACAATTGGTATTGCTTTTATTACTAACATTCTGCTGCAATAAAAGATGATATTTAGTATATGACTGTATCTTTTACTGCTCTGTCAGCATTGGTCAAACACCACTTGCATTTAGTGTTTGGCTGAGTACTGAAAGAAGGGGATATTTGGTATGCATTCTGATGTCATCCCCTCAGGACAGAGGGGTGTATCCTGATGAGCCCAAAGGTACCACACACCATCTACATTTTCTTCCTCACAAACAAGGCTACCAATAGAGCCTGTCATGGATAAGGCTATCTATGAAACCCAGCCATTCCATCCCTGGCCCAAAAAGCCATAGAGATCTCTGAACACAGGGGAACTCCTGGGAACAATATTCTGCTTTCAGAAGTGAATGTCATGCCTGAAGAATTGGACCTGACCTACAGGAGGGATAGCTAGACAGTTACTGGCACCAAACATGTCCTGGGAAGTCCTTGAAAAGGGAGATTGCTAAGTTGTAAGGGCAAACGGCTATACTGTAAACGTGAACAACATAAAAATACCACACATGCATGATTTTTCCATGCCTCTGGAACTTCAAGGGTAAATAGACTCATTTAGTATAATTTTGCATCTGTCTGATTATTTTTGTGTGTATTTAGGACCAAATCAAGGGCAAAACTGACTTTGACTTCCATCGGAGAAGGATCTGGCTCTTAACAATTAGCATCTAGGGAGAATGCATTGAAATTAATGGTTATTGTCAAAGCATGTTGGAATTTAGAGCACCTTTGTTGCAAGGATAGGAGCTCGCTGGGGTAACCAAGTTGTCAAAATTGATTTTCTTTTCCTCACTAGACATATGTGCATATTTGAATCTCGTTATATAGGGCATGGGGGAATCACTTGTTCAATTTCAATAGTGTTTCTTTAATATTGTTTATGTGCTAAAGTCAATGTAGCATTTTTTTTCTTTATTAAATAAAATATTGGAGCAGCTTGCCATGCCAGGAGCTGCCACGTCAGGAGTGGTTGGAGGTGTCTCTATGTACCAAGTTTTCTTGAAACTGTTTGTCCCTGGTAAAGATGAAGCTGTGCATTCTGGGTTGCAGAATGCCTGCAATGTGTATTTTCCAAATAGTTGAGAGATTTATCATCATGAATGGATCCTTTTTGAGAGTCTTGATCATATTGTCTGTAATAAAGCAAATAGTACAAATAAAAACAAGTCAGTCAGGAGCATTTTTTACTTTCTGTATTTTCAATTATCATTGCAAATGAAATGAATCATTTTTTCATTTGGAAACAGTTTTACTTCCCTTTTCCCCCCTGGACACATAATTTTGATTTATAAACATGGCAATCCTGAGCAAAAGGAAGTTTTAAGCATAGTATATGCTCTTGCTAAAGCCTGGGCTTTTGTTTTTCTCTGAATTTTTGGAAAATATTTTAACTAAACCAAAGGCCTCAATTTATAAACGTAGTGAAGAGTTCCGCCAGTTTAAAACGCACTTTTAACTGGGATAAAACTGTGTTCCAATATTAAGTCTTATAAATCTTTGCAGAGCTCTGTACAATCCAGCTACTGTATGCTTACTTTATTAACTATGAATGAATAAATCAGTTTTCCACATCACCCCGATTCACTTTGCTCATGATTTTATTTAGTGTCTATCCAAAAGGCTCTGATCATAGACAGAAGATTATAAACCCATCTCTTGCACTGAAAACTATTTAAGAAACAAGCAATAGAATTAACTTCTTTTAGATATTGTTTAGATATTTACACTGTGCATTTGAACTTGGAGATATGCTTTTTCACAGAGCTCGGTTCTGTTACACAGAGCAATTCTCACAAGACTGCAGAAGTCATGAATTTAAAGGAGTGGTTTTTTTCCTCATCTATCTCTGCTTAGCCTGAGTTTCTGCAGTGCAAAATCTGCATATTTTAGTTGAATCAGGCCTGTGAGCGATTGGTGTTGTCGCTATGTAAAAAAAGACTTGTTTTGAAACAATTTCCTTGTTTTCAAAAGGTTCCACAGTATCAGTGAAATTTTATAAAATGTTGAAAATTGTCAAAAAAGATTTCTGCCAGGGTTTATATTTTTATTTTTTTTATTTTATTTTGCCATGAGTGGGTTCATAATATTTGAGTACACCTTTAAATTGTGCCCACCCCCACCACCCATCACTATCAACAGTTATGCATCGTCTTTGGATTAAAGTAATGATCATACACTGGGGAATATTTTACATATTGGAGTAAATTATACTAGAACTAAAGATGGGCTTGCATCTCAACTTCCCCAGGGTGGAATCAGGTTATCTAGATCAGAATCTTCCCTTTCAGGTTGGGTCTAGGTCAAATTCAAAACTGGAAGGGGACTCCAGATCAGATACAGTTCCTGCTGATGGAAGTCACATACGGATAGCTGCTCTTGCAAGATACACGATCTCTCTGGAGAACAGCTCATGAGAGGTCAATGTGATTGAATCTGAAACCCAACTGTAACCCTGGTTCAATTGCCAACCCAAACTCCAAGCCCTAGTCTAAACCGCAGCCAATCCAAACCCAAACACGGGCCCCTTGGCTCGTCTCAAACTGGCAGTTAGCTATTTCTCTCTCAATACTGGCATAGCAAAAGTGTGCTGGTAAATTGAGCTCAGGATAAACATTTCTTTTGAATTAACATTTTGAAAATGGGACAGGACCAGTGAAATCACCCCATGATGCGAAGGAAGATAACAGAAGTTATTACAATATATACCAGACAACAGGCAGATGAGTTTGTTTGGCACATCTCTCTCCTTTCTTTCCTCAGTCCTTAACTTATAGAGATCCACGGCATTAATATTGACCCTTCCATATTGTATTTCTTTTTGTTTCCATTCAGGAAGTTTAGAACTCCTCAAAAATGCTGCCTTTACAGCTCTTGAAACTGAACTCCTATGCTTTTTCTGCAAAGGTACCATGTGACAGGAGGGCATGTGGGGCAATGTGCCCCCACCCAGATTTCTGCCTTCCATGTAGCACAGAGTTTTTCAAACTATAGGGCATGCCCCACAGGCTGACAGCTGTCACCTCCTGCCAGGAGCTGGCAGATCAGTAGCTGGTGGAAGCCTCTCGGGCCTGTGGCTCTCTGTGCTGTGGGAGCTGGGGCACTGGCTGGTTGCCTGGCAGCCCTCCCTGCCCTGCTCCCTGAGCCAGGTCGCCCCTACACTGCCAGGCGCTCTCCAGGTAGGGTGGGTGGCACAGCTCCAAGCTGCACCCTCACACACTCTTGCCTCTAGGAGCCCAGCATCGGCTGGCGATGCCCCATGGAGCCAGCCCCTGCTTGTGGAGCCTGGTTGCCATAAGCTGCTCCCCAAGGCACTTGCTGCCCTGGCACTCCTGGCTGTGCTGCTGCTCCTCCAGAGGCGATGCTTGGGACAGTTATGTTCCCCTCCAAAACCTTTAAATTGTGCTGCCCTCCTATCAAGAGTTATGCAATGTCTTGTTATTCTGTATCATGTTAATGGAAGAATAACATCACCCTTGCCCATGTGTCCCACAAATGATCCTTGAACTATGTTGGGGGAATCACCTTTTGGGGTCAGAGGGCATTGTTATTTAATTACTATCAGTATCACCTGGAGATCCCAGATATATGAGAAAAAGATGGTCCCTTCCTTGAATTGCTTACAGTCTAACTATAGTTCAGTCTCGATGGCCCATTCAGAGAATGCCAAAAGGGATGCTGTTGGTGGCAGTTGAGATGGTAATTTGTGTGACATGAACACTTTGCTCCAGGGACTGGATAGTTCTCACCAACTTATTTTACACAATCATTAGATAGCAACAATATTTGATTGCTTTGAACAGGTGACACTAGAGTTATAATGCTCTCTACTCCATTACCAGTCTGCTCTCATCTCACTGCGCATTATTGTGTGACTTGGAGTGAACTATAGAATGAATCCAGGAGAAGTGTTCTAGTAAGATTTTGCTTTGATCACAACAAGGTACTCTTCTAATAAGCAAATACCGAACAGACAGATACTATACATGTAACTAATCAAAGGTTTTCCTATAATGCACATCATCAGAATATCAACATTCTGATATCACAGCTAATAAAAAACTTCACCTTAAATGGATCAGCAAAAGAATGTCCAACATTTATTCCTAGGGACGGATAGTGAGAAGATGAAAACATTGTAACCTTGAACTGAATTATCTATCTGGCACTGGCCCAGAAAAAAAGACAAGAGTAATGAGAGAGAAATCTTGGTTATGTCCAACTTTAAAATCCCACAGGGATGCAACAGACAAGGCACTGGGCTAAATATCTACCAAAATAAAACTCTGGGTAAGAAAATAAATAATGATATTCTGCCACGGAAAATGACCATTGCATACAATGAAGCATGCAACACATGGTAGGGGAAAGGAGAATAGTACAGAGGGGTATCAGGAATACACTAAGGACCATGATGATATCAAGTAAAACAAGGGCTAAAAGAATACATGAAGACAAATGGTAAAGAAGCAACAGCAGCAGATGTTCTCCCCCTTAAGGACATAAATGAAAACAGGAGCCACTGTGTCATAGCTTTCCTACTCAGATCTGAACCTTAGAGTTCAGCAAATGAGATGCTAGCATGAAACCTCCAAGCTTAATTACCAGCTTAGATCTGATAGCGCTGCCACCAGCCAGGAATTCCAGTGCCTGGCTCACTCTGGTCTCCCCAAAACCTTCCCTGGGGGATCCCAAGACTCAGATGCCCTGAGTCTCACCACAAAGGGAAATAACCTCCCCCCTTTTCCTCATTATTCCCCAGCTTCCCCTCCCTGATGACCCTGGAGATCAACTTGTTTCAATTCCTGAAACGCAATCCAGAGAAGATCAGGTTCTTCACCTCACAGAGTCCTGCAAATGACAAGCTTGTGTAACCTAACAAAAGAGATTTTTTCTTCCCCGTCTTCTTCCTTCCACCAATTCCTGGTGAGAGCTACACGACCAATCCCCTTGAGCCCAACTTAGGAGAAAATCAACAGGTCTAAAAAGAAAGCTTTAATATAAAGAAGAAAAAGACATAAAAATGGTCTCTGTATCAAGGGACAATATACAGGGTTATTGGCTTTAAAAGAAAAATGAATAAACCAGCCTATCAAAGAAAATACAATTAAAACATCCAGCAAAGACTACACACATGTAAATACAAAAAAAACCAATATAAGCCTATTGTCTTTCTACCTTTGTAGACACAACTTGGAAATAGAAGATTAGAGAGCCTGGAGATAGAGTGATCCCCTCAGAGACTAGAGAGCAACAGACAAGACAAAGAACACACACCCAAAACTTCCCTCCCTTGAGATTTTAAAAAATCTTGTTTCCTGATTGGTCCTCTGGTCACGTGTTTGGTTCCCTTTGTTAACTCTTTACAGGTAAAAGAAACATTAACCCTTAGCTATCTGTTTATGACACACTGACAGAGAGATGTTGCACAGGAGCTTTTCAGGACAAATATATCTTTCTCAGACAAGAAACACCATCATGCCAAGCATAAAAGTAAAGTCAAAATATAGTCATTAATGCACAGATTTTAATTAAAGGGATTTTAACTAGTTAGCAGTGCTTTTGCATAATCAGAATCCGATCTCACTTAGACCAGTGCAACTCCATCAAAATCTGGGGGAGCTACCTCAGATTTGCAGAGACCTAACAGATTTCATTCTGGTGACATTTTATTTTAATGATATTTTTTCTCTCTTTATCTCTAATAAACCTGTTTATAACAAAGATAATCGGAATCTGGCTGTCATAGCAGGGGATACACCCTTGGAGATAAGGAACCTCTCTTTTGGCCTCTGAACATGATTGGCATAAGAGGAGTATCATGGTGTGCTAGGTGCTCAGGCTGAATGCATGTTAACGGTGGGGCCCTGTCCCAAAAGATGCATGGGGAAATCCTAAAGACCAGAATGAAGTCAAGGCCTGACGAGAGTTATATTAGCCAGGGGGAGGGATAGCTCAGTGGTTTGAACATTGGCTAGCTAAACCCAGAGTTATGAGTTCAATCCTTGAGGGGGCGATTTAGGGATTGGGGGCAAAAATCTGTCAGGGGTTAGACTATGTGACCTCCTGAGGTCCCTAATATTCTGTGATTCATGAGATGATAGTTCAAAACACCTGTAGCCAACTGCTCCCCTTATTGTTTTCATACTCTTCCCTTTACCATTGCTCACAGTCACACAGTAGGTTTTCCATGTGTATACCAGGCCCCATGCTCCTATTTCACCCCACCATTGTTGCACACCACATACTTCAGGCCAAAGAGGACTGGGTGGGATTCGCTCCAGAACTTGCCAAGATAACTCCTGAAACCGATCAGAGCAAGACTAAAGCTCTTCCATCCCCCCAGTGCTAAACACATTACCTCCACAGTGCCTCCAGCCTCAGCCAGCCCAGCAAACATGTTCTGCTGTGTTATTTGACTGTGAAGTAGCTTCAAGTGCATCCTGTATTTGAAAAGTCTGATTCCACCTTAGGTCAAATTTAGTGCAAGTAAGTTCTGTTGGAAAAAGAGCTCTCCTAGAAGTTACAGTGCTAACAGTAAGGTGCGCCCGGAGTGCTGAATTTACACCTGCAATTCTTTTTCCCCTAAAACATTTAAATCTGAAGTCCATTCAGGAAAACTATGATCCAAATAACTTTTTCATGTTGTTTCTGTTTTCCTAGGCTAGGAGAATCAGTTCTTGTATTTGGGCTACTTTTTTGTGTGTCGAGAGGGAGAGAAAGGGCTAGGATTTGACTACACCATTCAAATCTCATTTAAATGCCTCCCAACATTTAATCCAAACTGTCAAAACAGACCATGTACAGCATGGAGAAGATAGGGTTTGGCATCTGTTTTTGGCAGCCTCTCCAGGCACCTCTGAATAGACCTTCCAGATGAGGCTTTTGGTCACAAAGTTCGCAGAGGTGTTAAGTACAAAAGCATTCCTGCAAGGAAAAACTATTTTCCCCCTGACAAAGATTTCTGTGTGTTTCTCAAAATGATATTTGCATAAACTATTAGGGGAAGAGTGAAAATGGAGACAACAAAACCTTCAGCAGGATTTCAAGAACACTGATGAATGTAAATACCTAGGCAGAATTACTCTGGAAACTGTTATGCTGTCTGTATAGTACATACCATACCTGCCAATGCACACGTCTATATTAAGTACAGGATGCTCACCAAACTTTATAAATACAGCACAGTAAGTCTGATGAATGTTAGAATTTGGGCATATGTTTATGTTAAAAAGATAAGTAACATTTTCAAAAGTTCCTAAGTAACTTAGGAGTTTAAGTCTTGTTTTCAAAAGTGAGTCCAGACCACAGCTCCTGTCACTTTTGAAAATGGGACTTAGGCTCCTAAGCCACTTAGGCATTTTTGAAACTTTACAAGAGAAAAAATGAACTAAAAAAAATCACTCAGACACTAATTGAACATCTGAATGTGACAATGTGTTGTTGCATGCCACCATGTATAAGAGTTTACTGATTATTTGGGATGGAATGTCCAAAAAAGTCTAAGGCTACACCATCCTAGGAAAATCAATGCAAAATAACTGACAATGGTAGATGGCAGACTATTATGGTGTTTGTTTGCTGTTCTTTATGAATAAGAGCTAATGAGGTGGGTGGAGGCGAGTTTTGGTCTATATTTAGCACGTGGTTAAATCCAGTCTTACTAGTAAAGGGGACATCCTTTAGTATATATATATTCTATTATATAATTATATCTAATTATGGTTGACCTAAAAAGTTCTTGGGTATCCCTCTTCTAAAGATGACGTTAAGTATTTTGATACATCACCAGTCACAAATGTAAAGTCTCATGGTGAGTGAACCACAAAAGTTTCTGAGGTATGAGAGCATGAAGAATCTGAAAGTTTGGATGCTTTATCCAAGCCAAACCTTCTGAGTCAGCAAAACTGAGCATGAAGCTTCATCACCACAGGCTTGCTTGAGGTGTTATGACATTTTCGTTCTGAGTCCCAGGAGCAGCACGGGGTATAAATCTGACACAGGGTTCAACTGATGAAGAATAAAAGGGTAGGAATATAATTAATGCCGGTCAACATGGGTTTGTGGACAATAGTTCTTGTTAAACACAACTGATTTCATTCTTTGAGGAGATCACAAGTTTGGTCGATAAAGGTAACTGTGTGGATGTATATACTTAAACTTTTGTAAGGCATTTGACTTAGTGCCACAGAACATTCTGCTTAAAATATTAGTACTTTACAATATCAAAAGAAAACACGTGAAATGGATTAAGAACTGGCTGACAGATCTCAAAAAAGTAGTTGGCAGTGAGGAATCATCATTAACTGGAGGTGTTTCTAGAGGGGTTCCACAGGGATCAGTACTAGGCCTGACACTATTCAACATTTTCATCAATGATTTGGAATTAAATATAAAATTTCTGCTGCTAAAATTTGTGAATGACACAAAGATTGGCGGAGTGCTGAATAATGATAAGCACAGGGTCTATTTGTACTGAGCAATCTGGAGCCTTGGTAATCTTGGCTCATTCAAATAAAATGTGTTTGAATTCAGCCAAATGCAAAGTTATACATCTACGAACAATGAATGCAAGCCCCACATACAGAATGAGGGTCTGTATCCTGGAAAGCAGTGACTTTGGAAGTGATTTGGAGTCATGGTGGACAACCAACTGAATATGAGCTCCCAATGTGATGTCATGGCAAAATGCAATCCTTAAATGAGGAGTAGTGATTAGGAGTGATTAGGAGTGGTGATGTGATTTTACCTCTATATATGGCATACTGGACCGATACTGGAATACTGTATACAGGTAAAAGAATGTTGAAAAAATAGAGAGTGCAGAAAAAAGCTACAAAAATGATTGGAGGGCTGGAGAAAATGCCTCGCACTGAGAGGCTGGAAGACAGCAATTTTTACAATTAATAATAAATAAATAAATAAATAAATAAAAGTAAGAAGTGACTTGATTACAATGTATAAGTACCTTCACAGGGAGAAAATACCAGGTACTAAAGGGCTCTTTAGTATAATGGAGAAAATCATAACAAGAACCAATGGCTTGAAGCCTAAACCAGACAAATTCAAATTAGAAATCTGGCACAAATTTTTAACAGTGAAAGTAATTATCTATTAGAATGAACTACCAAGGGAATCAGTCTTGAGAGTCTCCATCTCTTGATAACTTAAAATCAAGACTTAATGCCTTCCTGGGAGACATGCTTTAACCAAATACAAATTATACATTAGTCAAACCTACGTTATTGGGTTCAATACAGGATTAACTGGATGAAATTTAATAGCCTGAATTATATCAGAGATCAGGCTAGAATATGATCTCATGATCCCTTCTGATCTTAAACTCTATTAATGTATTAATCTATGAACTGGAGAGGCACATGCAAATAAAAAATCAATGGGATGGAGGGAAGAATGTTCCAGTGTTCTGTTACTAGAGAAATTCTCCAGTCTCCACTTTGTTTTTTAATCTTTATTCTGAATAAGTAAAAGTCACTCGACCCTGAGATGGACGCTCTGAACCCTGAACATGCTCAATTGAAAACCCCAGATTTCTAAAATGGTGCCTTGGCACAAAAATGTGTGTGTGTGTGTGTGTGTGTGTGTTGGCAGAGTCACAGATCTGAGGTAGATGACAATAGTAACCATGTGCAAGATGGTGGCTATTGAGCATGTTGAGTAAAGGGTGACGGAGAGGTCAGTTAACTGCAGCTAGATGGTCAGAGCCCTATCATATTGGTCACACCTGTCAGTCATAACTCAGAAGTAATGGTTGATAGGAGGCATGTGCTAATGAGGTAATTGCTTCTAAAAATAGAAAGGTATATTAGGGAAAAAACCATAATGCATCATAAAAGGTCAGCTGCCAGCAGGCCATTTTGGAGTTGAAGTCTGAGTAAGAGAGAGGGATTTGATTGGGAGCAGACGAAGGAACTGGAAACCAGCAAGGGAAGCCAAAGAAAAGCTGCTGGAAAAAAGTCAGAAAAGCTGGTGCAGAGAGAAAGAAGAAAACCGGAGCAAAACAAAGCTGACTGAACAGGAGATTGAAGAAAAATACCAAACAACTGTGTTTTAAAACAGCAACCATGTTTCAAAACAGATACCAACAGATTTATAAATATAATTTTAGTGTAATATAGTTTCACATAATATTTAATATGTGCATGCTTGAAGTGTGTGTGTATGTTTTAATTGTATTATATGTCTGTAAACTTTAAAAGCAAATTTAAGAACTACTGTAAGTGATTTGTTACAAACTGGCCACTTGTAACAAATCATGTCTCTTAGAATCATTTAAATTATATTCTATTGTAGTTTGAATGCTCTTCAACTTGCAATAAGGGATTGTGTCTAAGAGATTTTGTGTTTTGTTGAGGATATACTATATTAGGGATTATAGTCACATTAATAAAACATACTTTGTTTTGGAAATGAATGCTGCCTGTGTCAATTACTTTATCAGAAGGTTATATCTGGGTCTGTTAGTGTTTCCTTAACAGCCCTGGGAATTTATACCTCAGTGTGACGGGGTGTCCTCACACCGCACTGGACAGGAAGGGGTTAACTCTTCCTTGATGGCTGAAGAAGCCACACCCCCACAGCCTACTGAGCATGTTCCAGGTGCAGTGACTATATAAAGGCAGGCAGCCCTGTTCAGTCAGGGCTGACTGCCAGAGGGGAAGGGTGTAGCATACAGGCTCTTGCCGGGGAGCAGCAACCAACCCACCCTGCGGAAGCCATAGCTCTGAGGCCCCAGCTGACGCCCAGGCTCCTGCTGATACACAGGATGGGTCAGAGATGCTGGGAACAGCTCTCGCTGAGCAACCTGAAGATGTCCCAACTACTGCCACCAGAATCATGATAGGAAGTAGCCCCAGGAGGGACTAGCCATAGTCCTGGACACAGCGTGTTGCAGTTGGATCCCTGCTGACCTCAGTGGTGGAATCCTCTGCCACTGCTAGGGCCCTAGGCTGGGACCTGGTGGAGTAGGGAGGGCCTGGGTCCCCCATCCAAGCCTCCATGCCCCCAGGGGGCAGCCCACTACCCTATGAACCTGGGATGCCTCTGACTCTGGCTGTTAGGCCTGCCTACCCTGCTGCCCAGGGACTTCTTGTTGACTCTGGCTGCTAGGCGTGCTAACCCTGCAACCCAGGGCCTCCTCAGAGACTCCGGCCACTAAGCCCAGGTACCCTGCAAATCAGAGACCCCCTATAGACTCAGGCCACTAGGCCTTGACCTCGTGAACCAGAGATTCACTACTGACTCGGACCATTAGGCCTTATTGCCCTGTGACGCAGGACAATCTTATCAGTGTAAATCCACCAGGTGCCCTACCCTGACGAAACGGGCGCTCGAGGGTGTACTCACCTAGCACTGGACGGGGACCCCCACTTTGTCACACTCAGGAAGAACAGACTAAGGGGGTGATAGGTATGTTATTATAGAAGCCTCCCAAAATCCATTTTGGGAGTAAGAGTTCCTAAGCTTTCAGATAGGTTAAATTCAGGTTCAGTTTGAGGGACTGTAGGACAAAGCTCCTTGTGGAAGGAACAATGTCTTTTTATGTCTCTGTAGTGCACCATGCCCACTCACGTAATAATAATGGAAGTTAATTTTCACACTGTCTCAAAACTCAGAGTCTGCAATGGCTATAAAATTGCACAGTGAATGTTTCTAAAGAAATCACTTGTGGAAGATACTGTTGTGACACTGCAAACCTGAATCAAAAATAACAGGAGCAGACCTGGCTATGCTAGGGATAACATTAAAATATTCAGCTTTAGCTTCAGTTTAAGTTTTGACTCCCAGAATTATTGTTCTTTAAATCTGAACTTCTGGAATTCAAACACCAACAGCATTTTTAAACCACTCTGCAAAATTACAACTCCCTTGCCATTATATCACATTGTATTTGCACTCCCCTGTTAGAGTTTTATGAAAAATGACAACTCCCCAGTTAGTCTATTAGATAAAATATATTGTTCATACCCCTCTGCAATATCTGAAATCCCAGCCTGATGCCTACAAGTCATATATTGCATGATATACTGTACAGCTATTGTACTGTACAGAATTGTATTGGTTTACTTAAAGTAATTGCAACATAATAAATATATTTTACAAGACATCTTGTAGAAAAGATGGAATATGAGTGGGTTTATCATAGGCAAGCTAAAGCAATATTGGCAGAAAAATATAAAATGTATTATACAGTACCTCATCAGCTGTTTCTGTGACGTTTGAGGTTTCAAGTCAAAGAGATTATGGTTTTCTTTTTCCCTGCTGCTACTCTTTCATACTTATATTGGAAGCTGATTTCAGGAACTCACTCAACAAATGATCATTTCAAGTGTATCTTTCCATTTCAGTGGGTAACTGTTATTAAGATGTTGACCAATTTTGTGCCATGAAGACTGCACCATTGTGTGAAACACTTGAATTTAGAATTGTTGTAGGGAAGTGTAGCAGGGTGGACCCCTGCTCCTGCCCAGAAGGGGTTAAAAACAGCCCTGAAAGGGGGCTGTGGCTGGGGAAAGCAGCCTTTAGGCTGCTTTGATTGGGGAAGTGGCTGCAGCTGGAGCCATGCCCCAAACAGAGCAACAGGGCCTTACAGGAGGGCCAGAGAAGCCAGAAGAAAACAGTCTCCCTCTCTGACTGGAGAGGGAGACAGGCCTGGCTGCTTGGGAACTCACCCAGGGGACCTAGACGAAGACAGGGCTGAGGAAAGGCCTTAGGAGCAGGGAAGCCATAGACCAGCAACTCCCCAGGCTGTAGGGCCTAGGTCTAGGCCTCCTAGGTACTGGGCTTGCAGAGGGGCAGCCGGAGGGTGAGTAAAGGCAGCCAGTCCAAACCCCATTGCCTATGATGAGTGGCTGATACTGCAGTCTGCCCCAGTGAATGGGGGCTAGATGGAGACAGAGCAGTAGCCATATACTGAGGCAAAGTGGGGATAGAGGGTGGGGGTCCCCAGGAAGGGGAAACCCTCAGAGAAAGGTGTTATTGACAGGGGGCAGCCCCCAGGTAAAAGGGCACCAGGTCCAGGGAGGGACACAGGGCCAGAGGACAGGCGGATCACTGGCCTGCAGAGGGCGGTCCGGAGCCAATTCCCCGAAGACACCAGCAGGGGGCGCCGCAGGGGTGAGTCCTCCCCTTTACAGGAAAATAGTAGAGCACTGAGGGCTAGAAGGTTGACAGCTGACCGTAAATTCCTTGACTGAGATCCAAAAGTCAATAAACCATACTTCTACTTTTAAAGTACCAGTCTTTTTGACATGATCAGCATTTGGTTGTGATAATCTAGTTCTGTATATTAAACTGGGTGGAGTGTATATTAAATAATGTGCTTTTACAAAATAGCATGTGTTACACTCATATTTCACAATAAACACACTCTTCTCAGTTTCATATATTTCCTTTTAAAAGACATCTTTATGCAAATTTTTATTCAGGAGCTTTATACATCTAAGATCAAGAGAAATGTTTCATTTTTGTTTTAATTACAGCCAGAACAAAGGCCTATCTTTAAGAATTAAAAATGCCACTACAATTTTTAAAAACCAGACTCAACAACATTTCACTAATACACAGGAGCTAAAAAGTGAAAATGAGTATAAACAAAGGTAAAACTGATCAATTTAGTTTCATTGGCCATAGTCAGTGAAATGCAAAAGTAAACAAATAACAGAAGTCACAGAAAAATGTATTTTTCCAATCTGTTTCAGTTTCAGGGCCTGACATTACTTTCAGTGAATTCCATTGGAAATTTGCTCTTGTAGCAGGACTGGGCACTATATAATCTAAGGTGTTATAAGATTGTCAGGAAGTTTCCTTTTAAATATATTACTTTTATGTAGATTGTATCCTTTGCATATATTTTTAAAAATCCAGATTCTGTAAACTTAATCTAAATATAAATAATAGGTAATGATTATTTGAAGGTAAATAACTACAAATGAGTGCATAGATAGCTATCCTTACATAAAGGATACACTTTGGGAGTTCAATTATAAAAAGGGAAACATATATTTAATACCAGATTATTAACGGGGAGGGTAGAATCAGTTGGTTGTTATATAATCCTACATTGGTTTGTTGAAATTAATATAAAACATAGTCAAAGTGACTATTTAAACTTCTAGTTATCAAACAGCACCTTAATTCAGCAGTTGGCCTGATGTCTAATTGTAGCCCAAGATGTTATGTGCTGGTGATCATTTGCTTCAGAGTCTGACAGGACTGAAAGCATAGTGCAGAAGTAGTGGTTCATCTCAGGGGGATGGACTCCTTTATGTCTATGTGTAAGGATCTCCTATGGGGTAATAGGTATCACAAAGTGGCTATGAAGGGTGATATATGGTGTCCTTGTTGGTCAGATCAAAAATCACTAATAGGTATCTGACAGAAGTGGTTTCCATTTGCCAGCTGAGTGACACATTGTCATCTGTCTTTAATGTCACCAGTTATTGCACTGAATATCAGTGTCATGAACTGATATGCAACCAATAGTCTGTCTCCACTAATATACCCCTTCCTTTCCTACATACACACCACGGGGTCAGTTTGGTGAGATCCTGAGCCCTCTCAACCAACACCTTAGCCCCTCAAAGAGTAAGTGAATAAACATATCGGAGCTTGGCCTCAAATCTCCTAACCAGTGTACTTGATACAGCTATGGCACCATCAGGCTAGCTTGCACTCTGATATTAATAGAGACTTTTTGTATTTGAATGCTGCCAGAGCTTAAAACTATTTCTACTTTCCTTCTCACATCCCTATGAGCTAACCGCATACCCTTGCTGTAACTGTCCTGTAACTGCCTTTAAAATAAAAAAGGATCAGAAATCCCCCAACTAATTTTATCACTTGGAGAGCTGGCGAGCAGAAGTGTATGTGCTGTAGAACTGAAACGGGTGTGGTTTGTGCATTTTCCACATTTGGTCTTGGCAAAAAAATGAACATAGAATATTAATGACTCAACACTGATAACGTGCCTTTGGAATCTGTTATCTGAAATAAAAATTCTTGGCCCAAATTCCTCACACAGAGTAATCCTGCATGCAGTCTATACTGATAAGGATTTTTTATTTATTTATTTATTTTGGTAAAACATATGTAATGACTTATATGGGGATTTTTAGAGAAGGCTTTTGTTCTTTGTTTAGCATGTTAAACTAGCTGTTCCTACCTGACAGGACTGTGGGCTGGATTCTGCCATCCTTTCTCAGTCAAATCTCCCATCGGGGAGATTGACCGGGAATGTGTGTTTGTGTGTACTGCACAAATTGATCATGTGCAAATAATAAAACAGTGCTGGGGTAACATTAATATAGAAAAATAAAGAGCAATAATTTCTTAAAGTAAGAAATCATATATAAGCCAGCTGCTGCAGTCAGGGGAGGCTGGTAAGATCTGCAAATAGGGGTGACTGGTAAACCAGACCACAAGTTATCATCTTTCCTGGGTTGTTTTGTCCTTTTTCTTCTCTTCTGACATTGCATTATGGAGATCACTAGGGATAGGGCAGGCACTGCTCACCATGGCTGCTCTGGACTCTGCCTCTGGGACGGACTCTGCTCAGTATTTATCGTCTATACCCCTGGCAGCATGATCTTTAAGAAAAAGTGGACTGGTGGGAATTATTTATGAGAATCAGTGAATATTTGGACTCACTTTGGCAGAGGGATGATGAAGAGGAGCAGAGGGCAAGGGAAAGGCAGAGCCAGCTACATACACAGTTAAATACACTGCCAAAGGCAGAGCCAGCTACATGTAGTGTGTAGCTGGCTCTGCCTTTGGCAGTGTATTTAACTGTGTATGTAGCTGGCTCTGCCTTTCCTTTGCCCTCTGCTCCTCTTCATCATCCCAGGTAAGCCTCTTGGAGTAAGATTTTTTTTAACTCGGGGGAATTTCAAACTCTCCATTAAGAACATTCAGGCAAAGCTTACTCTGTAGTATCTGTACCATATGGTAGAATGATGGTATCCCCTATGGAAAATGTTGCTTACTCCCTTTCTAAAACATTTCTTTCAAATACCTCCTCAAGACTCATTTTTTCTGTCACGCCTGTAAGAAATTGGCCAACAAACAACGGATCGGTTGATATAAATCGAGATACATATATACACATACATGTGTGCACATTTATATGTAATAAGGAAATAGAGATATATAGATAAGTAATTTAATTTTCTTAGATGTAAGCAACAATTAAAAACACCCAGGCCGAAAGCTCTAAGCACGTAGCGATTGATCAGACTTAACCATCCAGCAGCATTAAATACATGCATACAGATAACAAATTAACTCAGCCAGTCAATAAATCAAAGCAACAGAAAAAATCCCTTGCACATAACTCTCCTCCTCTACCACCTTCCTCACCAGGAGCGGTCCTCATGATGTGACCACCCAGGGCAGAAAATGTTTTCAGCACTCACACCCCTCTCCCAAAAAAAGACTGACCAATCAGAAAGGAGCAAAAACAGCCAGCCCATTGGGTGGAGGGGAGGGAAGCATAGCATCACAGCAGTGTGGTGACTTCCAGGACAATTGCCCTGCATGCCTGACTCTAGAACCAGCTCTGCTCCTCAGCCTTCCATCAAAATCCCACAGAGAGCAATTACACACGTACATACAGCATCTGTGTTTCTAAGTGACTAGAGATTTTGGGAAATCAGTGGAACTACTTGTGTACTTGAAGTTCAGCATGTGCTTAAAAACTCTACTGGAGAGGCCTGATTTTCAGAGAGAAGGTGCTAAGCACTTTCTGAAAATCAGGTGGTGTACCCACAACCCAAACCACTGGACATTTTCAAAACTCTTGGCCAATGGATAAACATTTTACAGATTTGATTGCATCCCCCTTCCCAACCTTCATATGTTGCTGGTTTTATGAGAATGTAAGGTCTTACTGCATCTTCCTGTCCATGTGGACAGTGCCAGCAGAGTGTGATTGCTATCTGCATGCAAATAGTAAAATTAGAATAATAATTTGATCCATGAAAGCACTGAGACAAAATCTGATCTATTTCTTTTTTTTGTTTTTTACAGTAACCAAACCCACAACAGAATCATAACATCTCTGCTACAGGTTTTTTATGTGCATGCAATAGAAGAAGTGAAACAATAATGGATCCCAATCCACAAATAAACATCCTTTAGAATATTATTCACAGTGCACATTCCCTTGAGCATTGAGACAGATCCTAGTTTTGTCTAAAAGTTCACAAATCTATCCTGTCAACTGATATGCTTGTGGTTACACTATTCAGTGAACCCTCTGGATAAAACAATGGATCTAAGTCCCTAAATGTGGATCATGTTACACATAGCTTATATTTTGATACAAGTTCTTGCACCAGAAAAACCCAGAACTTGAGGGAAAGGGAAAGGTTGAGCCATTTATCTCTGAAATCTAGAAAATGCATAATATGATACATGGGAAAGAAACTGTCTCTGGATCAGAGATCTGGGGAATAATCTGAGTCTGGATCCAGTGTAGTTGTAGCCATGTCAGTCCCATGATATTAGAGAGACATAGTGGGTGAGGTAATCTTTTATTGGACCAACTTCTGTTGGTGAGAGAGACAAGTAGATCACATCATAGGACGGGCCACCCAAATACCTTTTCATTACAGAAATAAAACCACCTATCACCCCACACTGGAGCCCATATAGGGTATCATCAAGCAACTGCAACCCACACTTAATGGGTCTCCATCCTGAAAGCAGTCTTTCCTGAACCTCCACTTCTGGTCTTCAAACAGTTCCTCAAACTCTCCAAGCTCATCATCAAAAGCTAGCTCCCCACAGACCAAGACCAAGGGCATCAAACATTTCCAGAACAACAGATGCAAAACCTGTAAGCATATCTCCATTGCTATGATGATCAATGCCCCCTCCCTCAACACACTTTCCGAGATGTATGGGTCCTATCACATGTGGTGAACCTCATCCAGTGGATTAAGTGATATAACAACTATGTGAGTGAAACGAGATAATCACTGCACTTTCAAAAAAGATAAAAACACCATAACACTTGTGGACAAACACTTTTCACAAAACTGTCACTCTATATCTGACCCCTCAGTCCTCAACCTCAAAGGAAACCTGCACAACACCTTCCAAAGACAAGTCTGGGAGCTTAAGTTCATAACTTTGCTAGACATTAAAAATCATGGACTTAATAAAGTCACTGGATTTACAGGTTATTACAACAAAATGTAACCCACTAACTTGCCTTTTTTTGTCCTATGGCTGCAGAAGTGTTAACTGATCTCTTACAATGTGTGTTAACTACTTATGCTAAACAATCTGTTCTACCTCGTATTTAGCTCTGACACTCTAAGTATCTTTCACAGACCCGAAGAAGAGCCCTGGGTAAGCTAAAGAGCCTGTCTCTTTCGCCAACAGAAGTTGGTCCAATAAAAGTGATTATCTCTAATATCCTGGGACCATCACTGCTACAACAACACTGCAAACTTTAAAATGTTAACATTCTGCACAGAATTTGTTCATATTTATAATCCTTGGTATCTTCCTTAGACCTACATTTCCTTTGTACCTTCCATACTTTTAATCTTGAGTCTCTTGTTTGCATTTTCCAGTGACAGAACTTTACCTTTGCTTACTGTAAACTTCATCTCTGTAGAGAAGATCACCACAAGCCTATACATGACATAAGTCCAGTTTCAGCCAGTTGGTAGTGAATTACATTGGAATAGTAAATGATATGTATGGGAATATCCCAGTTGAAAGTTAGACCACCCTTGCTTCAGTCCATACAATTGCACTAACCCTTTTCATATGTTGGACCAAAAGCGTACACTGGAAATATCCTTCTCCATATATGGCCAAGGGACATAGGCTTATTCAAAGGCAGTGCTCAGGAAGGGTGGGGCTGTGCCAAAAGCCTAATGCAGTGCTTTACAGCGATGAAATCCAGCAGTTTTTGCCAGCTGAGGCAGGGTTTGATTGCGCGGGTGCCAAGCCGCGGGGCCACACACAGGCTCCATGGCTCAGCACCCACGCAGCCAATTTAAATTTTTTTTTCAAAAATGCTGAATCAGACACTAAGAAACTGACCAAAAAACATGCACATAAACTATAATTTTTATTATAAAAACTCTGGTTGGGAGCATGGATACAGCAGAAATCTGCAGAGGGGGGAAAATATTCACAATGCTAACAGCAACCTAGAGTTCATGTTGTTCGACCGCATTAGTATTCTTGGCTGCTATGGTCCTCTGACTAATTTAAGACGGTTTAAGGTTAATAAACCATAGTTGCATGTTATTATCTGTGCAGTTCATACACTTTAACTAGCGATGCCATTTAGTCACAGATTTATGAGGATTGCCATAGTAGTATAGAGGTTATTTGTTCCTTAGGAACATTTGCTGATGTGGAGAGGGTCTTGATCTCCTCGGCTTTAATTTGACTACACTCAGTCAGGAAATGGCTTCAGTTCATAGTGGGGGCCAAAAAGAAGTGAGGGAAAAAATTCCCTTCCTTCCCAAGAGCTTAAGATCTCCTCCTCAGCTAAGTAGGGTGACCCTACGTAACAGAATCAATTCACTGCTAAGCTCTACAGAACACGTTAAAAGCATCATTGGCTTCAAAGTGATCATCTGAATTGAGGCTTAGGAAAAGTGCTGCTACGTGGAAAAAAGCGATGGCAAAAATAAAATGTAATCCCATGTCAAAGAGGTAGCCTTGTCCTTTAACAGACTTTGGAATTTTATTACATTTAAAAATAAGGAAAGAGACAAATGTGGGTTTTTTTTAGTCTTTCTTTCCTTTAGGGCTTTAAAACCATATTCTAAAAGTCCAAGGATATTAATCTGTCATGAAAAGTTTAACAGATGATGATATAAATGACAAGAAAATGATCTAAAACAGGGTTAAGCCACAGAATAATTATTAATTTTCAAGCACTGGCTCCAAAATATTCTAAAGGAGTTTTCTTGCTTTCTATTATGTCAGGAAGAGTTAAAGAAAGAAAGAAAGGCCTGTAGTCAGTTACCAGCCTTCCTCATCCTCTCTGAGCTGAAATCTGGGTACAAATCTATATTTGTAAAACACACTCATATACCAGTTAATCAAAGCCCTGGAAATTCAAGGAAACCTGTGTTTATGGAAATCTGGCATTTCTGTAAAGTTTTGAATGAGAGCTAAATAGAGCAGTTCATCTTACTGAAACTAATGGCTTCTGCCAAGTGGTTTTGCAGTGCTGGGTCTTCTGGCACAGTCAGCATCTAGGAATTCATTTATGAGCCGGGTTAGCTGGAGACTCTGGAATTCAAATTTATGTCTAAGACTTAGTGGTTTGTTCCTGATAGGTCTCCGAAAAGAAATTGTAATCAGTTTACCAAACTCTGACTCCATAATATGCAGAATAGAAAGTTACCCTTTTTCTGAGATTTGTGTTTTTCCTCCCCAGTGAACATACGCAGTGCAACCAAAGACGGCTTTTAATCATCCATTCATGCATACATTTGAAAAAGCTTTGTCTTTGTGCTCTGGAGCCAGCTTCCAAAGGGCTTGATCCTGTGCCCAACGAAATCAGTGACAAAACTCCCACTTGATTTCAGTGGTGCAGGCTTCTGCTTTAAATGAAGCTTCCAGTGGTACGCAGAGAACAAAGAACTGCATCATTTGTCATACAAATTGATTTTATTTTGATTGGTATTTGCATGAACATGCATAGCCGAGATCTGCTAGGTATGTCTACACTGAACTAAAAGATCTACACCACTGAGTCTCAAGATCCTGGGTCAATTGACTTAGGTTCACAGAGCTCGGACTGTGGGGCTCAAAACAGCAGTGCAGACATTCGGGCTCGGGCTGGAACCCAGGCTCTGAAACCTAGTGAGGTGGGAGAACCTCAGAGCCTAGGCTACCGCCTAGCCCTGCCGTCTGCACTGCTATTTTTAGTCCCACAGCTTGATCCTGAGTCAGTTGACCCAGGCTCTGAGACTCAGTGCCAAGTGTTTTTCTTTGCAAATAGATATACCCTTAATTATTCATTTAATTTTCTTAGAAGATTTATGTGTCAAGGAGCTGGCCAACAAATTAGAATATGGGCTTTTTTTCTGAGTGATATAAACGTAAACACTGTTAGTAAGAAATGAACAAGAATTGTTCTACCCTTTCAATGCAACTATAAATTTGCTCCTTTTTCCCCCTTTTAAATATCTTTCAAGTATTCATTGAACAAATTAACAACCTGGAATTGTGCCTACAGTTTTTGTTGGCTTTGGGTTTCAGGGAGTTACTCAATAAACAAAAGTCAATGGATTCAAACAGTAACACAGTAATTTAAATGATTAATCAAGTGTTAAAACTAGCTTAACCTCTCCTGTTTTACAAACTCTATATCACCCTCACTAAACTAATAGAGGAATAAGACACCCATCTGGAAATCTCATCTGAAATATTAGATTGAGAATCAAAAATTCAGCCAAGAAGTGTGGCTTGTAGGGATATCCTGTCGGATAATAAATTGCATTAATCTTACTTAAATTTTCCATCTAAATCATGTCTTGAGACCCTATTACACTGAAGGGAATGTGCCTAGCTTTAAATGCATTGTGCTACTGAAAAGGTTATTAAAAGTGGAAAAAAACAGATAATGACTTTTCTTGTTTTTCTTCTGACTACTTTCCCCAATATTAAGGAACCCAAGTTACATATTCTGGCACCTAATGAAGAAACTCTGTCAGCTGCCACCTTTCATGTTTTCAAACAGAAGATAAGAAACCTTCATACTCAGAACACTCAAGGCAATTATTTTTTTTATTTATATTTTTTCCCTTTGGCCACAAACTATGTGCATGGACAAAAATAACCTCAGAGCTTTCCCAACATCATCATAGCTAAGTATTTTCCTTCCCTTGGTCATTCAAAAGAGTTTCATTATTCTAGCTACAAGGAGTATGAAAACAATATAGCAAACTTCCTTCTGGGGTTTCCTTAGACTTGATTTTGAGGGTGGGGAGGACAATGGTTCTAAAGCTCTGTCCATCTTTTCTGCTGCTGTCCACCCTCTATTGTCTGCTGGTGTCATTTGCTAACTATTTAATGAAATAAAATATGTTAAAATAACATGCACAGTGATTTAAACTCATTAACCCCCAGGAAATTGAAGCTATAGTCTGTGACGGGTTGAATCACAGAACCCCCCCTTGGAAACTGCCAACTGATGTGCCAAGACTACTTCTCCCCCTGCTTTCCTGCCCTGGCAGCAGAGGACTCCACCACTCTGTCTTCTTGAGCCAGACACGTTAGTCTGCTTCAGCACAGACCCAGGGTCTGAACCATGTGCTCCAAAGCTGCAGACTTAACCTGAAAGCAGCTTATAAAAGTGTCCCTGTCTTTAGCACTCAGATGCCCAACTCCCATTTCGGTCTAACCCCCAAAAAATCCGTTTTACCCTGTATAAAGCTTATACAGGGTAAACTCTTAAATTGTTCGCCCTCTAACACACTGATAGAGAGATATGCACAGCTGTTTACCCTCCCCCCCCAGGTATTAATACATACTCTGGGTTAATTAATAAGTAAAAAGTGATTTTATTAAATACAGAAAATAGGATTTAAGTGGTTCCAAGTAGTAACAGACAGAACAAAGCAAAATTACCAAGCAAAATAAAATAGAACATGCAAGTCTATGGCTAAGAAAACTGAATACAGTAAAAACCTCACCAGTTCCAGTAAGCTTCCTTTTACAGTCTAGTCTCCTGCTAGTCTGGGTCCAGCAATCACTCACAACGCCTGTAGTTACTGTCCTTTGTTCCAGTTTTTTTCAGGTATCCTTGGGGGTGGAGAGGTTCTCTCTTTAGTCAGCTGAAGACAAAATGGAGGGGTCTCCCACAGGCTTAAATAGACTTTCTCTTGTAGGTGGAGACCCCCTCCTCTCTCCTATGCAAAGTCCAGCTCCAAGATGGAGTTTTGGAGTCACAAGGGCAAGTCACATGTACATGCATGACTGAGTTTTTACCAGCCAAGCCACATTCCTGTGACAGCTCAGATGTGGATTGGCATCTTCAAGTTCATTATTGGCTTAAGTTGTTTTTGATTGGGCACTTAATTTGCACTTTTCTCAAGAAACTGACCAAATGCTCTACTAGGCTAGTTAAAATCAATCAGGTAGACAGCCATTGTTCCTAACTTCAAGTACAAAAATGATACATGCATACAAATAGGATTAATAGATTGAGTAGACCATAACCTTTACAGAGATATGTTACATGGCATATGTAGCATAAAACATATTCTAGCTTTGTCATATATACATTCATAAGCATATCCCATAAAGTCTTATGGAGTGACACCGTCACAGATTCATCATCAATAGTAGTAGGAAAACCAAACTCCTGAGACAGGAGCATAACTCCACTCCATTGTGCTCGTCACTGAAGTTCACATAGGGCCAGACCTTGAGGTCCTTACTCAGGATTATCCCATGCATGGATCTTACATGAAAGGCAAGGTGAGCTGCACTTATGCGGCATTGTCTTCTGGGGGTTGATGACTGGAGTGTGGGGTGATAGCAGGCAGGGGCATGGATGATTTGAGGTGGGAGATGGGATAAAAAAAGAGCATGGTACAACCTTTCGTCGCTCCCTCAGATAAGGAGGTATCTGCTGAAAAGTAAATGCAACCTGACACTGTTAACTGTTGAGCAGATCCCCTCCATGCCTTCAATTTTGACTCCATCCTAACCCAAACAAGCTACCAATGAGTACAAACTGAGAAAGGAACTTGGGCTCTGACCCCTAGTCATCTACCGGGGGCATCAGAAAAGTGGGAAATGTAATGCACTATAGGGCAGGCAGTTACAGTCACAAAGTTCTACATTTTTGTGTGAGGAGAGGGGAAATACAGCTAACGTGCTCCTGGGATGGATAGACAGGTGAATCTTGACTAGGAGCAGAGAGATTATTTTACCTCAGTATTTGGCACTGGAACAACTGCTGCTGGAGTAGTGTGTCCAGTTCTGGTGCCCACAATTCAAAGAGGATATTGATAAACAGGAGAGGGCTTAGAGAAGAGCCACAAGAATGATTAAAGGATTAGAAATCATGCCTTTTAGTGATAGACACAGAGTACGTCTACGCTGCAGTTAGACACCAGCGGCTGGCCCATGTTAGTTGACTTGCGCTTGTGGGACTCTGGATGCAAGACTGTTTACCTGAGGTGTAAACATTCCAGCTCAGGCAGTAGCCTGAGCTCTGGGACCCTCCCACCTCACAGGGTCCTAGAGTCCAGGCTCCAGCTTAAGCCTGGACATTTATGTTGCACTTAAACAGGCCAGCAGCCCAAGTCAACTGGTTACTGAATTGTGCTACCAAAAAGGTTATTAAATGTGGAGGAAAACAGATGATGACTTTTCTTGTTTTTCTTCTTACTGCTTTCCCCAATATTAAGGAACCCAAGTTACATATTCTGGCACCTAATGAAGAAACTCTACTGTCAGCTGCCAGCATTTATGTTTTCTAACAGAAAATAAGAAACCTTCATACTCAGAACACTTGAAACAATTACTTTTTTTTATTTATATTTTTGGCAGCCGCAAGTTTTTAATTGCAGTTTAGACATGCCATCAGGAAGCTCAATCTATGTAACTTAACATAGAGAAGGGTAAGGGGTGACCTGATCACAATCTGTAAGTACCTATATGGGTACAAATATTTAATAATGGGCTCTTCAGTCTGGCAAAAGAAGGTGTAACACAATCCAATGGCTGGAAGTTGAAGCTAGATACATTCAGACTGGAAATAAAGCATAATTTTTTTACAGAGAGAGTAATTAACCACTGGAACAATTTACTAAGAGTTGTGGGTAGATTCCCCATCACTGACTGTTTTTAAATCAGGCTTGATGCTTTTCCTAAAAGCTCTGCTATAGGAATTATTTTGGGGGAGTTCTATGGCCTATGTTATATAGAAGGCCAGACTAGATGATCACATTGGTACCTTCTGGCCTTGGAATCTTTCCAATGAATAGTTCATTGCAAGCAGTCAGCAATGGGACTTTGTGTACTGCTGAAAACACATATATACTGCTACGATTGCCAGAACTGCCCACATATAGACACTGTTATAATCCAGAATGTCAGCAACCACATAATTCTGAGTCAGTATGCATATTATTTCCACCGTCTTACATAATTTTATGCAACACGCTCTGAGTGTCCATAATACTGATGTGCAATATGGTTCCTCTCATCACATGAAAATTTGGCATCGGACGTATGAAAGATTTCAACAACTTTTTTAAGTATTTCATCTCAAATCCTAACCCTTGCTACCACCCAAGTAGCCAAGTGACACTGGGCACCTTTCCTAGTGGTAGAAAGGAATCTTCTCTCTAGGCCGTGGAACACCCGTGGAGCCACTCAGCCAAGGCTTCTTCAGCTCAATGGCTGCACTATCCTCCGGAAGATCTTTTACAATCCCCACAGGAGGATCCAGGTAGAAGCTGGTTCTTCAGCCTAGCCATCTCCTGCCCTGCCCATGCCCTGCCCGCATCCCCACGCCCCCCCAACCCTTGATGCTGCTGCACTGGAAGCTCACAACAAACAGTGCTGTACACCAAATTTTCTCCACAGGGGCATTCTGCAGCCACAGAGGAGTGGTATTTGCGCCTAAAGTTTCATTCTTGTTTCCTATATTTTTCTGAATTTGCTACTATTTGACAAGTTCATTCATTTGCATGAATTTTGTGAACATTGCAATCATTTGCAGACATTTTGATGAAATCTTGCAAACTTTTCTACAAGCTGCGGAACAACTGTTTCAAAAAGGTGGTGGCAGGGCCACCCAGGGGGGGCAATTTGCCCCAGGGCTCCCACGAGAGTTTTTCGGGGCCCTGGAGCAGGGTCCTTCACTCGATCTGGGGGCCCTGGAAAACTCTCAAGGGGCCGGGGCCCCCAGAGCTTCTTCCACTCTGGGTCTTCAGCGGCGGGGGTGCCCCGCCACCAATGACCCCAGGCCCTCTGAATCCTCTGGGCAGCCCTGGGTGATGGAGGAAGTGGGGCTAGCCTTACTATAGTCTCCAAAGGCCAAATATGCCAGGTCAGTTTTCAGTGCAAATTGTTTTTGCACAGCTAGAAAAATAATGAACCCAGCAAATTCTTAGGAAACCAATTGCATCAAAATCAACAAGGCAAGCTTCCCACTCTTTTCTCTGGGACTTTTATACATATTTAACTGTTGTGAAAAGAAAATACTTCAGTTTTATTTAATAACAAAGTTTTAATATGTTACTTCTAACATATAAATGAATTAGAAAAAGTCATCTGAGCTGAAAGTTTCTAGTCTTTCTTACAGGACTGTTGTAAATGTCCCACAAGCAAGGATTATACAGCCAAGAAATTCCAAGTTAAGGTTACCTTAAAATAAGTCAAAACATTGTTAAGGTAAGAAATGCACAGTTGCAGCAACACCTTAATTTTGCCTTGTAGTGATGCCATGAGGAGGAAAAAACATGAAAAAAAATGACTTTTTAAAATCAGTTTAATCTCCTCTGGGATCACAAACCCTGATATGCATTAATTATAACTGTATGACACTACATTAATGTTCAGGGTTTCTTTTAAGTACAATTTTAAAGGAATTTTCTGGGTTTATAATCCTTAGTTTTCAGATAATCACAACATCCCTGTAAAGATTTTTACCATTAAATTACTTATATGTGTTCTCAATTTTATTTCCATTTGACCATAGATTTTTGTCTGGGAATTTATAATAGAGGTAGGCTCCAGATCTACATCAAGCTCTGAACTTTCCCAAAGTTTGGGCAAATTCTGACCCAGAATTTGGATTTGACCCATTATTAAGATAGGTCATGCCATGAAGTTTGAATCCAGAGATAAAGCTTTTCCAAGTCTGGATTCAGAGTTTTGTCTTGGAGGACCATCTTCGATTTTAAATGGCCAGATCTGAAACAAGTAAAAAAATACATTCTAGACCAGGATTTTCTGTGCACTGAATGTACAGGTAATTAATATTGTACTGATGTGTACAAAAAAGTCATTATGAAGAATAGAAAAGCTTTTGCTCACATTCAGTAGGTCATTTTTGTGAACAGTACGCTCAGTTATGGCCCCAGTCCTACTCCTATTGAAGTGAATAGTAAAATTCCCATTGACTTCAATGGTGCAGGATCACACCCTATATTAGCAGTTCTGCTCATGGATCTAGTGCAGCAATGGCCTATTGAAATAAACTACAAACCTCATATTGACTCCAGTGTTACAGAACCAGGCCTCATGCAGGCCTAAATATCTCATCTGGTTTTAATGCTGAAAGCAATTTGTTTACTTTTTGGATTGCATGGTTGCAGAACTGTGTTTAGGATCAAAGTTCTTTCATCTAGACATTGCAGGGGGAAATAGAAGAAGGCAGCAAAAGAAAAGGTTTTGAAAGTAATGAAACCCTGACCAAATTAAAAAAGATTTTTTTTTTCTGTAAAGAAAATAATTACATCTAGGCATCGAGTCTGATCACAGATGCCAAGTTTTTGCATGATTCAGTTTTAAATGATTGAAATATTATTTCTAAATACATAGATTTTAAAATGGAAATTTTGACAAAACTTTATCATATTATTGCTATCATGAAAGATTGCCATTATTATCTTAGCGGTACTATTGCACTGCTGTTTTAAATGAAAGTACAAAGAAAGTAGAAACAAATTTTTAAAAAGGAAAAGAAACTGACCTCTCTCATAAATGTCAGAGTAGCTCTTCTCCGTAAGTATTTATTGAAATATGAAAAAGTTGGGGAACATTATCCCCATCAAACAAACGTTTAAAGCATCAATTAATACTACATTTGTTATAATAAACAAGTAAACTTATCTCTTTGCATAAAGCATTAGAGGTTTAAAATACTATTCCAGACAGCTCTGTCTGGTATTTCTGGGGCACCCCTCATTTCAATAGCAGGGCACTGAATTCAGTAATTAAGAGTGTCATAGATTTGTCAAGAGTGGACTCTGGCCTTCACTTCTCCATGTTTGGGCAGCATAACTTCTCTGCCTCTTTCTTGTGTTTACTGACATTTGCTGTATTTCATTATAGCAGGAAGATTTCTGCAGACAGTGGAGAATGATCCCAAGCGTAAGCAATCTTATCTGCTTGGGGTACAATATTAGCACACTTAGGAACTATAGTTCAGTTAACCTCAATTAAAGTGTGGTTGTGAAAATAAAAAGTTACTATGTAGAAATACATATTCACCTTTCACTTTCTAAACCATACAAGCTCCATGCACATGTACTTCACTGAAACTATTCCTATACGTTATGGTGCTGGTTGTTCTGTTTTAGCAGTTCCAAACAGTTACACTACCAATAGTGGACATTTATTACTACTAATAATAACAATAATATAAATCTTTTATATAGTATTTTTATCCACTGATCTCAAAGCACTTTAGATACGGGGGTATGTCCCATGCCCCCATTATGTAGATGTGCACAGAGATGTTGTGACTCACCCAAGATCACACAGCAAGAGCCAGAAATAAAACTCCTGACTCTCAGTCCTGCAAATCAGGCTGCCTTCCACCACTTCAATTCTGCATAAGACTCATACACTAACAATAAATACTGAAACACATTTTGCAGCACTTTTCATCTTCAAGGCCTATAAACCTGATATGTTACCTCTTTAGGTGGAGGATTTATTCCATTCTGTATATTTATCATTTCACTGAGATTAATTCTGAACTTCCTAAGGAATTTTGGCTAAAATGCAAACACAGGCTCTGCTGGTTTGAGCTGATTATGTTCTTTTAGCTTAACTAGTAAAGCTCTCCTGAGGGCACCAGCCTCTAATCCTACTATTTCGGACAGATTTTAGCAGAAACTGTGTCTAAATTTGGAGCATACGAAAGTGAAATAATCAGGCTGAGTAAAGCAAAGGCATAGTGCACACAGATATGATCAATACTGATAATTATTTTGTTGTGAAACGCTGAGCAAACTCAAAATCTTTAAGGAAAATTCATTTGACACCACCAAGCTTCATCTGATTCCTAAATGAGGCAGTTAAATGAGAACGACTTGATTTTCAAAGGTGCTAAGCACCTGCAACGCCCCCAAAGTCAATGTTCACTTTTCTTTCATATGTGTAAGTATGGCTTTGTGGCCTGAGTTTGAAAGTTTGGGTTCTGTTGTTTCAATGGTTAATTTTTTGGCATGATGAAATTCAGGGCTGGCTCCAGCTTTTTTGCTGCCCCAGGCGGCGAAGCCGCACCACTTAGTTCTTCGGTGGCAATTTGGCGGTGGGTCCTTTACTCCGAGAGGGACTGAGGGACCCACCGCCGAATTGCCACCAAAGACCCTGATGTGCTGCCCCTTTCCATTGGCCACCCCAAGCACCTGCTTCCATCTCTGGTGCCTGGAGCCGGCCCTGATGAAATTCAGTAAAGACAAATGCAAAGTGCAACACTCAGAAAGGAAAAATCAAACGCGAAACTAAAAGATGGGGAATAACTGGCTAGGCTGTAGTACTGCTGAAAAGGATCTGGGGGTTATAGGGAATTACAAATTGAATATGTCAATAACGTGATACAGTTGCAAAACAGGTTAATATCACCCTGAGGTGTAGGGAGGAATAGTTCAGTGGTTTAAGCATTGGCCTACTAAACCCAGGTTTGTGAGTTCAATCCTTGAGGGGGCCGCTTAGAGATCGGGGCAAAATCAGTCCTTGGTTCTGCTAGTGAAGGCAGGGGGCTGGACTCAATGACCCTTCAAGGTCCTTTCTGGTTCTATGAAATAGACATATATCCATTTATTATTAACAGGAGTATTATATGAAGGAACTGGGAGGTAATTGTCCTGCTCTAGTTGGTACTGGTGAGGCCTGAGATGAAGTAATACCTCCAATTATGGGTACCACAATTTAAAGAAGGATATGGACAAATTAGGGAGTCCAGAGGAGAGTAACAAAAATAATTAAAAGGTTTAGAAAACTTGACCCATGAGGAAAGGTTAAAAACCGGGCATGTTTAGTCCTGAGAAAAGAAAATGGAAGTGGGATCTGATAGCTTTAAATATGTTGTAAGGGCTGTTATAAAGAGGAGGGTGACCAATTGTCCTCCATGTCCACTGAAGGTAAGACAAGAAATAAATGGCTTAGTCTGCAGTAAGGGAGATTTAGTTTAGATATTAAGAAAATCTTTCTAACTATAAAGATAGTTAAGCACTGGAATAGGCTTCCAAGGGAGGTTGTGGAATCCCCATCATTGGAGATTTTAACAACACATTAGACAAACACCTGTCAAGGGTGGTCTAGGTTTATATGGTTATGCCTCAGTGCAGGGAGCTGGACTACAGGACCTCTCCAGGTTCCTTCCAGCCCTTCATTTCTATGATCCTCCATAGTTCTAGTCATCTTTGTTTCAGATGAGCAACCAAAAGCTGAATGTTCAGTAGAACTTTTCTTTCTTGGGCCTTTAAAATAGGGCTTGAAATCTTCACAGCACAAGTTTATTCGTGAGATATCTTGTGCTTACAGTAGCTGGTTGGACCTGAATATGGAAGTGCAGAAGTATGTGAAACTGAGAGAGAAAATATTTAATCTGACTTTTCTGAACCACAGAACAGTGAGTGCAAGGTTTAGTTTGGCATTCATAAATGTTTAGTGGGCTCTTATTTTATCCAGACCAGTTCACTATTCCCTAATCGTTGATGGAACAAATCCAGGACTAAACTCCTGGTTACTGAGCACCCCATATTTTGGAAAGCCCATATCCAACTTTTACTATTGGTCCCCGTTTTTAATGGGCTGAACTAAAACCCAGGATCCAAATACCCCTGAATTTTGGAATGTTCTTAATCCAGATTCAGATTTGCAGCTTGGCCTATTTATAGCCCTAAAATTCCATAAAATGGGTCAAATTCATCTCAGGTATCATTCCTTTGAAGTCAATGAAGTTTCATCAAGGCCTGAATCTTTATGTGGATTACTTTAGTATTGCTGTGGGGTTTACAGTCTCTTACCCTAGGCTTCATGCTGAGGTCACCAATGAGGTCACTTTTTTAGCAGTGACCTGCCAACTGTAATGAAAAATTTTCCTTTTAAATATGTGTCAGACTTTACACATGGCCAAAAGTACTTCTCACAATGTGAGCTTTCAGGCTGCAGCACCAAACAACATATATGTGGCTAACCCCTTCTCTGCTGGGCGTCAGTGGCAACTGCTCCCCTGCCAGCATTTTACTGGCATTCCAAAGAGATCAAGGATCTGCCAGGTATGGCTGGCACCACTTATGAGGTTAATAGACTTAGTCTATTAAGGTGCAAGGTGCAAACCCTCTGAAGTGAAACAGAACATGTCACAATAAGAAGATCAATACTTACAGAGCTTTGTGCAGATGAAGTCCTTCCCACACCTCACCCCACAGTTTTATATGGTAGTGGTTGAATCATTCCCTTCACATAAGCATCCCAAAGTCACAGGATGGAATATTCAAAAGCCCTTAGGTGATTTAGGGGTACAAGTCACATTGACTTCCAAAGGGACTTGTGCTTCTAAATCACTGAGGCGCGTTTTAAAATCCAACTACTTATCCTTTTGGTCTGAAAAATCTTATGAAAACCAGCATGTTAAGTATAGAACTTCCATTCATTTCAAAATAAGAGCACACCAGGTGCAGATCAGCAACAAAACTGTGGCATCATTTCATAGTTTTTCTGCAGCAAACACATCCCTCAGCTTTCCAGGTGGATTATTCATTCTCTAAAGAGTCACACAGAAGGTTTTCTTGTGAGATCTCCAGTACTCCCTGTTTTAAGCCAACTCCAAAATACTTCTTGTGGCACTTCCAGTCCCAGGAGACAACAGGAAGTGCAGGCAAACCCAAATTTAAAATAAATATATAAAATTTAAACAAATATTTTTAAACCTCCAAAGCAGGTTTAGGTTTTGTTTGATTCAAAATAACATTAATACTTAGCACTTATACAGTACTTTAAAGTTTCAAAGCACTATACAAACTTTGCAGACCTAAGGTGTGGGCAATGGTTTGCATCAGTTCTTATTTGAACTGAAACAGCTCTCTCATACAATCTGGAAGTCAGAGCAGAAGAATTGGAGTCACGTCTCCTGGGTTCTCTTCCCAGCTTAACCAGTGCATTCTTGTGTTAAACTAAGAAAGTCACATAACCTCTGTTCCTCAGTTTACCCATAAGGGAATAATAGCGTTTCCTTAGTTCACAGGTCTGTCATGAGATTTAATTCAGCAATATTTGTAAAATACTTTGAGATCCTTAAATGAAAGTTGTTATGCAAGTGCATACTTTTCTAATTAATTGACTCAGCTGATCAAAATTCAAAACTAAATTGGGAATGAAATACAGAGTGGGCAAATTGATCAAGAGCTGAGAAGAATCAATCCATACATGATCAAACATGTTGTTCTAAAAATGGGATTAATAGTTAATTGATCCACTACTCAAAAGGTTGAAGATCTTAAAAAAGGCTATAGTAAAATACATCAATAGATGAGACATGTATGAAGAAATTCTGTCAGGTTCTAATATATATCTATTATGGCTTGTACTCTCTTTCCATGACTTGTTTTTTCAGGAGTTGGCTTTAAAGCTTTGCACAGCTAGTGGACCAATTTATGATCTAAAGACATATTTACAAGTTCAAACCACTTCAAGAGCTAATTATATTCTGGACATGCTACAATATTTGGATGCCAGGAAAAGTCCTTATTCTTTTAAATGAATGTCTGGTAGCTTTCTCAAGAAGATCTCATTTCATAAACTCCAGTTACAACAAATGAACATGTTCCTCTTTTTATTTCCTCTTTTTTTTGCTGAATTTGAGAAAAATAAGTAAATCATACCACAATGGAAAAAGTACATTTCAACAGCTTGTCATCAACGCACCCCTCACCTGCTGTCTTTTAGTAAACGACGCCATTATTAAGAGGCTGATCCTACATTAGCCTGTGCAGTGGGGAAAAGGGGGTGGGGAGACTTTCTGCACACCAGAGCCCATTGACGTCAAATGGAGTCTTTCTGTTGGCTCTAGTAGGTGCTAGACCAGGCCCAGTAGTAGGTGTTCACTGGTCAGTTCACACTTTGCATGTGCTCCTTACCCAGCCTGTATGTCACCTAAAAGTGTATCATAGTATGTAATGATCAAAAAGGAGGAGCATGGTATCAGCAGAAAATGGAGGAGGTTGTTGGTTAGTCTCCTTGTATGTGAGCCTGGTCTCATGTACACTCACATGCAGGCACCAGTTGGGGCAAAACCAGTTATTCCTGCCAAGTTTTGGGAGTATGTGAGGATAGGCAGCTGAGCCAGCAGATGGTCAGCAGGATGGGGAATAGTACTACTGATCTCTGTGGAAACTCAGCACCTTGCAGGACACGCTCAGAGCATTGCAGGAGTGGGTGTTCCATTAGACATAGCAGTGTGCACCAACAGAGATGATAAATAAAGGCCACTGAAGTCAGTAGAAAAGCTCCTATTGACTTCAGTGGGATTTGGATCAGGCCCAACGTATAGGGTGGGGACAGGGAAGGAGAGGGTTATGTTATGTATAGATCTATCTTGAGCTTGTTTAACTTAATATCGCCAAAGAGTTCTGTGGCACCTTATAGACTAACAAACATATTAGAGCATGAACTTTCGTGGGTGAATACTCACTTTGTTGTCCAGACTAAGACGGCTGCCCCTCTGATATTTAACTTAATATGTCCACATTCACTGTTGGCAACGTGTACACAGTATGTACCTGTCAATGTACATCTGAAAATTATATATTTTCCATATTTAAAACCACGTTTTTCAAGTTTTACTTCTCACAACCAATCTTTGCTGTCCCACAGTTGTTATCACAGTTTATTCTCAAGAGATGTTGCCACCTCTTTGATCTCTACACCAATATATACAGCTCTAGAGCACTGTGTTTACATAGATTAAAAGAAATCCTAACCCTACATGTATACACTGATAACCTTGAATTTGATTTGTGATTGAGGACCTGAAAATGTCTTTTTTGTTATGGAATTTTAAGTTTTACAACAACAAGCCAGATGTTGTAAGCTTTTAGACAGCACTGACTTTCCTTTGAATACTATTAGATTCTAATGTAAGATAGCATCTTAAACAGGTGGTGCCACTGAACTTCAGAATGGCATTTAAAAGTATTAATTTTAGTGATACCCTCATAACCAATTCTCCATTCTATGGACACGGCCAGTATGTATCACTCTTACAATACAAGAAACTGCAATGTGGCATTGTTATTGATTTATTTAGCTTTGGCTTGATTCTCCGACCTACCTAATCTCTGCTCTGTATCTGAGAATGTATAACAGAGTGTTTTGCCTACAGTAGTTTGAATACTAGTTCTAATTATCACATTTCTCGATACAATAAATACCTGGTGAGCTACACTACCCAGAATCCTTAATAGGAAGGTGGATTTGTTTGTGAAAAAGAAAACATGGCAGATTGTTAGCAGCCAGTAACAATACCTAACAAAATTATAAATGCCATGTGTTTACAAAAATCCAAAGTAATACATTTGGGTTTGTTGCCCTAACACTTTCTTAGGCTGGTTGAGGCATTGGATCACTTCCTATAGTTATTCCTACAGCATCAACAAAACTGATTCATGCCTCCCTAATTCCAGTAAAATTACTGACAGTGGATAGCCAATTCAACCCTGTACCATATCATAGTGTCATGAATGGAGGGGGACTGGAGCGGCGTATGCACATGCACCATTGCCACCTATTTGGTGACAGACTCAGAACTACTCTGCTGTGTGTCATGAACCATAGGCTGCTATCAGTGATTTTCCTTTCGCTCCGGTGATAGGACCCTGGCTGCTGGAGCACAAGGATCTGAGTTCTATTACCACAACTACCCAGAGGTACAAGTGTCTGTGACGTACAGACCACTGCGGGCTGTGAAGTTTTAGGTGGACAGGAATCTGTTACATCATTAAAGAGGATCGAGCTTGTACCATTGGCACTAATCTGTACATTGCGCTGCTTAACACAGATCATCTACGGCAGTGTCATTTCCAGGGAGGCTGTGGTTATTTTTAAAAAGCCACAAATACTGTTGTGAGACTTTCTTCTATACATTTATTTCTGGAAACTGTTAGACAGGTAAAGAAATCATGTCACTGCAGGCATAAAAATATCTTATCTGTTGCTGAATTTTGTTTTTATGACTGAAAAGTCACTATTTACCAGATTTAAACGTGGGTTTTGAAATTCTATGGAAAAGGGGGGATGGGTTTACATCCAATTACATAAATTTTTCAGTTCTGAAGCAGGCAGGTTTTTTTTTTCTTATGCATAGTGAATAAAGAGTGAACTGTTTATGGTCTGAATCAGTGCATGCGGGTGACATATAGTAAGTCACAAGCACATGGAAACTTACCTCACCAAGAGGAGATACTGTGGTAACATTAAACAGATTTTTTTCCACCTGGCACTTGACACTTAAGCCCTTTTCAAGTGTCTGACCAACTCCATGTGCTTCGGAAACCTCCATGCCAATCCCAACAAGACTTGAGAAGATCACAGAAGTTTTCACATAGTTGGCTGCCCCAACATATTAGACAGTCTCCTTATAGGATGTTTTTATTTTTCAGCCTATATCCCAAAAAATCTGATTTTCTTGGACACGGAAATCTAAACGCGGGTGGGCTCACTAGCTTCTACATTCATTCCTTTCCTACCTGGCCTAAGAAAAATTCTTTAGGCTACAATTCAGCCTTGACCCAAAATTCTTTAGAGTGCAATTGTACAACCCTAATTTATATTGAACAGCTCTTATTCACATATATGATCAGCTCTTCAGCTGGTGTAAACTAGCAGAGCTCCAGTGATCAGCCCCATAGTCTTCAATGGGCTTATTTCAATGTGACCCAGGGTTGCAGAATCAAGCTCTAAGCTTTAGTTTATGTATCCCCTATTAAATACCCAGGGCATGTCTTTAAAAACACATTATTACAAAGATACCCAAGTTGATGTCATGCTAACTGTAAAAAAACACTCCCTTAGAAAAACTCACATCTTCCTCACTCAACCCATCTCCTTGGGGAAAGCCATGCAAAGAGAAAGGCCTGGTACTATTCACTGAAGGTCAACAAAGGTGAGTTCTTGCTCCCATGAATGCCTTGCTCAAGTAGTGCCCCAACTGATCTCAAATGCTGGATTAAGACATGCAGAGACAACCCCTAAGATACACAAGACCCCTGCTTTAGAGAGCTAATGATGTCAATTAGTGTCTGCAAAAATAGCCATTTCTTCTTCAGATACCCAAGGGAAGTGGTGAACTCTAGAGCTTTCCTAAATAATAATAGTTGTAATAATAATAATTAATATTTCCTTCCCATGTCTTTATCCCAAATTTCTCCTGTTTTCTTGGACTTGACTGTGAAGAAAGAGTACTAGGCTGATGGCAGATATTGGTGTGGTGTCCATTCAGTAGTGGGTGCAGCAAATCCACAAAGAGATGTGATTTGGTCTCTGCTTCCACTTTTGCTCTCTAGGGGAAGGAAGCTACACCAGCTCTTTCCCTAAGTCAGTGTACTTACTCCTCTGTGCCTTTTTGCTGCACTCGCCAGTACGTCGACGGGCAGAACCAATGTTCCAGGACCCACCTGCTCACTCCCCATCCACTTGTCCAGGAGGAGCGGTATAAGACCAAAAGTGACTGCTTTTCCAGCCCCCACATGCTGTTACCCCTGATACAGGAAACACATGCAGGGGAGAAAGGGAAATTCTTATGCCCCTTATTCCTCTGCATGAGCAAGCAGCAGTATGCCCTCTGAATATTCCAAGGGAAGAAAAAATGTCCAATTAATTGGCTTAGTCTTGACAGCTAAGGAAAGAGCAGTCACATGGCTGAACTCCACATAGGGGCCCTCTCTCGTTTCACTGTCTCATCCTTCTCCACCACTGAACCAACTGGGTGAAGGGCTGCTGTTGAGCTAGAGAACTTGCAGGTGGTGTTCACATGTCTCTGGAGTAGGACAGGGTCATGCTAACTTTGCTGCCACTGCTACTCCCACTATATCCAATGTGACTGTGATGTTCTTCAGCCAAAGAACATCTGAATCCCAGCATAAAAGAGACAGGTTTCAGAGTGGTATCTGTGTTAGTCTTGTATCAGCAAAAAGAATGAGGAGTACTTGTGGCACCTTAGAGACTAATAAAAAATGTGTTAGTCTCTAAGGTGTCACAAGTACTCCTCGTTCTTTTAGCATACAAAAGAGTTTTTCTTTCCAACACTGTGTTACTGGATGGAATCAATAACATATTCCTCAGCCCCCCTCTATCACCACTCAATAAACTAGAAGAAGACCAAGATCTATTGCAAAGATGCCAAAAGCTGAAGGGCCTGCAGGTGCTGCATGGGAGACACTGAGTTTTATGTCTTGGTGCCTATCAAATTCCAGTTAAAGAAAAATTCCTTCTAACTTGCAAGAAATGGCTGAGAATCTCATACCTGCTCAGAATCATGGAGTGTGCTTAGTGAACGGATAAGAAGTATGAAGCTTGGGACCAAAGGTTTGATTCAAATAGTTCCTCTGAGAAGAAGGTGGACAATGAAGCAGTAACCATTCTTATCAGGGCAAATCCCAAAGGGAATGTAGCCTGCTGGAAGATCGAATGCCACCTGGATTGATCTCTAGCGGAGTCCTTAAGGTGGCCTGGCTAGATGTTCAGTCTATGTCCATCATTGATTATCTTATCAAGTCACTGAAGCTCTTGGTGCTCACATGATCGCTAGCCATGTAGTAGCATTCCTTAGTCAATGCTCTTCCTAATCCATTGGAACACATCCATACCAAGACAGCACTGAATCCAAACCGGTGCAGATGGAGGCAGTTGCTGGGTTCAGCTATGTATAGCTTCATTGCGGATCTTGTCCTGCCACTTAACACATAGCAGCTGACAAAAAGCAATGAGAATCAAAAAGTCAATCTGCTGCGCTTTGTCCTTCCTCAGAGCTACTGTTTCACTATTGTACAATGAAGTTGGTATAACCACAGTTCTATGGGCCCACAGCTTTGTAGCAAGCTTGATATCACAACACCTGCACAGAGGCCACTGATGGGCATGGAACATGGTGGCAGCTGCAGCTATAGAATCATCCATTGAAGATGGTAGAAGTCATGCTAAAGTAGCCATGAAAAGTTCAGTCGTCTTATTTTCAAGTAATGCCATCACTGCTAACCAGCTATTTACTAAATGCAAGAGAAGAGTTCAAGAAATCCTTAGCTCAAACTGATTAATGACTTTTGGTTTCACTGTTTCTGATTCACATCTGAAATGAACGTCCCAGCCTTTTAAGATGTACCCATCCTAACTCCAGATACTGTCATCAGGGCTAGCATTACCTGGAAATAAGACATTTACTGTTCTTCCTGGAGACAAGGTGGACTGAAGACTGGAACCTGGCTCTTTGTGAATGACAAGGGCTGACTGAGAGTGGAGGATAGTGGGTGGAAAAAATCATTTTGTGACTGAGCTACTGGGATGTGGATTCAAGAAATCTGGGATCTGTTCCTAGCTCTGCCATAGACTTCCTAGGTGAGCTTTGTTAGGTCACTTAATCTTGCAAGGCCTTAGTTCCCAGTGGTTTTATAAGAATAAATTAATTGAAGTATGTGAGGTGCTCAGATAATACGGCAGTGCGAGTCAGTGATAAGACTAAAAATTAAGTAGGAAAAGAGTCTAATATGTGCATGTGTGATGTATGAGATTCGCGAACTAGTAAGTGTATAAAACTCTACTAAATCATCTGTTGCCTCCAAATTTACTTAAATGAAGGCTCACATAGCCTGTTCAGCTGTTCCCCATAAATCATAATTTTAGTTAAAAATTGAACTTCATCCTTCTTCTGGGGTTTCTCTCTCTCCCACAGCTACATTCCTGGAACTGTTGCAGCACAGAGGTCTGAAAGAGCCTTCCCTGAGAAAAAAAATCCCATGGTCACTTAAGAAGTCTGAAGCATAGCTGAAAATTGAACCCTGTCCTCTAAAGTCTTACGCTAGTATCCTAAACACCAGACCAGCCTCCCTTTCCAAGTCGGCCTTCCTAGATATCAGCATATACAAATGTTTGAGAGTTACACAGGGAAATGGCCAACAACCAGAAAATGTGGTCTGTACAAAGTTCCATCAATGATTACAATAAAAAAAGGCCATTTACTTTTGATTTAAAAATATAAATTTAAAATTGCTCTCTTAATTATTTAAAGTGCATTCAAATGTACAAGTGACTTAACCAAGCTATGAAGATGCTTTTTTTTTCTTTTTTTTTTGTCTTATTGCCTCTCTGCCTGACACTTTCAGTAGATTTGACACTGAGTTGCACTTAGGGTGACCAGACAGCAAGTGTGAAAAATCAGGACAGGGGGTGAGTGGTAATAGGTGCCTATAAAAGACAAAGACCAAATATAGGGACAGTCCCTATAAAATCGGGACATCTGATTACCCTAGCAGCACTCGGTTAAAATCACTGAGAGATAAGTGACCTGTTTCTTTTAATTTGATAAAATTCTTCAGACAGATGTTAACTTTCTTTCCTTGTTTCCTATTATTTCACTTATCATGAAGTGGGAATTTCAAACAGATAATGTTACTCAGTTTTCATGCACAGTACTATTGAACTTGGAAGTGGTACTTTGCAACTTTGAATGCTGTATTCACTGATGACAACAGGTACCTATACAACAAGCCCTGTGGTAGCAGTGCCCAGTGGTCTTGACTCTCTTTCAAGTGGGCATGTGTACACCAGTGTCAGAACTTCAGTTCTTCCTATGCCATCAGCTGCAATATAGTGCAGACCTAAAAAAACACATCAATGATCCTATGAAAGGAAGATGCAAATCCTTTCTAAGATATTATTGTACAGCTTAGGTTTTATTAGAGAGAGGATCAAACTGTGACACTCTGATCCACATTTCAAATATCCCAAAGTTCATTGATGTCTGGAGGTAGAGCTGGTTCAACCCATTATACAGAGAAAAAATCGGAACCGAACATAAAATTTGGATCCCACAAAGTTCAATGGTGTGCAGACCCAGGGTTTGTATTCGGGTCTATCTCTAAGATTAGCCTTCCCTTGTATCTCTGGATGTTTGAATCTGGGGTATATTACTACTAAAGGCTTCCCTGTGGTGCCTTTAGTTGCTGTACACAGAAAGGAACCCAAAAATGGTTTAGGAAGAACAACGTCTGAAAAAGCTCCTATGATTAGAACTCTGATATATTCAGAAGCATGTGACAAATGGCAGTGGAGAAATACTGTTCAAAGTGCTGTCCAATGGGACCTCAGTGGAAGTGTTATTGTTAAGGTGGGTTGGGTATGTGTTTTTGCAAATATGTTTATGTGGTATGCACATTTGGAGCCCAAACCCAGAGTCCTTGCTTAGGCAAAACTCTAAGTGACTGAAATGGTGATTTTGCCTTATACAGACTGCAGGACTTGGCTCTTAACACGTGTCTGTATGTACTCAGTATATGTTCCGGGTTACGATTATGAGTATTTGTTATTTGTGTATGCACACATATTATGCCTGATCTTGCAGCCCATAGTCAGAAAAAACTTCCATTGACTTCCATAAAGGCTGTACAATTAGACCCACCGTATATCAAAAGTTCAGAACGGTACAGTACAACTAAATTATTCCAGTGCCAGATGAATGGGTCTGACTAGCCTAAGCCATAACACTTTAATTATTAATGTGCACTAATAAAGAGGATAAAGTGCCTATAGAACAGCGCATTTCAGAGCTCTGCTAAAGATCATGCTTATTTTAATTTAGAAGTTCAACTTGAGGAGAGACAATGCTGGCATTGTGCTACGGTGATTTAAAACGAGTCTGTCTTGAAGATTTTCCTTCATCCTTATCTGTAATAATAGAATTTTTTAAAAGAGAGAGAGAGCAGCAGTGCTGGAAAATATCTTTCTCAGAAACTGTAGCAGACAGGTCACAGCATTTTTAAACAATGATAGTAACATTTATTATATCAAAGCCATTTTATGTTTTATTTGGAACCCTGGCGCCTCTTTTTTTTAAAGTTCTCATAACATGACAGTAATTACTGCCATCAAGATGTTCCATAGAAGACACTACGCCAAAGTCCAGATGCTGCTTTTTTTCCCTCTCCTCACCTCTCTGCCCCCCTCCGCCATAAGAGTGCACATTACATCATTGTGTAGTTTATTTTAAAAGTGCCTCAAGAATGTAATGATAGTAATTGTAGACAAGGGGAAATTAACGGTGAGCACCACGGGTCTGCAAATTCCATTTGTAAAGCAGTCCTGCTCCTAGTCGGAGGACCTTCTTGTTAGCAGAGACTTGAAAATATAGTTTGCGTGATGTGTTAAATAAACTTTGAGCTAAAGTCATTTTCATCTTGGTGCTGTGTATACACAATTCTTCTTGCTTGTTCTCTCGTGAAATGGAAATGACTAGACCCTCCGAAGCACATGGGCTGGATGTTCTCACATTAATATTACCAGGATGTAGGTCTGCTGCTTTGGTGCTGCTCCTCTGATGTGGTATTGTAAGTGGCGGTATTGGGTTTTTGCCAGCGAGCACACACAGTGCTGAAATTAAGGAAGAAATTGATCAGGTGCAGTGTGCCTCCCCACGCCAACAAATCCCTTCATTCTATTCAGTTTGTGGATTGCATCCTCTTCTTTACTGGGTTTTTTTTTAAGTATTTAGTGTCTAGAAGAGTTGGTATGATCTGTAACTTTCCGGTTGCTGTGGCTCGATCTGCAACACCCAGAGCTAAGCAACTGCCATTGACTTCAATGAGAAGTGAGTGTGCTCTGTATTGCCTAGCAACATTAAGCACCTGGCAGTAACAGGCTTTAAAGCTACCATCTACCCCAAAGCAGCACAACATCGTCTTGATTTCATCACTTGACTGCACAACAAATTCACCACCTTGAACATGCCTTTAAGCCAGCAAATCATCGTCAGATCGTATCTTTATCCCAAGGCAGGAGAATGTCCTTCACCTGTATCACTGCATTGTGATTGTCTTTGCATTGCATTGTGATTATTAACGTCATTGAAATTGCTTGCACGTGTGAGTGGTTGCAGAATCAGGCCTGACGTCTTTATGGGATATCATCATACTATGGTATGGTGTGATGATATCTCAGCACATCACCTTTTCATCGTGACATGATGTCATCATAACATATTTCCATAGTGCTGCCATACTGTATTGCAACATGATGAATCTTCCCACCCCTCGCCATTGTATCACAGTCTAATGATATCAACTCATAGGGATTTCACCCAGGATGTTATAATGAACAAATTTGTCCTGCAAAACAAATAACAAGGTGGCAACCCTGCACCAACAAAGAGCAGGAGCAAGAAGCTTGTATTGATGTGAGGTTCATTTCTTAAGCATATTAAGGTTTCCATTAAGCTTAGGTTCATAATTCAGTATAAAGTAGTCTTCATCATCTTGGCAAATCCAAAAGGAATACGGCCTCCTTCCAAATAAAGCGTCACCCAGATTGATCTCTGACAAGGTGCTTATTATGGTCTGGCTGGATATTCCATTTATGTCCATCATTGGCAGTCTTGTTGTGCCACTGAAACTTTGGACACCCAAGGGATCGCTGGATGTGTAGTGGCATTCATTGGTACACACACTTCTGAATTTGTTGATCTTCCATTCTACTACTACCTCCATACCCAGGAATCCACTAAAACCAAACCAGTGCTGATGGAGACAATTGCTGGGTTCAGCTCTGAATATCCTCATTTCTGATCTTGTCCTGCCACTTGATATGGAGCACTAGATGAAGATAAAAATGAAAAAACTCAATCTGATGTTCTTCAGCCTTCTTCAGCACCCACATTTCACTTCTGTACAACAGAGTCAGTCTACTTGTGATTCTATAGATCCACAACTATAAAGCAACCTTGAGGTCACAATGTCACTACAGAGGCTGCTGGAGGGCCCAAAACATGGCTGCAGCTACTGAGATTCACAGATTCTAAGGCCAGAAGGGACCCTGTTGATCATGTAGTCTGACCTCTTGTATAACACCTGCCACAGACCTTCCCCAAAATAATTCCTAGAGCGCATCTTTTAGAAAAACATCCACTCTCAATTTGAAAATTGCCAGGTATAGAGAATCCACAGTGACCCTTGGTAAATTGTTCCACTGGTTATTTACCCTCAATGTTAAAAATTTACATCTTCTTTCCAATCTTCATTTGCCTTTAGATTGTGTTATACCTTACTCTGCTAGATAAGGAGTCCATTATCAAATATTTTTCCCCATGTAGGTACTGATAGGCTGTGATGAAGTCACACTTTAACCTTCTCTTTAGTAAACTAAAGAGATTGAGCTCCTTTAATCTATCACTATAAGACATGTTTTCCAATCCTTTAATCATTCTCACAGCTCTTCTCTGAACATTCTCCCATTTATCAACATCCTTCTTGAACTGGGGATTCCAGAACTGGACACACTATTCCAGCAGCAGTCGCATAAGTGCTAAATACAGAGGGAAACTAACCTCCCTGCTCCTGCTCAAAATATATGAGTATCCACATCTTTCAAGCATTCTCCAGCACTGTCTATGACATTGCCCAAATATTTGGGCAAGCTGCCACTTGGTCGATGTTCCCTCTGGACAGGTTAATACTGAGCTAGTTGTAATTTGCAGCTGGAAGCTGCTTGATGGTATTGGCCAGGGACTTCATTTTATCCTAATTGAAAACCTGACCAACACGTGTTGCTCCTCCTCCAGCCAGATCAGCCATCAGTGCAGCAATTTCACCAAACTGAGCTAACGTAACATCATCAGCATATTCAAGATCTAAAAGCAGAATGGTGTTAAGCTCCTTGTCCCAACAGCTGCTTCTCAAGCTTATCCACTAATCAATCAGTACTGATATGGATCAATGATGATGAGAGAACATCATTTTGCTGAACTCCTGTAGAGATAGGAAGTCATGCTGTGTCTCTGCCATTGACTCAAATGCAACTTCCTGGAAAAGTATAAAATTGAAATAGTGGAGATGTATAAGATAGTGAATAAATCTGAATTTAAAAATGTGCATTTCTTTAATGAGGTGCAGTTTAATGGGCCTCAGAGTAGGGGACTGGGCTAGATGACCTATCAAGGTCTCTTCCAGTCCTACATTTCTTAGATAAGTGCAGCACTAGAAGTGCAGACACTATTATTAAGCACTGAAATACATGCCATTTGTCAAAACAAATGTCTCACAACATGCCAAGAGAGATGTTACTACTGCTCTAGAATTTTTATACACACATAGAGAAACAGAGGGTGAAATCTGGTGCTCAGCGTAGTCCATGGGAGCTTTGTCACTGACTTCACTGGGGCTAGGATTTCACTCCGAGTATTTGAGACATTCCCTACAGCAGTAATGGCCTGGGGTGGGAATTAAAATAACTATTCTGTTTTTCTTTGCCTTCTCAAGTGTTGTAGGTAGCTGTGTAAGTGTTATCACTGTTTTCTCTTTGCTGTACTGTTAAGTCCTTACACTTACATGGTTCTTAAGCACTGCAAGGTCAATTTTTCCCATCAGTGTCAGTAAGATCTTTTCTTGTTACTGTTTGCAAAAATACCATACATGCCTGTTAGCATATGATCCCAATTCTTCTTTTTCATTAAACTAAAGAAGGTTTATTCTACATTTCCATAAGGGGTCGTCTTAATTTTTCCATTTTCCTTTCTTAAACAGGAAACCTCTGACCCACTTCTCTGCTTTCTCTGAGCTCTATGTTTATAGTCTACTCCCATCACCAGAATTCTTCCTACATTTTTCCATATACTATTAAGACCAAACATTTACATTCATTCTGAATTACTCTTATTTTACATTAAGGGAAACAACAAAAGATGAAAGAATAAAAGTAAAGCCTCCATGAGAGAATGGAATGTGCACATCTTCTCTGCACTGACAGCTGCCTGGAAATGAAACTGCCCTCCAAAGTGGAAGGTCCCTGACCAAACAGGTGTGCTAAAAGCATAAATGTGGAGCAAACAGGAAATAGTCTTTTTAGCTATATAGCTGCATACTCCACTGTTCACAAAAGTAAAAGAACTTCTACATTAGAATTCTTTGTCTGTTTCAGTGATTAATAATATATCGTGATTAATCTGCTTGCCCGTTAGTGGCTACCTTTCCTCAAATCTTGGCTGAGATGGAGGGATCCAGCCAATGGAGGGGACTGTGTTACCCATTTCACCATCCAATCAGAATTCTCCATAATCCTCAGAATACAGGAAAAGGGAGTAACAGAATGTCAGGAGGGACCAAGCTTGGGAAAGAGCCAGAGGCGGTGTGAGGATGGGAACAGCAGGCTGGAGCCAGCAGCCTGGGAACTGGCTGCAGAGGGAGGGCCAGACAGCAAACAGTCTGAGAGCTGGGATGGGAAAGCTGAGCACCATGCAGAGATGAAACCTGTGGCTAGCGGAAGATCAGCAGTCACCGCAGCAGGGGGATACAAGCAGCATGAAGGAGGACTATGTGGAGCAGTTTAGAAGACTCTTACCTTTATGCCCCTCTGTCAGGCTGCCCCTAGGGGAACTATTAGTTTGATCTTTGTTCTTATTGTGACGTAAAGTCATTATGTCAAAGCCATTTTCCTCTGCAGCTCAAAATATGCAAAGTTTTCTAAGAACCCACTGAGGCTTGAGCCTAAAGAGTCTAGTCCTTGGAGAACTTACAGGACTTGCGTCTGAGCCCGTGGCTCATCCAGCTCACTACCCACCATCTGGAGGGGACAGCGGACTTACCTTACAGCATTCATGACAAGTCGCTCCTGTGCGATCAGTTGCAGTAGGCAGTACTTAGTATTGCCCAAATGGGTCACCAAAGCATTTGCTAATTCCAGAAAGAGACGTGTCTGATAGCCATAGCTCAAATCATACTAGTGCAAGGCAGTGTCTCAGTTAACAGCTCACACAAAAACACAGCTGGTTCCTGTGTCTACATGATTGTGCAATGTGGATACTAACGGTCAATGGTGCATTCCTAAGCCATTCTGTCTGGACTCAGTGTTGTTAGCTGGAAGAAACAGCTGCAGATCCAAGACTGTAGGTTGGGGTATGTCTACACTACGAAATTAGATTGATTTAACCGAAGTCAATTTTTTAGAAATCAATTTGATACTGTCGTTTGTATGTGTCCTCAATAATTGCATTAAGTCGGCAGTGTGCGACTACAGTACCAAGGCTAGCATTGACTTTCAGAGCATTGCACTCTGATAGCTATCCCACAGTCCCTAAAGTCTCCGCCCCCCCATTGGAATTCTGGGTTGTGCTCCCAATGCCTGATGGGGTAAAAACATTGTCACGGGTGGTTCTGGGTACATGTCATCAGGCCCCCTCCTCCCTCCATCCCTCCATGAAAGCAATGGGAAAAATTGTTTCTTGCCTTTTTTCCTGGGTTACTCGTGCAGAAGACATACCACGGCAAGCATGGAGCCCGCTTAGCTCACTGTCACCGTACATCTCCTGGGTGCTGCTAACAGACGCAGTACTGCAGGACTACACAGCAGCAGCTCCTTACTTTTGCAAGTTGGCAAAGACAGTTACCAGTCATACTGTACCGTATGCTGCTGTCATGGGTGCTCCTGACCTGCCTCGGTGAGGTCGGTTGGGGCCACCTGGACAAAAATGGGAATGATTCACCAGGTCATTCCCTTCTTTACGTTTTGTCTAAAGGTAGAGTCAGTCCTGCCTAGAATATCAGACAAGCCTACTAAAGAACCACAGATGCAAACGGCCACTCTGGGTCAGAGCCCCAGACATCCCGCAGAAATGATGAGCTGCATGCCATTCTAAGGGGTGCCTCTACAACAACCCTACCCATTGCTTCCCTCCTTCCTCACCCCTCCTGGGCTACCATGGCAGTTATCCCCCCATTTGTGTGATGAAGTAATAAAGAATGCATGAATTTGAAACAACACTGACTTTATTGCCTCTGCAAGCAGAGATCAAAGTGGGGAGGGGAGAGCAGTTGGCTTAAAGGGAAGTAGAGTGAACCACCATCCTGCACTTGCTCTGCCTATAGTTGGACTGCTCCTTACTACTGTTCAGGCTTCATGAGCCATGGGAGCAAGGGGTAGGATAGCCTTTGGGATGGAGGAGGAAGGCTTGAAACATTTGCAGCTGTGGGAGGAAAAAAAGGGAGAGAAGTATTTAAAAAGACACATTTTAGAGAACAATGGGTATAATCTTTCATGGTGAACAACACTATTCACATTACATAGCACATGTGATTTTGGTACAAGGCCATTGTTTGCATTTTATATTGAGTGCCTGCAGCTTTGGTGTTAGAGATCATACACGCTGGGCAACAGAATTCAGCTTGCAGACGGCCATGGTAAACCATAGTCTTTTGGATTCTGCAACCTTCATAACAGCAGCGCCCTCCTTTCCCAAACCAAGCAAAGCCTGTTGAGTTGTCCATTTAGGGCTGCAGTTTTCATGTTAACATGCAGCATCAGAATCCAAACTAATCTCCCCACATCCTTTTCTCTGGGATGATCGTTTTACCCCTCCCCCACCGCACTGCGTGGCTGGTATCAGGGAAGATCCCTACTAGACAAACGCGAACAGCTCAGCCTAAAGCCCTCCCCCCATCCTTTTCTCTGCGATGATCGTTTTAACCCATCCCCAACCGTGTGGCTGGTATCAGGGAAGATCCCTGCTAGCCAAATGCGAACAGCTCAGCGCCAATGGCCTCCCACCACACTTGGCAGACTGAGGGGAGGATTTCTTTTCAGCCACAGGAAAACAGCCCAGTAGGAACAGCCACCTATAAATGTCCCCTTAATTAAATTCCCATATTTCAACCAGGTTACCATGAACAATATCACTCTCCTGAGGAGATAAAGAATGGATGTTGCTTTAATGCCAGCAAACACCAGGACCATACGCTGCCAGGTTTTGTCATGCAGTGATACCAGATTATTAGCTACTAGCATGGCGTGGTCGAGTGTCCTACCATGAGGGATGGAATAAGGTTGCTCTCCCCAGAAACCTTCTGGAAAGGCTTTTGGAGTACCTCCAGGAGAGCTTCATGGAGATGTCCTTGGAGGATTTCTACTCCATCCCCAGACACGTTAACAGACTTTTCCAGTAGCTGTACTGTTTTATCATTCTGTATTTTGGAACAGAGTTCTGATAGCACAGATTTGTCTTCCCATACAGCGATCAGATCCAGTACCTACCATACAGTCCATGTTGGAGCTCTTTTTCAATTCTCGAACTGCATGGTTACCTGCGCTGATGAGCTCTGCATAGTCACCTGTGCTGATCATCGCTCCACACTGGGCAAACAGCAAATTAAATTCAAAAACTTGTGGGGCTTTTCCTGTCTACCTGGCCAGTGCAGCCGAGTTCAGATTGCTCTCCAGAGTGGTCACAATGGTGCACTGTGGGATAGCTCCCGGAGGCCAATACCATCAAATTGCATCCACACTAACCCTAATTCGAACTGGCAATGTCAATGTCAGCACTACTCCCCTCATCGGGGAGGAGTACAGAAATCGATTTTAAGAGCTCTTTATGTCACCAAAAATGGCTTTGTTGTGTGGATGGGTGCAGGGTTAATTTGACTTAACGCTGCTGTATTCGACCTAAACTCGTAGTGTAGACCAGGCCTTAGTTTCCCATGTATTTGGAGTACATCTTTAAAACTGGTTGCCAGACCAGTAGCCTGTTTTGAGACAAGGAAATCATCATGTTTTGGAAAGAGAAAGAGTTGAAATTCTCTCCTTTCCCTGACTCACATTAATTCCTTTCCTTCGTGCAAACAGTTATATGGCATATTGATCTATCACCAACCACAAGGAAGTGTGGTCCAATAGACTGGGCAGAGGACTGAAAGCAAGGAGTCCTGGTTCCTTTTCCTGACTCTGCAGCTAATTCACTGTGTGACCTTGGGCCTCATTTTCCTTATCTGTAAAATGGGGATGATGATACCTAACCACCCTTGTGAAAAGCTTTAAGATCTACAGTTGGGAAATATTATAAGTTCTGAGTATTATTGAGTATGTTACTTAATAGCTAAATAATCCTGATTTCAAAATATGTCCACATTTTACAAGTTAATGGAAAAGTTTGGGAAGCTAAAATGGGTAAAAAAGAATTGTCTAAAGAATGATACAGGATTAGATGATGAAGAAACTCCTACTTAAATACTTGCTGAGTTGTTATGCAAAGATATGGAATTTCCTGATCCACAGGGGAAACCCCCATGGATCACAGAAGACCATTTGTTCTGAAACATGTAGTTCTTAAGGTCAGGGAACAGATATAAAGTAAGTAATCATGAATAAACAGCTCTTTTTTATACAGCATATGAGAATGCAGCTCAAACACATTTTTCTTCATGACTAAGATCACTTCAATAAGATTTACTTTATTAAGCCAAAAGCCTGGAGAAGAAAAATCAGATTGGGTCCACTATGATTAGCTACTGATGTTTTCATAGAATGATCTAAATTAGATATGGGAAAGATAGCTTTTTCCAGTCCTTCTACGTGCCAGTACAGCTCTGGTCACTTAGTCATTGCTTCATCACTTCCAGTGCAAAATATCATCTTATCCCTGTCTCTATTAATGCAGACATTTTATCTAAACTCTATTCTTCAACATTTCTCCAGTCCAATTTTAAATGTGGCAAAGGATGGGACCTCCACCCCTTACTTTGGAAGATGAATCGACTCATGAATGAAAAATGCTATCTAATATTCAACTTTAATTTCCGTTTATTTAATTTTCATCATATTACTTCTAGTTATAGTCTTCTGAATCAGCTTAAATGAGCACTTGTTGTGGGGGAGGGAATAAAATGAGGGGACAATTGCTGGATGGTAGGAGAGAGAGATCACTTGATCATTACCTGTTAGGTTCACTCTCTATTGGCCGCTGTTGGTAGGCAGGATACTGGGCTGGATGGACCTTTGGTCTGACACAGAATGGCCGTTCTTACGTTCTTATGATTGTTGGCTTCTTTTTTAATTCTCCTTTTTTCAAAATTTGAATATTAAAAATTTTGAAATTCAAAACATTTTGACCAGTTGTTTAGATCATCAAGAAATGGGGACAAAATTTCCCATAAAAGGTGTCAACATTTTTCCTGATCTCTCTCTTAATTTTCAGATTTAGAATTTTGCAATAAATAAATTTCAAAAATTGTAAACAGTTCTATTTTAAATAATCCTTTTCTCGATGTACCATTTACATTCTTCACATACTGGTAGATGGTGACCACTGGCCCTTTTAGAAGCTGCTTGGCCAAACATATACAAATGCTTAGTTCTGTTAATCTGTCCTCCACGCTGCATATTGTTTTAGGTGTAGATGTCGTCAGCTGGTGCAGGAGCCAGAAAGAGCCCTGCATTAAAATCTTTACAGGTTACAAGTCTTCCAATTCACTAAAGTATGGTTCCGTCCTGAAAAGTGTCCGTGTCAAAATGGCATCGTCTTGCTGAGCAGATCTGATCCCTGTGTGTGTGGAGTCATAGCTGCTAACTTTACTGACAAAAATACATTCATCCTCCATTTGACTCCACTTAGCCCTGCAGTGCCATAAGAAATGTACTGGATTCTAGCCATTCTTTGGCTTCTCCAACAGGATTATTTCCTGAGTCACACTGGTGTCATATATAGCCTTCAGAACCTTTATTACTGACTCTGATGAAAAAGAAGGGAAAACCCCACTTTGAGAACCCAAGATGAATTTGCATGTTTAGAAAAAATAAGGATTTCAATTTGAAAACTGAGCACATTTGATAGGGAAAACGTAGAGAAACAGTCATAGCATCATAGAAATGTAGGGCTGGAAGGGATCTCAAGAATACATCAAGTCCAGATCCCTGTGCTGTGGCAGGCCCAACTAAACCTAGAGCCTAAACATGGAACCTTTTTTACAGATAAACTTTGCATCTTTTGCGATCCTATTTACAATGATGACCTATTTAGCACAAAAAGTGTACCTTGCATTCCTGATTGGGTTACATTTTCTATATATTATTTCCATTTATACCCAGCTATAGATGCACAGCCTAAAATAAAATAATGCTAAAAATCATGTCAACTCTTCTTATGCATTTTATAGGACTAATTTTAACACCAGCCTCAGTCTTTCTCTGCTCCCAAAAAATACTACCATTTAGAAATCCCTATACATTAATTAAATTGAGACATCTAAAAAAAACCTGCTGCATCCACAAGTCAGCTACTTACATTTCCAACTGACACTAACTGTACCCACGAATCATAGGTGCAAAACGTTAGGCAACTTTTCAAAATCTGGCCCCAGGACTCCTTTTTTTGTGGCATTGAAAATTAATGTCACATCGAAGAGCGCAGAGAGCGATCTGTGGAATTTATTAGGCTCACTCTACCAAATGTTCTACCAGCAGATCTGCCCCGATTTATTTGGAATAAGTATAATTAGAAAAGAATTCAGCTAAATTTGGAAAGAATGACTGTCCATAACTCATTACGTCTGAAAGCAATACAGCAGAAAAGAAATGAGTAGAATATTCAGCTGAAGAGGGAAGATGCAGTTTCTTCATTCTGATCCTGCCAGAACTGCTACATGATGCATTACAAGCAGTTCAGAAACTCTTCTTCATGTAGGTAATTTAAAAATTCTGTATGAACTCTTTTTCTGTCACAAAAAGGCCAAATTCTCATCTACAGCTGAGGACTGTACTGTCGTACTGATGCAGTTTGAGGCACGTTACACTAGCAAGGGGCTCCTTAACATCTTTAAATCTCTGGGCCCACAGCACAATGCAGCTGGTGGCTGGTGCAAAGTTGGCATTAGTTTAGCTTTGCCTTTTCCTGTATTGGACTGGCTGTGCTCCAGATTTCAGTTAGAGCAGCCTGAGGGTTGCTGTCCCTTGTACCAGCAACCAAGAAGCTAATGCAGTACAGCAGATGGGGATTGTTGGGATGCAAGGAAGCCTTGCGCATGCCTTTTTTCTCAGCCACGCCCAGTACCACAGCTAACTGAGGAGGACACAGGAGCTGCTGTGCTTACACAGAGATCCTCCTATGGCCAATTTGGTTTAGGTCCAGTATCAGCCTGCAGTACCCCACATGACGTGGGAGAATGTGGGACCTTATATTTTAAAGCTGGAAGGCATTTGGTATGTCACTGTGTTGTGAGATATATACTGAAAGTATAACATCAATATATTAGGAGGGTATCTGTTAACTGCTCTTGTTCTACATGAGGAAAACCCATTGCTCAAAGTACAACAAAAGTGATCTGGAAGATTCAAGCACATTGGGCCAAGATCATTGAAGTTGTTGAATTGATCTTGGGCTATTATCTGTAATGAGGTTCTGTTTCCTTCTGAGGTAATAAACACAAAGATCCTTATTCTGATCTCACTTGAACCATCAAAATTGGCATTAACTTCACTGAAAGCAATGAAGTTACACTAGTTAGACCAGAATCAGGCCCAACCTCTTATTTTACACTAATTTTTTCCCATGTGCCTAGAATCTTGCAAATGATCTACAAATCATGTGATGGCAAACTCTGATCCTCCAGTGGTGCCCATTCGCATCAAGGTCCAAATTCTTGTTCTCACATTCAAGATTATGCATCACTTTGTCCTACCCTACATTTCCGATTTTGTCTTCCCCACACACCTCCTCTCTAGAGATTAGGTCAACCTCAACACCCCTTCCATCCTCTGTGCATAGAATGCCCTCTCAGTCACTATTCACCAAGCACCAATCTCTTCACATTCAAATCCCTCCAAAAAACCTCTTTTTCTATGCCAGGGTTGAACAGAGCTCCCTCAATGTCAGAGTGAGCTGCTGGCAGGGAAATCTCCATGAGGGGCCTTCAAGTCTGAAACTCACTACCCACTAATCCTCCCTTGGGCTGATATAGCCCAAATTTGTGAACCTTCAAGACTGATTTTTAAAGCATTGGTTTCGATTGTTTGAGGGGGCGGGATTGGTGGGGGAGAAGGATGGAGTTGTTTGAAGGATATTTTTGGAGAATGATGAGGAACTTTTCTTCATTTTTCCTTTACTGAATGGCTGATTGCTGCTGTATATGGCAGAGATCCCAGTTGTTTCGTGTTTATATTTAATTGGGCTTTTAAATAATTGTCAAAGGCATTTAGACAAGTTTTAATAAACATATAAAAATAAATGTTAAAAGATGTTCAGATACGATACCGGGGTAATCAAGTGATCTCTTTACTGTAACCCATATCTTGCCTCTTCTCATGCCTCCCCTTTGTAAGTTACTTTCCCCCTTTGGGTCACATCTAACTGTAGGCCCATATCTTCCATTTTAGTAGGTCTGACTTCTGCTCCAGTGGCTCCAGTTTCATAAGCTCTTCAGTGCAAGGACCAAGTCTCTGGATTTTTCCTGTAAAGCTCCTAGCACATTTTCAGGTGCTGTATAAGTAGCATAATAATTATAATGGTGTATCCCTACTGTTGCCCGCTTCCCTCCTGCTTGTGGGGTGATGGAGCCTTCCTGCTGCTTTGTTGGCCATTTTTTCCATTTTTCTTTTCCAAGGAGAGGCTTCCTCTGAATTTCCATTCCAAATGATTACTTTGTGGGCAGAGGAAGCCCACTTCAGTTCTGAAATCCTAGTGACGCCCCTGAATCAAAATACAGAAAGGTACAGTGCAAACAAAGCATAAAAGTTAAAAGGCTAATTTAATAAATGAGTATAAAATATAATTTACACTTAAACAATTGGTATTTATGATGTTCCCTCATTCCTTGCATGGTGAAAAGGCCCATTTCTGTGTACTTAATCAGAACACATTTTAAATCACATTGTATAATATACTTTGTGGCAATATGTGATGGCCAAAGTATATAAAATATGATGAAGTTAAGAAGTTGCAGCTGAACTAACAATATATTCTCCTGGAAGGGAGACATTAAATAAATCGTGAATGTTTTCTGATAGCCAATTAAAGTTCTTTTAAGAGCTTTCTTAGATCTGTCTACATTCTTCAGTCACAACCCTTTAAACAAGCATTTGCAACCATAAATATTGCCTAAAATACCAAAGAATTAGTAACTAAATGTGTCTCTTGCAAAGAATAGTCAGCACATTGAACACAAACTTAGTTCATTTCTTGTAAGGAAGTTATATATTTAAAAGAGCATTGGACAACACCACCGATTTTTATTTCTGGGTATTCATGTATGCCTTTTTCTACCAAGAACACCACAGATTTGCATAGTGAGAAAAGAACAAAGTTCAGCCCCTGTGCAAAATGATGAATGTTTGGAAATATCCCTGGAGGCGACATTTACCAGCTTTACAGTAAAAAGACATTCTCATTGAAATTTCATTCCAGAATAGCCTTTCGTAGAGATAAAAATTCAATGTTAAAGCAAACTATTCTATTTACATTACTACATAATATAGTCATGAATGGAGTGAGGGGATATAATCTGTAAGCCACTATCACAAAGGAGTAGGAGGCAGGACTCCTGAATTTATACTAGAATCTGCCACTAATTTTCTAACTGACCTTGGACAAATCACTTATGTCCAATTTTTGAGTGTCCACTAATTTGGGTGCCTCACTGGTTGCATGCATAACCTAAGACTCCTGGGATCAAATTTGCAAGAATGCTGAGGACATGAAGCTTCAACTGAGTTCACTTGGACTTGTGGGGGCTTGTTCGGGGTTGTCTGTGTGCTCTAGGCCAGCAGTACCAGCTAGTGATGATACTCCAAGGCATGATGCCTAAAGGCAAGAATCCAAGGGTTGATTCCTCTGGCTGTTACAGTTCAGAGGTAGAGTCACCTACTGGCAAGAGTCCAAAGGTCACTCCACCTAGCAGCTACAGTTCAGGGATAGCATCACCTACTGGCAAGAGTCCAAAGGCCATGCCACCTCGCAGTTACATTCAGGGATAGTGTTGCCTACTGGCAAGAGGGGAGGGGGATGAGAACCCAGGCCCACCCAATCCACCAGATTCCAATCCAGAGCCCTTCAAAGCAGTAGACCTTGTACTGGCCCTTGGGCCTGACACTTCTAAACATGCTCCCTGGGTCACTTACTACCTTTGTTCTAGTCCCTCCAGCAGCATCTTGGGCTGAACTTGGTGTCTCTCCTGTGTTTCTCACTGACCCATCTCCTGAGTTTCCTCCGCTGGCAACAGCAAGTCGTCACCTTCAGCTCACACAGTCAATAGCTTTCCAGCTGTGTGGCTATAAGCCCTGGTGGCTTCCTAGCAGGAGGCTGCTGCACCCAACTGCTCTCCTTCATGGTCAGCCCAGACTGAGCTAAGATTCTCCCTTTTAAATGCTCCCTCCACTGAAAGAATGCCCAGCAGAGGCAAGAGGGGTATGACATCTTGCACCCAGAGCAACTCTTTAACCCTCACCTCACCGGTGTGGGATTGGTACACTCCGTCACAGGGCTCAATACCTCTGAAAATAAAATCTATGGCCCTGATCCAGCAAAACAGTTAAACATGTGATTAACTTTAAGCATCTGAATAGTCCCATTTAGTGACTGATTTATTTGGGACTATTCACATGTTTAAAATTAAGCATGTGCTTAAGTACTTTGGTGGACTGGAGTTTAAGATCTGTCAAGTTGGCCAACCCAAAAACTGAGCCATCCAAAATCAGAGACTACTTTTGCAAATGTTGCCCTTAACACTTCTGTGTCTTGTTTCCTCCATTTATAAAATGGGGGTAATATTACTGGCCCACCTCCACTGGAATGTTCTTAAGACCGATTAGTCCTTGTAAAGTTCTTTGAGATCTTTAGATGAAAAGAGTCCTAGAAATTCAAAGTATTCTCATATTGACTGGGAATCTGATTCTCAACCATCTTCTAAAATTGCAACTTTGAAGAAACAAGTTTATATTGGGATGGGATGAACACATTCTAATGAAATCTGGTCCCACCCAAAGCTTTTCTGAGATGCAGAATCATTCCAAAGATATTTTCCTCCCCAATTTTTTTCTATATGCACATAGGCCAAATTCCTTTTTCAGTTACAACCATGCAAATTCATGAACTTCTGCAGGGCTGCATGGATGTAAATCACAGTCAAAGCTGTCATATTGCTATTTATTTATTCATGTAAAATATTTGCTTATTGGCCTGCAGGGCCGGCTCCAGGCACCAGCTCAGCAAGCAGGTGCTGAAGGCGGCCAAGGGGAAGGGGAGGCACTTTCGGCCGTTCAGCGGCAATTAGGCAGTAGGTCCCTCTCAGAGGGAAGGACCTGCCGCCGAATTGCCACCGAAGAAGAAAGTGGCGCGGTGGAGCTGCCGCCGATCGCAATTGTGGCTTTTCTTTCTTTTTTTTTTCTTTCTTTCGCCGCTTGGAGCGGCAAAAACCTTGGAGCCGGCCCTGCCTAGATGTATGAGATACACAAATTGTTTTTGTCAGGGTGCCAGACAGTTAGTCATCAAACAATCATGAAACAGTTTATTTCAATATCATTCATTAAAGCAGAACCTGTCTTATTATTGTCCATCTTAAGTGCACTATTTATAATTTGCCACCACCATAGTATCTGGGCATCACGTACAAATTTAAGACTCACACATAATTTTATCCATTATTAAAGCTGCTCTTCATCATCCCAGATTCAAACATTTATACTTGGATGCAATTTGTGGAGGATACTCATTCTAAAACACCAGACAACTATTCTGATTTTAATTCTGATCAGGCATCTCATGGCCTCAGGCAAGGATCAAAAGCAGAAGCATCAAAATGTAATGTGAAGCATTTTTCTCAACCAACTGAAATCTGGAAATTGCAAATCCCTCAGAGGCGACCCCTGTTCTCATGACTATTTCAAATACAGATGTCTCAGAGCGTTTGAAATCAACTCTATGCTAGAGCTAGTTAACATTTTTTTTAATTCAGAAATTTGCATGAAAAATAACAAAAATCTTTCAACTTTTTTTTTTTACATTTGTTCCCTTTTTCAACCATTAATAGAGCTGGTTAAAATTTTGATTGATGAAATTTTTTACAAAACATTTTGCCAGTCTTTTTACCAGCTCTGCACCAAACTGCTTTTGTTCACCCAGCCCAGGTTCATAATCATCAGTCTAGATTCAGGAAAGTTGACACAAAGAACTGTTAACTTACAATTCCCTACACCCTGAGGACATGTCCCCCTTCCTCACGGTTTTCCACCAGAGGGAAGCATCTTTAAGTTAATACCAAGGCTCCATGTGTGCCCAGTTGGTGGAGGCTGTTGAGGGAATGTGCTGACTCAACACATCCTTCAGCCATTCCATGCTCTCTCCCTGACCAGCACCACTCACGGTGCTGACCCTAACACAGAGCAGGTTATGGTCTCTTTCCATAGCCACAACCTCCTCTAGCACACTTGACCCCCCCACAGGCCTTATCCAGCAGATGCCAGAGTAAACCAAGGGCTGATACTGGCCATTCATGTAGACTGCAAAGGTCAACAGTGCAAAGGATGTAGATTAACCACTCTCCTGCCCTCTCCTGGGACAATGTGTCTGAAATAATTGCACACGTGCATTTATATCTCACTCCCTGACAGAAACCTGGCTTCCTGAGAGCAAACACATTAGAGCAAATCCATTTCCCTCCACCCCCTTCCCCTTCTTGGCATCAGCCTCTGTGCTGATATACCACTTCATCAGGTTCTTCTTTTATCACAAATCCCCTTTTCTTCACGGTACTTGCACTCGCCTTCCCGGGCAAGTCCAACAAGAAGATTTCAACAGGGGAAACCGAACAGATATTTCGGAAGGACTTCGCACACTGTCAGCGCCTCGGGAGGCTTACATGCCGCCCTTTGCAGAACTTACAGCTCATTGGCTCACTGTAAGGAGTTTCTCTATCTTGATTGAAATTGGGGCACTTTAGAAGCCAACACAAAAATCAGAAACAGAATCACAATGATGTCAGTGAAATGAAACAATCTACCACCGCCCTCTGGCCCCCAATGACCATATTTTACTTGAAGGAGCCCACTCCCCTACTCCCACTCCACAGTCCAAATGCCTCCCCAAGCCCGCCTCTGTGCTGGACTCCTGTCTAATTCAAAGAGTGGTTGGTAATCCTCCTCATCCTTGTGTTCTTCAGACCCTAGCATCCTGCTTCCCGCCAATCCAGCCTCACCCGCTCCTCCACTCCCAGGTACAGACCTATTACTAAACCCCACAATGGCAGATCTTACCTCTTTAAAATGCAAAAGACCCTTTAGAGCTGTGGCATACCTCACATTTCCAAGTGCATCACAAGACAGGAAAAGCTGAGTGTACACTGGACCATCTCTACTCACGCAGAAGTCAGCACAGTAGCAGAGCAGTGCTAGGGCCTCCTGGGAGTTGTCTGATGAAGCCAGGAACTAGACCTGTTGGGTGGCTCCCAAGAGAGTCTTACAATTCAGCTAAGCATTTAAGCCTTCACACATATCAAAACTTTTTAAGGTTCTCCTATCACAAATATACCTTTAGCTGACTAGCTATGTGGCCCAGACTAATCCTTTAGCCTTTCTGTGCCTCAGTTTCTCCATCTGTAAAAGGCAGACAATAGGAGTTGCCTGTTAGGACGATTACTTAAATAATGTGTTTACGACTCTTTGAAAGTGTAAAGCACGAATCAGTGCTGAGCAGTGTTTTTACGTATGTTGCTTGTGAAATATGTTACTACCCCCAATTAAAGAGCTTCATCCATAAAGGAGACGTTAATTCCACTCCACTGGTGCAGAAGCTGCCTAAACTGGTGCAGGCTAAATTGGTGTCACCATGTGAATCTCCTGGCCAGGGGACAAAAGTCTGAACCATTTGGGCTATATGGAGAAAGGAACATAAATAGCAACTGCACCCTCATCAGCATCCTGACTGGCTGTGCTCTAATAACAGATCTGTCACACCCATTTCCCTTAAGCCACCACCATGTTCCCAACACCAAACACTCAAAAATCAAGAGTCAAAAAAGCAACAACCCAAACTGACTTAAAAATTATGAGATTTAAAATTTGGATTCTTTTTATGTGCCATCTGGGCTGTAACCACCAGAATCATGTTTCCAAACTTTTCTCCACAACCATGAGGAAAGAAACATTTATTTTTAATGAAAGCTGAGGTGCTCATGTAATCAAATGATTCCAGGAGCAGGGACTTTAAGGAACAGCCCAAACATTCCGACACTCAGGATAACAATGTAAGAGTTGCAAGGTATTTGGGTTTTTTTTGTTTTGTCTTGTTTGTTTGTTTGTTTTATAATACTGGTTAATTTCAGAGATGATGGAAATTGTGGTTAAGACACTGCACGGAGACTCAGGACGTCTGGGTTCAATTCCTGACTCTGCTACAAACTTCCCGCCTCACCTTGGGCAAATCACTTATACTCTCTAGGCTTGATCCTGAAAGGAGCTGAGCTGAGCACTCTGGTTTGCAAAGCATTTAAGCATGTGAGATTGTTTAAATTGTGAGATATGGGTCAGCACGCTTAGCACCTTGCAGGATTGTGCCCTGTCATTCTCCATGTGTAAAATTGGGATAGTACTTCCTCTTTCTTGTCAGTTCTTTGGTGCTTATTGTGTGATTGTAAAATGTCTTGCACAATAGGCCTCCCCAGTCTTGTCTGAGGCCTCTAAGTGCTACTATAATCTATAATAATAATAAATAGATTATATTAATTGTAACCCCAGTGTTAGCTTGAAGCAGGGACATCTTGGAGTGTGGAAACATTATATAAACTGAAGAACCACAAAACTTTTACATTTATAGACTTGCCCATATGCTGTGTGCATTTCATGAACATTTTAGGGAACATGCACCAGTGGAACTCTAAATGCAGCAAACGGGTCGCTGATATAAAACTGAAAAACAATATTTGCTAATTTACAACTAATAATTAAAAGCCCCTGTCAAGGATCCAAGCTTCCAGCATGTGTTTAACATTACTTCTGAGAAGGTCATTGCTAACTTCTCCAGGAAGGGAGTTCCGGAGAGTGTACAGTAAGTGCATATAGTTTAAATGAGCAGCCTCAGTGCAGACGTTTTGTAGTCTTCAGGGATGCACAAACAATTCTGCCTCAGCAGAGCAGAAACAATGCCCTGTATTCACAAAGATTACAGGAACTTCAATATTGTGTGGAGGGGGGGAAGGGGGAAGTCTTGAAATGTGGATAAATTGGTATTCACCAAGTGCCATTCCTTAATTTACAGCAGTCTTTAACTTCAGGGGCAATTGCCAAGGTGCTCATAAAAAGAGAAATGATGAATATTCAGGATGTCTTTTGAATCCATTAAGCAACTGAGGATGAGGTCTCCATATGTACAACTTCAGTTGTTTTCACATGCTGGTAGAGAGAGTGCCAAGATGGCGTCAGGAAGAGAAATGGCTCCTTAGGCTGCCAGTGAGGTGAGAGGACAGAAAAGAATATGTATATTAAGTATGTGGAAATGAGAATTTGTTTCAGTACTGTAATTGAAACTAAATGTGCCTTTGTACGGTACTGTGTTAGCCTGGGTTTCAAAGCGATCTAGCATGTGTGGACAGGTGTACTCATTAACATAAAATGGGTGCAAATGTTGTAGTAGAAATGAAATGATTCACATTCCTAGATCATTCTCTCCAAGGATCTCAAAGCACTTCACAAACTATAATGAATTACGCTTCACAAACGTCTTATGCCTGTGTTGCAAGATAGGCAAAGTGTTGCTCAGAGAGGTTAAGTGATTTGTCTGAGGCCATGCAGCAAGTCAGTGGCAAAGCAGAAAATAAAACCTAATCCTCATCATGCCCCCGTCCCCTGCTTTCTCCCCTCAACTATGCTCATGCCTCTATCACCAGCTAGGCAAGGAATTAAGGGAAGATTACAAGTGGGTTTAGAGACAAGTGAAGAAAACATGTTCTCCACGGAAGTTACATCCCTCCAATGAGGCATGTTTCCAGTTCATCATGAATCACAGAGAATCGCAAGATATAGTCAACAGTGGATGTAATGTATTAGTTTGTATGCATGTGTATTATACATGGCCAATTCTCTCCAAGAATTTCAGTCTTGGATGTGATCACATTGCCCTCTTCTGACTGGGTCACAGAGGCTACAAGAATGAATAATACCACAACTGCCAGAGATTCTTTTTTAGCTTCCAGGGTAGGGCAGCCTGTTGTTGGGAGCAGAAGTTCCCAATGACATGAGGTGTATGCAACCACAAAAGGTGTAATAATGTTTAATAGTGACATTCTGAGAGGCCGCAGAATCAACACACTGGTACAACTGAACTGAGGTTAAGCGCCTGTTATGATTTCCCCCCAACAGACTACTTTATAACTTCTCTTAAAGTTTGGCTCAATAAATATTTGAAATGGTTCTGTACCAAAATCCTCAACATTGTTGGGATCTTGATCTGGATCACCTCTTATGTCTAGAAGCACTTTGGACCCTTTTGAATGGGGCATCCTAAACTCTGCCAGTCTAGGAAAAGGAATTCCTCCCCACCATCCCCAAATGCCAACGTTTGTAGAATGGGGGTTCTCAAACTTTGACATAGTGTGGGCCACATTGAATTAGTGAGATTGTGTCATGAGCTACCTGCCCTCTCCTTCCAAATCATGTGAACCTCCTTCCCTTCCATTCCTGATCACAGAACATCCCAGTGGCAAGTACAGCAATTGCTTACACTGGGAAAGTATTTAATGTGTTTTAGCTCAGATTAAATGCTACTTAGCTGGTGAAAGCAAGGAGGAGAACCAGCACCATGTACCAGCCAGCTCTGTGCACATCACCAACAACCACACCTAGGGCACATCTGGTGTAAATGATGTACCAGTCCCACTCCCCTCCACATGACCAACTGAGGTTTCTACCTCAAATGTAAAAGGCAACACTATATAGATGTAAGCAGAATCAGGATGAACTCTACCCTGATATTTGGTGGTGAATTGTGGTGAGTCGTGGAAAAGAACTTCAGGGGCTGATCTTGTTTGCTTAGGCACACCCACCCCCTCTAGCATGAGCTCACAGCAGCTCAAATGGTCACTTTGGCTGCTGTGGGATCCCCAGTTTCTCTGTTATTGGGGCAGGAAGAATAAAGTATTGTTACCCTGATTATGGGAATCAAAGACAATAGATCTGTTTTATGACAGAGGGACTCGCCATCAACTAAGTAGCACTTGCTAGACAAGGGACATGGGTTCCAAAACACAGTGAATTGAGAGAGGATGGGGATAGGCATTTTTATCTGGTGGTGTGGGTGTCTTGGGAGGGCCTTAAACACTGATTGCACCTCCTTCTCTCTCTCTCCACTGTGAAATATCAGAGCTAATTTCGATTCCATTAGGAATCTAGTTACAAGTTGCTGAGTTGAATTTGCTTTGGGTCAATGGTGCACCAGCAGTGGGGTTCCCCCTACTACAAGCTGAAATCACTAAAGAGCTAAAAATACTAAGAGCTGAAATCATTGAGTGCTGTGTTACGTAGTGCGGGGGGCTGAAGAGATATCGCTCGCGGAGTGGAGCAGTTTGTGGGATGGCTGGTGAAGCGAAGCGGCTGGTGGAGTGGCTCGCGGTGAAAGCTGCAGCAGAACCCCACGGATAGGCGGGGCAGTCAGCCTCGGATCACGTAAGGTGCCCCTTAACACCCCCCCACATTTCCACCCAGGCTAGGAGTTGAAACTCTGCAGATAAACCTTTGAACCCTGGGGCTGCACTAATGAAGACAGAGACTTTTGGGACTTTGGGTGACTTTTGGGTTGCTGGACTCAAAAACCTTTTGGGTTGTTGGACTTTTGGGACTTTGAGTGACTTTTGGGTTGTTGGACTTTTGGGACTTTGGGTGACTTTGGGTTGCTGGGCTCGAGAACAAAAAGGAAAGGACACGGCCCAATTTTCTGGGGAGAGGGTCTTTGCTCATGGTTTGGTTTATGAACCTTAGTTGTGGTGTTTCCCCAATGTAATGCTGATGTTTACCTCATGTTATTAAAGATTTCTGCTACACCGAGACTCTGTGCTTGCAAGAGGGGAAGTATTGCCTCTTTGAGGTGCCCAAGGGTGTGTCTAAGACTGTCCTAGGTCACTGGGTGGGGGCTCAAGCCAGTTTGCATTGCGTTGTTGAGAGGGAACCCCTAGGTACTGAACCTGGACCTTGCTGCTTATCAACTCAGCCTGGCAGAATGGTTACATACATATCAAGAACAATTGATATTCATTATTTGTTTTAGTTACTTTCTTAGCTGTTGTTAATACTGTTGGTTTCTCATTGACACCTATGAGTATCCCATCCATTTTAAATAGAAAAATACCATGAAACCAAATGGCTGACCTAATAAAATTACATGCAAGCCATGCCCCTATTTAATCCAGACTTTGATTTTTCTGAATGTATTCATTCTTCATAATTGCTCACCACAGGCTTTGGGCTCAGATATTTCAGCTGATGGGGGCGCTCATGGAATATTAACTTTGAAGGCAAGTGACACACAAGCCCTCTTGTTCACAGGTAAATATGAGTATTTGCAAGAATAGCCATGCCCCAACATTAGGCTGAACACAGTGCCATTCACATGATTGTTCCCAGGAAACCAATCAAAAAGAGGTGCAAACAAGCAGAATGGAAATGTTCCAGAATTGCTTTTCCACTATTTATTGAGCTATAATCACCAGGAGCTCACAGAGGCATGAACAACATGAACACATGTGTCGTTCCATGTTTTCCCACAGTTTCTATGGTTAATAATATGACTAATGGAAATACCAGAGATCATCCAACAGGAGAAAGTCTGAGAGCTACAGCTAGATTTTGGTAACAATGGATGACTGAATGAAGCATTTTAAGGATTCTGTGACAAAATAACTCCACCCAGTCACCACCAGAATTAAGTAGCTGTGAATGAGACTCTCACATTCAAACATTCAGAAATTATCCTCTATCCAACATATTTATGAATTCACTAAAGTGAATCATGTTGGATTCTGGAGCAACGAAGGCAGCATTGAAGCATTCTTCAGCTGGTGAACTCCCATCTGTAATGATATGATTAGCTATGGTCTGAGAAGGAAGCCAGCAGTGTCTGCATTCCAAACCACATCTAAGATTCTCTTTCACATTTCATTGCATTGCAATGAAAATTAATTTTCCTTCATTGTTGTATTCTCATGAAGAAGAGGAGATTTATTGCTGGGGGGGACGACCCACTGGGCACTTAGCTGAAGGATCTCTGTGAAAGAGGCTCTAAGGATGGGAGTGTTGTCTGTCATCTTACCCTCTCAGTAATATTAGTATTAGGACTCTTAGAAAAATGCCCAAATATTACATTATATTACTCCATTACATGGAGGAATATTGCAGAGCTATTTCTGTGTATTTACCATTCTTATAAGTGGAGACCATTGTTGCTTACAGTCAGGATATTATTTGCCCTGATGTTTACATTTTCAGTCTAAAAAAATTGGTCTGAAAGGCCAAATTTCCCACCACCCTCAGCCTTGGCCTCTGATTTTGCACCCAGAAAACAGCATATAAGTATTTTGCATCTTCAAATATGAATGCACAGCTGTTTTACAAGCATTTGTGTGGGCAAAATTGTTGTGTGTGTGTTTTTGAAGGTACAAACCCCCATGGCCATGCATTTTGTGGGGACAAATAAAAGGCAGCAGCTAAAGAAGTGGCCCTAAAAGTTTTTTTCCCTTCCAATGAATAGAAAGGTGGTCTAATTGTCTGTTTTCTTTCATCTAGAGAAGTAGCATTTTGAAAACGTATTGATATCATTGTGATTTACTGCATGCTGCAGGCACTGCAGTTTAAAGCTAGGTTGTGCCCCTATTGTCTGTGAATGCTTTTGGATTTGTTGTTGTTGCTGCCATTGTTTGTTTCCATCTTTTTCTAAGTCACTTTCTGTTCCCATTCCATAAAACTATTTCTGATTAGTCCCCTGGACCCAAAGGAGAGGACAGATTTTCATTGCTAACAAGCTAAGCATATAAGTAATTTCCATTCATTTGTGTGGAAGGTGCAAGCAGAAGTGTTTGTGCATTTCTTCCTTAAATTTGAATTTAGTGCTGATGAAGTAGTTAGGAGACTGAAGCCCTCTGCGTTTGCACTGTATAGGAATAGCCCTGTCAGCAGCAGTGCCAGCTTCTTCACATTGTCCTGCCAATGTGCTTCTCTTCTGACACAGAGGAAACATCTCCAGGAAAGGGGCAGTAGCTTACTCTTCCATTCTCACTCCCCTTTCCATGCTTCAGTGCTTTGAGTCTTCTCTGGAACACTTGCATATGGAAAACTTCATGGAACAAATTTAGAAAGATGAAGGGCTGAGCTTGACCCTTTTGAGGTTTGAACGGGAAGTTTTAGGGGGGTAATTCGTTCAAATTTGGCTGTTTAGACCACAGAATTGTCCACTCAAACACAAAGGGTTATCTGATTCCCTTCTCACTTACATTGGTGTCACACTGCTGTAACTCTACTGACTTCACTGGAATTATGTCTAATTTACATACATGTTAGAAAGGAATCAAGTAGAGCTGGTAGAAATTTTTTCACTGAAACATTTTTTGAGGGGAGGGGTAAGAAAGGGGGTGTAAAATGGCTTTTTAACCAAAACCAAAAATGTTCATGAAAATTGTTGTTTTGGTCAACATTTTCTTGGGTTTTAGTTAAAAAAAAAGGGAAACTGATTTGTTTTTTGTTTTTTGGGGGTAAGAGGATAAAAGCTTTGGGTTTTCAAAAAAACAAAACCCATACTATTTTTTACTAAAAATGGTTTTTGAAAATTGAAAAATTTTTAGTTTTTAGTTTCATATTTTTCATCAAAAAACTGAAATATTTCCATGGGAAATTTCTAGAAAACTGATTCAGCACAAAATATTATTGGTGTTTTCTATCAGCTCTAGAAACAAGCCCAAAGGGTGTAGGACATTTTCAATTTGTCAGCTGAAAATTTACCATTACAGAGGTTGACACAACCTGTGTAAACTATAAGTTTGCGACAAGTGTGTAACATATTTTTACACTGTGTGGTACAGTGAGTCACAGAACAGGAAATAAAAGTCAATGGGCTGCTGACCCCAGTTCCATATTTTAAGCAGTTCAGATAAAAGCTAAAAAAAAAATTAAAAAAAGGTGAGGGTGTGGGGGGAAAAATAAAAGTTAAAAAAAAAAAGATTTAAAGTAGCAGCCACACTGGTAAATTTTGGATACCTTCAAGAGGTTGCTGTATTCAGCGTGATACAGAGAGGTCATCTAGAAATCATATATACCATATGCACTACAGTGGATACACTTGAGTCCTAACACTCTGGAGTGGGGTAAGAAGGATTTAGGAAGGGCTGAGAATCTAGTCCTTTGTCTTAATTTTTCACAGACAGCTATTTCAATTAATGCCTTTATGAAGAGCCCAGTTCAGCAAACCCTTAAACATGCACTTAATTTTAAGCACATGCTTAAATCTCATTGACTTACAGTTAATTTTAAGCACATGCTTAAGGGCATGGGTGGGGGTTGCTGAACTGGGGCTGAAAGAGAGAACATTAAACCCAAACGTTAACAGGTGCAAGAAGAAAGGCCAGGGAAGCAAGTGGTTTTATGACTCATGGGCCACCTTTCTGGAGTTAGGTCTGATGAAGTCCACTGTTGTACCATGATAATACAGAGCACAGTTTGAATGGGAGTCAGCCCTGATGTGCTTTGAAAATATGGCAGTGTCTTCACTAGATGGAACGACACATGCTATTGTACAATATAAACCTAAAAGAACAAGGCTCCAGCTTGATCCTGCAATACTGAGCATCCCGAGAGTCCATCAACTTCCAATGACAAGGAAGCTCCTAGCACAGTGGAATCCCAGTCCTGAAAAATGTCACAACTTTTCCTGTGCCCCGGGACAAAAAGTCAAAATCTTAAAAGTTTTTACAAACCAATTATCTGAAAAAACAAATCAGTTCATGTCAGATGAATCATTTCATTTTGGTAATTTTGTTTTTCTTTTTATGGGGGTTTTTACAAAAAATTACTATAAATAACTTACATTTCAAAATGAATTCCTTGTGATCTGAAAAATGGAACTTTTCTCATTTAAAGATTTTCAACAATTTTGAAAGTTTATTTCCAAAAAAGTTTTGCCAGGGGAAATTCATCAAACCGACTTTTCCCTGCAAAACATTTTGGTTTTGATGAATCAGCATTTTTGACAGCAAAGCATTTAGTCAAAACTTTCTAATAATAATAGACTTCAGTGTCAGGTGCGAACGCTCAGCACACTGCAGGAGGATCTCAGTAGCCTACAGGAATAAGAGATATTTAATTTGTTAGACATCCCCTCCCCCCTTCTGCCTCGGTTGAAAGTGTGTCAAAGTTAACAAACTATTTATTTCTTACAGTTATTTTTTACTTTATCAGTAAGGCAGCCTTTGAGTGAGCATATCATCATGCCCTGTGCATGTTCACCATCCAAACCATGGATCTGGTGGCCACACTTCACAAAGGATGTCACCAAATTGGAAAGAGATGCAAGAATGATTTGAGATCTGGAAAACATGCCTTACTGTAAAAGATTTAAGAAGCTCAATCTATCTAGTTTATCCAAGAGAAGGTTAAAAGGTGACTTGATCACAGTCTCTGAGTACATAGCTAGGGAGAAGATTTCTGAGTAGACAGCTTTGTAATCTAATGGACAAAAGGCAGAACAAGATTCAATGGCTGGAAGATGAAGCTTGACAAATTTAGACTAGAAATCAGGCACAATTTTTTAACAGTGAGGCTACTCAAGCATCAGAACAATTTACCTAAAAGTGGTGGATTTTCTATCACTTGAATCCTTTAAATCAAGACTGGCTGTCTCTCTAAAGAATATGCTCTAGCTCAAACAGAAGTTATAGGCTTTATGCAGGAATTATTGAGTGAAATTCTATGGTCTGTGTTAGGCAGGAAGTCAGACTAGATTATCATAATAGTCTGTCCCTGCTGGCCTTCAGATCTATTAATCTATGAATCTACTGTGAAATACAACCTTTAACACTGCAATATTGTAAAATGGAAATAATATTTCAGCTTTCCTCAGTAGATCTCAAAGCATTTACAAATATGGGTAAACATTAATATCCCCATTTTACAAGAAAAAAAGGGAAAAATGGATCTGTCATTTTCTCAAGATCATGTAGCCAGGAATAGAATCCAAACCTCCTGATTCACAGCTCCATGTTCTGTTTGCTAAACCAAGCTGCCCTGCTGATTCAATATAGGAGGTTTTAGTGTGGGAGACCATGTATGTTTTTTAAAATAAAAATCAATAGTAGGCCCAAAACTGGGGTGTTGTATTCAGTTCTGGTCACCCGAAAGGAGAGAACAGAAAAAGAAGGGATCCAGGGATGGTGATAGAAATGATCAGAGACATGGAAAGACTTCCATATGAAGAGAGAGAGAGTAAGACAACTGGGACTACTTAGTTTAGAAGGAAGGTATGCTAAAGGTACACAAAATAATGAAAGATATAGAAGAGGCAAACCAAGCATTTCTCTTTCATAATACAAGAACAAGGAGACATTCAATGAAATTGAAGTGTAACAAAATTAAAACTGGTAAAAAAGAATATTTTATACTATGCATAATCAACCTGTGGAACCCACTGGCACAACGTAGCACTGAAACCAAGAGTTTTAACAGGATTCAAAAAAAGTTTAACTTTTATATGACTAATGAAAAAGTCCATGGTTCTTCTTTGAGTATTCTCCATGTGGATCCCACTTTGGTGCACATGTGCCTTGTGCACTTGGGTTTGGAATGTTGGACAGCAGTGTCTGCTGGCAAGAACTTTAAATGTACTCATGTCTTCTATCCAAGGGCACAGAAAGCCTAGCAACCAGAACTAATAGTCCTGTCTTACCACCACTGGTAGCAAGTCATCACAACATCACTTCATTTGTTCAAATTTGTCCAAAATTCCTTAGATTGGGCAAAAATGTATTAGGATTAATTCCAACACTGAGTTAAAAATTTAAGTTAGAAATTTATTTTCAATATACTAGTTCTTCAATCAAGTCATCGTCAATACCGACCAGAGCTGAGCTGCTAATCCTGCCCCATGGTTGAACACAAGTACTTTAGATTCAAATACTTCTTGTCATGTGATGGCTTAATATCCATAACAGACAGCCACAACCATTGTATCTTCTGCCTCAGAGAGGCACACATCACAAATAATGCTCTTCCTGTCACAATTTCTCTAACAGAGCCCAGCAACAGAAAGACAGGCTGCTTCAAACTCTTCCTTCTATAGCAATCCATGAGGCTGCCCTCAGAGCCAGAGAATCCAGAGACCTCCAAGTATGGCCAACAGGTTTCTGGAAGTGAGAAACAAACAAAAACAATCATCATTTTTAATTAAGGGATATACCAATAAAACTTCATGCCTCAGGGCATAAACCAATCACTAACTGAAAGGGGTTAGGAAGAAATTTCCCCTCTATGCTACTTATTCCATAGTTATACACTGCTAATTTTCTAGCATCTTCTTCTGAAGCATTTTGTTGTCTACCACTGACAGGGACAGGACATCAGCATGATCTGATTTGGCAATTCCTATGTTCTCATGCTTCATTCCTTGTCTCTCTTTTGTCTTTCAGACTGTAAACTCTTCAGAGCAGGGACTGTGTCTTCTTATATGTTTGGAAGGAGCCAGCACATTGTGGATGCTACTCCCAAAATAATAATAATTATTATCATAAATATTATTTATTGTTACAAGTGGTATTAGGTGCTCAGACTCCATGGAGAAGAGTGTGGTAAAAATGCCAAGATAGGGGGCAGAGAAGTTAATAGGGCAGCAGAAGCAACACAAGCATCACTTGTCTTAAGTAAGATTTTAATACTTTAAAAGCTGTGATAAATTATAAAGAAAGAATTCTAAGTGTAGGATAAATGGTGGACTTGTATTCTGCAACTTCTTCTAAATGGAGGAATTAATCCTACTTTTGATCCTTTTTTTATTGCTCAGCTGAAATATCAACATAGAATTGTTTTAAAATACGTATGGCAAGAGAAAAAGAAGATCTGTGAATTATACAACAGTTGGCATATGTGCTTTCAATATCCTGCATATTTTCTTTGGTCAGGGACAGCAGAATGGGAAATTGAGCCTAATTTGCTTACTGCTGAACAGCACCCTTTAGTATCTAGTTTTGCTATGTATTAAAAATCAAGTCTGGAGCCAAGAGTGCTAGGAGAGGAATTAAAGACAAGAACACACAATAACTTTAAGTAATGGCTAAGAGATTTAAATAGCACACATCAGCAGAAAAGAATGGGGAAACCTACAGTGCACTGACTTCATTGATACTCCATTTATCAGCAATTACTGACTCCATTAAAGGCAGAGTTTACAGCAGACAGAGAAACAGAGCCTAAAATATGTCCCAACAGATGGACGGAGAGTGTCAGTGATGCCGTATATCAAAGGGATCTGCAGCTTTGTTATCATTGTACATGGAGTCAGAAAGACAGCAAAAAAACAGTGGAGTAAGGGCCAGCAAATGATTTACTTGACCCTGCATGGGCAGAACTGACAGCAAAAACCTCATTAATTCCTTAGGTCATTCTGGAAGACATTAATTTGGTTTGGACTCAGGATGAGGAGAGATTTTCCAGACATATACCAGGAATTATGAAATCTCTATAGTCAGAGGAAAGTATGTCCAAATCACTTTCGGCATAAATCAACCTGACTTTCTGAGGAAGGATAATATGCTTAATCAAGGGAGTTATGGAACTTCTTGTACTTATTAGACAGAAAATAAAACAGTATTTTATGTGATTATCAGCTTGGGGAAGATTCTCTCCTCCCCACCCCATCCCCCTTTTACTGCTGTCCTGCTTTGCCAGCGTGCCAACAATGAGCTGGAAAAAATTTGATATATGAATAATTTGTGAGGACCATGATAGTAATTTTTTATGTATCCACGCACTGTATATATGTATTTTTTGGTCTTTTCCCTCAATGCTGCAGACTGCCAAATATCTTCTCCTTCCTCCCCCACATTTAACTAGTCCTTTCCCTATGCAGAAAACAGCTCAATGAATGACAAGGCAAGCAAAGCAGTGAGGGGTAGAGGGGCTTCTTTACATGGGGCAGGCCCTGGGACCATTATTCTGTTGCTACTCTGTCTTACTCCAGACCAACTCCCATTGAAGTTAATGGGACATCTGCCTGAGTATGGACTAAGTGATAAACGAGGGCCTAATTCAGTAAACCTCACTCATGCTTACTCCTGCCAGGAATGCTGTCCACTTTAATTACTCGACAATTATTAAACCGACCTGGACCCTGATTGAGAACTTTCTTAATTTACCCCTATATTTGTAACACTTGGAACCAAGCAAGAACCCTGAACATAAGGGCATGAGCTGGGCAAAACCAGAACCAAGATCTGAACTCTCCTGTATTACTGGCCAGGGGCAAGATAGGGAGCAGGGGCTAAAGATCCACCTCTCAATTTTGTAGCTTGAACCCATCTCTAGTTGCTTGTTGCCTCCTGTGTGCTGGAGCATGGTTAGCATGAAAAACCAGCTAACAACAAAACCAGCTGAAAGTAGCCATGAGCAGGAAAGAGCCCCCTGCCTATGCCTGCCAGTACAAATGCATAAACCACAGGCACATAGAGTATCTTCCTTTGTACAAGTTGCATTCATCATGTTTAGAGAAGGGTTATCTCTTCCTGAAAGGAACATGCATTAGTACTTTTTACTCATTCAACACTGGACACTCCCTATCAACAATAGCCCATCTTAAGGGGAGGAAGAGGGAAATTAATCATTGGACGAGACAATTTAAAGGAGTTAGGCTATAAAATGGAGTTCATTAGGAGGCCATAAAGTATTACCATCTAACCAGCCATGCTTTCTGCCAACCCTCCATCCCCAGACAACAATACCCACCACCTATGCAGCAGGAAGTCACCTACTTCCTCACTTCTTATTGCACATAATATAATCAGATGAAAAATTATTTCATCTAGTGTGAATGCTGGATCAGGTCTCTGATATATATAGCTATGTAAAGTGCAAAACTCAACTCAACCTGAACTACAGAGCTGCAATTAGCATTCCCATAAAAATGATATTTAGCTATTATATAGCACTTCTCAGACATAGATCTCAAAGCCAAGTACAAAAGAATTTATAATATAATATAATTAATATTCTATAGGGTATGTGTTGTGATAGATGTGGAACTAGGGCAGCTATGATTTGGAAGGCAGAAGACAAACCAAGCACACTCATCCATCCAAGACATGCCAGTGCCCATCCTCCCTACTTGGTATATGCATTTCATTATGATGACGGAATGGTTTTTGATTACTCAGAAATGTATTTAGTTGGCTAATAACACCGCTTTACTATGATAACAATACATTTTTCTCTCTCAAATGTTTGTGAATATGATTATCGGGCAAAGCAGTTATGCACAAAGAGTGGTTGCAAGTGTTGACCCTAGCAATGGATCAGGACAAGAGTTGAGTCAAAATAGGAAGGCAAATATATTAATGTTCCCAGTTGATGGATTGCACAGTAATGTATATCTGGGCTTCTTTTGATCCAGAACAAGCTACTCATTCAGAGGCAAAATTACAATTCACTTCTTCATGAAGATGTTAGCTTGTGCTCTTAGCTCAGCGCACAACTCTAGAATCTGATACACATGTAATGTTTCATTTGGGAGGTCACTACTGCCCAGCAACAGCAAAAGTAGCACAAGAGGCAAGCAACTCTGCTTCAGGCAGCTGTGTGCCTCCATATCACCCCCATGCATTCACCAGGCAGTGTCATAGTCTTCTAGTGATGTCTGATGGCTTGTGATACACAGGAGGTCAGGGATGATTTGGTGGTCCCTTATGACCTTAAACTGTATGATTCTAATGATAATTACAAATAAAAGGCATTATCAATAAAAAATAAGGATTCAGAAATATGTAGGTTGTAGGAGGAAGCCAAAGAATTATAGGGAGCATTTAATTCTGAGAGTGGTCATTGACGAGAATCATTTATTTGTGTGGCACCAATATGTCTTTATTAAAGGGACAGTGTCAAATTAAAAATCAGGAGTCTGATTCTCATTTACACTAAGGCCACTTGCCACCATGCTGGAAGTGTAAAGAGGCCCTAAAATAGGAGTAAGTTATATTCACACTCACTTTAAGGTCCATTTACACATCTAGAAGGTTAGAATGTTGTCTCAGCGTAAATGAAAATTAAACCTCATAGGACCAAACCTGCTCCAATTAAATCAATGACAAATCCCCCATTGAATTCAGCAGGAGTGGACTCTGGACCAATATCTTTTTTAAATGTCATTATTGACATTATGAGTAATGCCTTAAATTATTCAAATGTTATCAAATGGAATTTTCACTCTTCATGCTGTTTATTTTTTGCATTTCTCTCAACATGGAGGATGAAAGGAAACTAGCCAGTTTCACTTTGGTTTCCAGTCAATTTCACTTTCAGGGTCTCCTACTGAGAGAATACTACACTACTTAGGTTGCAAACATGGCAAGGAAATGTTGGTCTGTTGCTGATCTTATTTTTAAATTATTCCCTTGGCATTTGTTACAAATCATAGACACATTTTCTACTGGTCTTAAACATTGTGAAAGCTTATTTAATTTAAACAAAACCTGAATTTTGAGCCAAACTTCACTTCAGCGTCTCCCTTTAAGGAAAAGTACTAATGAAAGGCACATTAGGACAGATTCATTCCATTTTTTTCCTCCAGGGAGCTATTTGGCCCTTTATTACTGAGAATCAGTTGTCTTGCTTCAGTTTGCTGGGAACAGGCTGCAAATGTGTATAATCATACTGTGTTCTTCACATACTTTTGTGGCTATTCGGAAACTGTTTTGTACTCATTTCTAATCCTGGAAAGGCTTTTTTTGTAACGTGAATCCTTGCAGGATGACTCACTGGGACATTAACTGTATCTTTGTCTGTTGTTACAGCAATTAGACTGAAGTGATTTTTGTGGCTATCCATGACCTGTATCTGAGAGTGTTTCCTGCTCTGAACACACCACTAAAGCTCCGATGTGTTAACTTTAGTGATTACTCAAACTAGAGTCTAGCCAACGAAGTTATTGTGGTTAAATTATGTGTCTAATTCTTATTTCACTTACATTATCTGCAGTGGAATTGCTCCTGATTTACGCAAAGAAAGGGCTAAATTAAATAAATGTGTTGTGCAACAACGATTAGTATGTAGAATAACATGTATTGTGTCTTTTGCAATCTAGTTTATAATTTTGTAAATTTACTTACATTCTGATTATAAACACTTAAAAGCTTTATATTAAAATTGTAAAAGAACAATATCTTTGTAGGACAAAAATACTCTTAGTTAATGTTTTAGCCCCGCTTCAGGGGGAAAAATCCTTATTCGGGAAGGGCATTTAAGCATATGTATTCATTGATGTCACTTAGCTTGTTGTGAGCATGTGCTAATGTACTTTTCTGACTTGGAACCTTAATTATTATGTGGTACATGACAATAATGATTTAAACAAGGGGGTATAAGTTTTTAATCCAATATTTAGCTAAATTGCAGTTAGTTATATATGTATATTTGCATATATATGTTTTTCACTAAAGAATATTAAAAAAGGAAAACTAACTAAAAAACATAAACATGTTCTCTTGAAGTTGCAGACTCTGTAATGTTTTATGACAAATACGTTTCTAATTTGTATCAAAGATGGTCAATTTTTAACCTTTTTAAGAGAATTGAAACAGTTAATCTCATTATTACTATACAAAGGAATTTTTTTAAATCTCATATGTAAGTTGTGTGTGTGTGTGTGTGTGTGTTTGCCCCTGTAACTACACCTAGAATTGTCCTGATTAAAAACATCTCCCAGTTCAGTAGAATACACTATTGTGCACATATATCTCCTACTTCATCTTCTTTTTTGACACTTCCCTATTCAGTGTCAGCAACTTTTAAAGCCTTCTTCCAAAACTCATGATTGTCTGCCTGGCTGTCATGCAAATTGGTCTCTGTAAGGTCTGCTGATATCCAGTCCATATACCGAGTCTTTGTCCTCCATCTTGGTCATTTTCATCCACGATCATTGCAAGGGCCATCCTACCAATATGACATAATATAATATTTATGACATTGTGCACCTGTGTGCCTATGCTTTATCAACTCAGCTGCACTTGTTTTCATTTAGAGTGGATGTTTTTCTAAAAGAAATGTTCTAGGTCAAAGCAAGCCCCCCATTGAACTTGAAGTAGTACAGGGAAGTCTTATGGCCTATATTATGCAGGAGATCAGATCAGATGATCATAATGCCCTTAAAATCTATGAATGTGTTGTTTATTTCTGTTCTTTTATTTCTGTAACATACTTCTATTTAAATATATATAAATATATATAATATCTTAAAATCTTTTCCTTTACATAGTGGTATCTAATTGTTCAAACAGAATTGTAGATTTTCTTTGCAACATTTTATCCCTTTAATTAAAATATTAGTTTACTAATTTAATAACATTATGGGGCATTATTTAACACTACATTTGGCATGTACATAAGCAAGGCAGGATGATACCAGCTGGCCCTGTGCTGCAGGCATAGGGAGCTAACAAAATGTATTTTTTATATAGGATCTTAAGTACGAAGGGTCACAAAATGCTGCACAGATGGTCAGATGTAAGCCTAGGAGAAAATGAAAGCTCTGAGGTGAGATTTGATGTAGAGAACCTGTGGGCTTTCATAGGGAAAGGACAGAAAGGTGGTCAAGACTGCAGCAGCCAATTGACTGTACAGGAGGAATGGTGAAACAAATCCTTGGAAAGGTTTGCAAGCCAGGACAGTGATTCTGAATTGGATTCAAAACTGGAAAGAAGGTGACAGAGGATGGAAGCAATGTGATCCCACATCTTGGACTGAAAGAAAAGTCTGGCCCCCGAATTCTGGTCCTGCGTGTTAAAGGGAAAGGGATTTAGAAAAACAATAAAAGGCGGATTTGTAAGTGTTGAGATGGGAAGTGATTAAAGATTTCAGCAGAGCTGGGGCCAAGGTAAGGCTGGGTTCTGGTGATGTTCGAGAGGCAGTGACAGACGTATAGACGCAGGAGATGTAGGCAGGCAAAGGAGCTTGAGTTCAGTAGCAGTAGTAATAGCAGTGGGGCACCATCTGAGGCCAGGGCCCCACTGTAATCGGCACTGCACCAATGCACAGCGAAAATCAGTCCTTGCCCCAAAGAGTTTATAACCCAAATAGACAAAACAGATAAAGGCAGAGGAATAAACAGAGGCACAAAGAAGTGAAGTAATTTGCCCAAGGTAGAAAAATAGGTGACTAGAACTAGAATGAGAACTCAGGTCCCCCAGCCCAGATGGCTAGTCACTAGATCACATGGCCACCTCACCGATGAGACTGTGAGTTGAGAGCAAGATCAGGGTCTGAATTAAAGAGCATGATAGTGACCTTTGAAACAAGGAAATCTCCTCCTCAGCTCTTCTCAGACCTTTACACGGCTCTCCTACTCTTGCTCCTTAGTGAAGTCTGCTTTCAGTCAGCTCTGGTTATATTTCAAACCTATGAACACATCCATTTTGTAAGATAAAAGCAAACAATGCCAGAGGCATAAAAATCTATTCCCTCTCTTTCCATTTATCTCAGCACCAAGAGGCTAGAGATATGTGTATGAAGAAATCTACTGTGTATCACCAGCTAATAAATGAAAAAACATCAAGAAAGAACAAGACAAACTGAGGGTCTTTTATTGCTTACAAAGGCAGTGTGTTTAGTTGTTAGATCAAGAAACCGGGATTGAGGACACCTACATTCTCTGCCAGCTCCATCCCAATTAAGCAGAACGTTTACTAATTCTGTTCCAATTCATCAGTATGTGTTGCCATTCACAGTTATTCATTTACAATGTTGTCAGCTCTCTCAATTTTTTCATGAGTCTCACAATATTAGGTGTTTGATTTAAAACCCCAGCTCCTGAAGGCAAGTGATTTAGTGAGACTTCCAGCTTTCGTTTTTTTAAATTAATTTTTAAAGTAAATGTTTAGCCCTTGTAACTGTAGAAAAAAAGCTTGAAAATGTGACTCAAATGCACAAAAGGTTCAGAAAACAGAAGACAAATAAAAAAGAACCCAAAAGTTTTTATTCTGATAAAATAGTGAGGTTTTTCATTCAATCTCATGATTTTTTTTAAATTCCTGATGCCTTAGTTTTGAAGTTTTGTGGCTGAAAATACTGTGGTTAAATGGTTCCCTGTAAGATGTCTCAGTAAAGCAATTGTCTTTATTAAACATATCTGAATTAAGCAGAATACACCCTAGTCCTACCCTGCAGTAAACAAAAGGCCAAAGGTTTATTTTATTTAACTGCAGTAATCAAATAGCACACCCAGAAAAACCTCGACTGGTTCCGTTTGTACACAAACACTATTTTTTAGTGTGCAGAATGCAACAGCCACAATTGATGGTTAATGTTGCTGTTCCAACTCTGAAGTTTCCTGTTGTTCAGAAACCTCTTGTGAGTAGGAGAAATGATTTATTGATGCACCAGTCTGGGGAAGGGAAAGCAGGACAGGACCAGAAAAGGGAAGGCAGTTTTATGCAAAGTAAACTGTGAAAGAAACAGGATATTTGGTTCCTGAGAAGCTGTACTCAAAGAAATCAGCCTGAGTTTAAAAGAGTAATGTGCTCTTCGTGGTTCAGATACTGCTAATGATGGGTAATACAGAGCATACTTACTAACGTCATGTCTATGGATGTATGTGTAATGATGCCCTCTAATGGTAGGCCTATATGGAGGGATCTACAACTAATGACACTTGAATGTTCTCCTTCAGCTTAAGTAATAGAGGTCAGTGGTTTGGAATTGAAGTAACAGGAGTCCTGAATCCACAGCCATGTATGTGTGAGATTTATCCAGTAGTTGTAACTGCAGTTAACAATATAGGGATCCATTATATGTGCATGGATGTTTCTTGTAGGCAAAGTTGTTGCATGCGAGTTTAGGGCCAGAGCCTCTTAAACCAGCCCTATAGTAGCTGATGAGTATTCCCACAGTCAGGGGGAATCCTGGCCTGGCACAAGCTGTTGTAGCAGGCTTTATGTCAGCTTCTCCTGGGTCAGGTGGCAGGGAGGAACTGACTGGAGGCAAAGTGGGTGTGTTCTGAGGCACTGAGGGTACATGCCCTGAATGGGAGGGGCTGGAGCACAATCATCTCTCCCGATCTCTAAGAGCCAATTTGGCCCTCCTCCCTTCATCTGTGCTATGCATGAGCTTGGGGCAGCAGAGGACTGCATCCTTAGCCTTCCTTATTAGATTGGGTACATCTGCAGTGACCTAACTGAGATCAACAGTGTCCCACAGCAAGAGTAGCACTAACTCCAAAGTGTCCTTCTCTGCCCAAGAGATGAGAACGAGATAGTCCTCTTCTAGCAATAGACCTGCACTCCAAGGCCTTCAGACAGTCCCACCAAGTTCCAAGGTGTCAGCACAACAAGAGCATGCAGGAGATCCCATCTGTAATGCTGCTGAGCTCCAAGGGGCCCTCCTCTGACAAGTGCACTATATATTTTCACTGGATTTGTCTTCATTTTTTTCCCTTTTTATGCAAAAAAAATGAAATTTTCTCAAGCAAAAAATTGACCATGTGTACATGCAAAAATTAATGAAATTTAAAATAAGAAAACCTTGTAATCTGAGCATGCAATCTTGTCTGCATTGTACCTGGATACCAGCCTCTCTACCACCATCAATTCTCTGTACTATACTATAATCAAGCTGAGATCTGTTTGTTTTTTCTTGTCTCAATCTAAAATAAAAGTCATTCAGATTGAGAGGCTGCTATTTTTCTCTGGACACACATAACAAAGGTCGTAGAATCATAGGACTGGAAGGGACCTCAAGAGGTCATCTAGTCAAAGAAAGCTTCTAGTCATAGGACTGGAAAAGACCTCTAGCCTGAGGACCTTCTAGTCTTAGGACCTTCTAGTCATAGGACTGGAAGGGACCTCAAGTGGTCAAGCTGTCAAGGAAAGTTTGACATGATTTGTTCTTGACAAATCCATGCTGACTGTTACTTATCACCTTATTATCTTCTAGATGTTTGCAAACTGATTGCTTAATTATTTGCTCCGTTATCTTTCCAGATACAGAAGTTAAGCTGACTGGTCCGTAATTCCCCGGGTTGTCCATATTTCCCTTTTTATAGATTGGAACTACATTTGCTCTTTTCCAGTCTTCTGGAATCCCTACCGTAGACTCATAGACTCATAGACTCATAGGTCAGAAGGGACCAATATTATCATCTAGTCTGATCTCCTGCACAAAGCAGGCCACTAGAACCCTACCCATCACTTCTATACAACCCTACCTATGTCCGAGTTATTGAAGTCTTCAAATTGTGGTTTGAAGACTCACCTGCAGAGTTCCACCAGCAAGCGACCATGCCCACGTTGAGAGGGCGAAAACCACCAGGCCTATGCCAATCTGCCCTGAGGAAAATTCCTCCGACCCAAATATGGTGATCAGCTAAACCTGAACATGTGGGCAAGACTCACCAGCCAGCACTAAGGAAAGATTCTCTGCAGTAACTCAGATCCCATCCATCCAACTCCATCACAGCCATTGAGCAGACTTATCTGCTGATAATCCAAGATCAATTGCCCCAATTAAACTATCCTATCATATCATTCCTTCCATAAACTTATCAAGCTTAGTCTTAAAGCCAGATATGTCTTTTGCCCCCACTACTCCCCTTGGAAGGCTGTTCCAGAACTTCACTCCTCTAATGGTTAGAAACCTTCGTCTTCCATGACTTTTCAGAGATAATCACTAATGGCTCAGATATCTCCTCAGTCAGTTCCTTGAGTATTCTAGGATGTATTCCATCAGGCCCTGATGACTTGAAGACATCTAACTTGTCTAAGTAATTTTTAACTTGTTCTTTGCCTATTTTACCCTCTGATCCTACCTCGTTTTCACTGACATTCACTATGTTAGATGTCCAATCACCGCCACCAACCACAACCAAGTCAGTAGTTTCCAGTACAAATTCTCATGTTAAGCATCAATGCAAATAACCATCATTCTGATTCAGATTGATTGTCAGTGAATAATTCAACACTGTTTAAGTTACCTCACAGATGAGACTATGAGTTGAGAGTTCTAAACTTCATTTAGAAAATATCATGAACTACATACATTTGGCCCTTGTCAAGAGTGAATGGAAATCCCCTGACAATGAGCTGACAAACAACTCAGAATACTATGGGTGGCAGAGAATACGATTAATATATTAAAGTCACTTAACTAACACAAAACCAGCAGAATCACTAGAGCTCCATAAATCGTTTTTCATGGAAATTTCAAACATATTTCATTTTTTCCTAAACTTACCACTAAATTTAGAAAAAAAAACAAATGTTTTGATTTTTCAATCTTAGCATATGCACAACATGCCTCAGGTGGCAAGAGACCAGGATTCATCACCAAATTTGATCCGCTGGTTGGATCATTAGCTTCCCCACACCAGGTACTGATGGGAAGCACAACATGAACACTGATCCTTCCCCTCAATTTTTCAATTAAAAACTGAAGCCAAGACCAAAACATCGGGGGGCTTTCAGTCAAAATCTTTAGTTTTCTGTAAACACTTGGTTTGCTTTATTGTTTTTGAAAACCAAACACTTTACTGAAAAATGAAAATTTTAATTAAAAAATGGTTTCTGTTTTGTCATCAAAATATCAGAATATTTCAACCAAAATGAAAATTTTCCATAATAATTTTTCTTTTTGCCACCATTTTTGGTGGGAAAGTAATATTCTGACAGATCAATTTTGACGAACTCTAGTGTTTGGGCTTTATCCAGCGATGTATGAAGGAGAAGGGGAACCAAACTTCACTCCTCTAAAATGGTACAGCAACTGGGGCCATTCTCAGCCACTTTAGCAGAGTTGTTCCCAGTCATCCAGTCCCAGCCTCTGGCAGTCAGAGGTTGTTAAGCACTTTAGAATCATTTGGGATGAAGCAATAGATGGGACTAGTGATGTTGCCTATTATTGAGATTTGCCCATCATTTTCCATGATAAGACACTGTTTTCAATTGGTTATAGCTTTGCTAAACTTTAACCATTTGGGCTGAAATTTTCTGCACTGGGTGTTTGCCTCAGGCTGAATATTTTTATTTTTTTATTTATTTATTTTAATTTCAGCCAAAACAGGTCAGTTGTTTCTGAGAACAAGGCTAGGGAAAAATACATTGTCTTACAATGTTAAAAATTTCTGATGACCTTTTCTTTGTGAAGCTTTACTGTCCCCATGCTTTGAAGCAAGAACTTGAAATTTGGCAGGGGAGTAGTATGTGTGTTGAGGACATGCTTTTTGCAGTTCCTGTGAAAATCCTCCCACTTTGGCCAAATAAACCTTTGAAAAATTGTAGTCTGCACGTGCTCAGTAAAGACTTATTAGATCTTCACAGCTAAATGCACCCCAAAGATTCCATCCAGACTGAGTGTGCTTCAGTCCAGGGCTACAGAAAACTGATCAGGAGTTTCCCTGCAATTACTGCTGCTGGCCAGGACCAGGCACCATAACTGAAAGTGGGGAGGCTGTCTCTCCTGTGCTCTCAGTGATTCCTTCCTGGCTTCCAGGCAGTGTGAAGGAGGAAGCTGCCTGACTGTGATGCAGGGGATAGAGCCAGACCTGAGAGGAGGTACAAGGGAAGTAAATTAGTACCAAGATCTTGAGGGGGGTGGAAGGAGAGTGGTGGAGTAAGATGGAAATTGGGACTGGGAATTGGGGTGGGATGGGAAGACTGGGATTGCCTGGTCAAGGAGACTGGAGCTGGAAGACAAGGTAGAGGAACTTGGAACTGACTGTGGAAGGAGATTGGGAGGGATTGAGAGACAGAGGGTGAGGACCACTGATGTGGAGCCATGGTACATGAGGAGAACCTGCCACTGGCTGGGCAAAAAGACTGGGACTGGGCGGGGGATTCTGGAGAGGCAGACTAGAACTGGCTTGGGAAAGACTGGAACTGGGACGAGACACCCAAGGAGTGGAGACTGGAACTGGCAAAGGGTTGAGAATGGGGTTTGGATGAGGAGCCAGGGGTGGGGAAGATACAGGACTGGGCCAGGGACAGGTTGGATGGGATGGGGCAGAAGAGCCTGCCCACTAGAGCACACTCCCCTCTGTAGCATCATCTCACCATTCTTCTTCTATCCACAAATATCTGTGAAACCCACTGGCAAAAGGTCCCATCACCCTCTAGGTCTGGTCCAAAAAGAGATGGGCAAACTACTAAAGGTATCAGTTAGTTCATAGCTCAAGGGGCAGAGGCCTGTGTAGTGGCTCTAAAGGTTCCAACTCTGCTGATGACCCAGGAGTATGTCAATATGATGCTACAAGATGGAATTTCTGTTTTCTCAGTTCGCTTTTTTAAAATTCTGGGAAATTAAAGCCAAAAAACTGCATTAAAAATATATTATTAAGGTTACTCAGACAAGCACTCAAAGTCAGGAAATGCACATGCAACCTAAATTCAGCCCCTTTGTGCTTATGCATTATGATACGGTCAAATTCTATGATGTACTTTGGGAAAGATCTGCTTTATGGTAACTTTACATTCCCCCTCTGCCCCAAATTGCTGTTATTTCTCATAGTTAAAGGACACAGGCAAGTTACATATCCATAGAGTTTCAAATGTTGTTTACTTTGTAATTTACAGTGTCCTCTTAAAAGTTGGAAAAATGGGGGAGAAAGTCCTACCAATTTTGTGTTTTTTCCCTGAAAAAGACAAGATAGGTATCTTTTGCTGGATCAAATTCTCTTGGTGGAAAGTACAAACTTTTTCAGCTCTTCTTCAAGCCTGCGGAAAGGAAACCAGAGTGACTGAACTAAATACAAGTTAGGACAGATTGTTAAGCATAAGGAGTTAACACATGTTGTGGGAGACCACTTAAAATGAAGTGGGCAATTAAGGATGAGCGGGCAGTGAGGTGTGTTACAAATTGTTGTAATGAGCCATAAAACCAGTGTCACTGTTATGTTGAAGGTCTTTGGCGTCTAGCAGAGTTATTATTTTTAGTTCTCAGACTTACCTGTTGAACATGTTCTGCAGGTTTCTGTTGACGATGAGGACTGAGAAGTCAGATATGGAGTGAATGCTTAGGGTTTTGTCTTTTATGACTTTTCTGTTTGAGTTCATTTGAGAGCTCAGTGATTGGTTTCACCCATAGTTCTGTTGGGGCTTTTGATGCGCTGGATGAGGTACACCACAGTTGTGATAGGCATGTGTAGGACTCAGAAATCTCGAAGGGTGTGTTGCGGTAGGTATTGCTCATCGTAGCTCATTGTAGCAGTGGAGACATGTCTGGTGCTGCTGTGTGTTCGTGATGACATACTATTTTTCCACAGGACCTCTGCCTCATTCAGTGTACAAGATGGATTTGCTTTGGGGATGAAGCAGGGTTCAGTAGTGAAGGAGGTTGTTATCTGTTGATCTGCGTCTTGTTGGACAGAAGTTGGACAGTGTTTACTGAATGAGGCGGGGGCTTGCAGGAAGAGAAAGGAGGGTCTCATGGACAAGGCAGCTGAATGCTGCCCTAGGGAACTGGATTCTATCCCTGCCTCTGCTACAGTGTTCCTATGTGATGCTATTCTAATCACTTAAACCAAACGTTTTATGGGTGGTCACTAAGGTGCCACAAGTACTCCTGTTCTTTTTACAGATACAGACTAATACGGCTGCTACTCTGAAACCTGTCACTAATTGTGTGTGTGTCTCATTTTATAGGTGTTTGACTTGAGACTCTCACATCTGATTTGCAGAAGTATTGAGCACTCACAGCTGCAACTGAAGTCAACAGGGAGCTGTGCTTTGACCATATTAAGTGCTATGTATTGTTCCATATTATGAAAAATCAGGTCCTAGGCACTCAAAATTATTGGATATTTTTATCTTAATTTCTGTATGCTTCAGTTGTCCATCTGTGAAAATGTGTACAATGGAAAGATATTGTGAAAATAAATTCACTAAGGTGTATGAAGCACTCACTTACTACATTGATGAGAGCCCTAGAAAAGCCCAGGAGGACATTAATTCTGTCTTCCAAACAAGCAAATGTTCAGTGAATAAGGCTTGGGGCCACACATTGAACAATGAGAATAACACAATACATTGGGGAAAAAAAACAAAAAACAAGGAGTCCTTGTGGCACCTTAGAGATGAATAAATTTATTTGGGCATAAGCTTTCGTGGGCTAGTGAGTTCTAGCCTATGAAAACTTATGCCCAAATAAATTTGTTCATTTCTACGGTGCCACAAGGATGCCTCCCTTTTTTTACTGATACAGACTAACACAGCTACCACTCTGAAATCAGTCACAATACATTGAGTAGCTGTTCATGTGAATACTGTTCATTCTCTGCACTGAATAAGGAAATGAACCTGGAAAAAACAGTATATGATATATAATTAAATCATTCCCCCCAAGGTGGCCAAATTAAGGTGGCACAGGCCACCTTAATTCTGGCATTTCCCAACGCTTGAGTGCTTGACTTTGCAAACTTAATAACAGGCTTTATTGTAGATTGTGTGCGTGTAATTCAAATAAGCTGTTAATATTTAAAATATTATTAGTGTTGTTATTACTCATGAATGTGCTAGTGCTCTCTTTTCATCACTTTGTAGAGTGAAAACTGACAGATATCTTTTTTAAAATAGGAAGAAAAACCTGTAGCATTTCTCCACCCTGAGAAACCAAACTGATGAGGTCTAACTGAAGTATTTCCCAAATAAATGCGTGCTGAAAAGCCTTCCAGAAATACAGCTTTCTACAGTACTAATTGAAAACACAAGTGTCTATCACTAGTGAAGGTAAGATCATCTTGGGCCATTATTACAAAATAGTGAGCTAATAATCATCATAATTCATAAATAAATACATAGCTCTTACATAGTGCTTTTCATTTGTAGATCTCAAATAGCTTTACAAATGTGAGATCAGTGCTTAGAAACCCAGCTAACTACCCTCTGCTTACTCGACTGTATACAAATATGCCAGCCCTTGTATTGACAAGAATAGAGTTCATGCTGTTAAAATTTAGGTCTGGAATGTTCACAGTTTTCCCTGTCAAAGGGGATGGACTCCTCCCTCCCCCCACCAACTTTAGCTTGTTCCTGTTTTCCTATCGAGGCCTCACACAGAGAAGAGAGAGGCTGTGGCGTGCCCCTCGTTTACAGGGTTTGGCCTGAAGGATTGTGGACCAGTTGCTTGTGTGATTAAGATAAATTCTGTTGTCCAGAACTGCAGACTATCTGGCTTGTCTATCATTTACCACTTGATTAGTTATAACAAGCTCTGGACTAGTGTGCGTGTAGGAGTTGTACCACTTAATTTGTTGGGCCAGTCGGGCTTAAAGACCACAGTGGATGTAGCAGAAGCAGAGTTGAGTACACACAGCAAATGCATGGAGATAGCAGCAGTTAATTAACTTGGTGTGTTTATTTGGAAAGCAAGCAATACAAATCAATGCCTCACTCCCCCTGGAATCCATCACATTTCAGTTTCCTCCCTACTCTTAAAAACACCACAAAGCTTTTCCATTTTTTTTTCAAATATATATATTTTTAGAATAACTGCTGACTGCATTTATTATCTTTCCCTTTAAATACCTTACTTTCACTTTTATACATAAACACACACACACATTTATTTGTTGTACTTTAAGACATTGGCAGTCTATACTGTGTTTATTAGATTGTAATAAACTTTATTCTGTTGTACAGCAACTCAAGTGCTTTGCAGGGTGGAGGATGCTATTTAAAGAAAATCACTAGCCGTAGTAAAGTACAGAACACTTAAAATAGGTCCAAAACAGATGGCACAGCCCTGGAACATGTTGGTCACATCCTGAAAGGAGCTGACCTGAGCTGAAGGTGCTCAGCATTATGCAGGATCAGGCCCCCAATACAATTACAAAACACACCCGCACTGAGAAGGAAGTGTATAGGACCAAAGCAATGTCAGGGGTGAAAAACTTGTTTGTCTTCAACAGTGTCCCATTTACAGCAGGTTAGTTAAAGGTCAGTCAGTGTTCCTACTATATAACACAATTAATGTTTTGTTTTAAGGACTTGATGCTAGGTCTTCCAATTCACATTCAGTTGAAAGTTGTCATAAAGGTGTTAGCCCACATCTTATGGGCCAAATTCTCCTCACTCTTGCACTAGGTCAAGCCCCACTGTTTTATTTTGCTTTTTGGACTCATTTGGAAAAGGCTAGTTGTCTCTGCAGAGAGATACTTGAGAAATGAGGCCTGTTCCCAGCCTCTGTAGCTTGAGCAACCCTGGTCAGCCTCCCCCTCCACTGGCTAACCACGTCCTTGCCTTGCTTGGACTGGTTGGTGATGTGGTTGTCCCCTTGGGCACCAGCCCATCTGGGTTTATATGGTTGTGTCTGCACCCCTCTTCCTTTTGATGGCTATGGTGCATCACAACCCTGTACTGCCTCTGCATGGAGTTCTTTAAAGTGCAGCTCAATGGGCTGCTAGGGTATAATGTGCGAACTCCCCAGTGTGGACCTTTTCTGGCAAAAAAGGGAGGTTTTTAATTTTACTTTTTTTCCATAAAAGATGATGATCACCTCTCTCAACCCTGGGTTATGGAATCATGAGCCAACAATACGTCACCCTCCCTTATGGGCGTAAATACATCAAGCAGATCATGCCCTGCCAACCCACACCCATGGATGTGTGTATCTCAACTATTTGGCAAGTCTTTCAATGAGCCTTCGAAATGAGTTCAGTGTGTTGTTAAGCAAGTAACATGTCCTAGGCATGCTTTAGAGCATACAAAGGTTGTGCATAAATGTTCGTGACTGTTGGCTATAATCAGTCCTTGGGATGGGCCTAGTTCTAGGGTGTTCCTATGGGGATTTCTAGTGAAGGCCCATTTCTGATCAAATCATTGATCCGTCTAGCTTGGAACTCTTCTTTCTCCAGCAGTGGCCAATCGTTTTTAACTTCTGTCTGAAGAGCACATACAACACTATGGGCCAAATTCACCCCAGGCAAAACAGAGGTCAGAGGAATTACATCAGGGAGGAATTTGAACCTAAATACTGTATTTTAATAGTGAAAACATTTGCAGTGGGCAGGGAACTGTAAGAGCTTTATACACAAAGAAGAAAGTTGTGCCGCTCCCCCACAGCCTCCTAAAAATAGCAAATAACACACCTAATAAATGTATCAACAGCCCATGAAATTGACAGCCTGAAATTGAAGACCAGGCCCGCTGTGTTTGTAGAAATAGTATGTAAGAGTCTGAAGGTGAATTAGAAAAATAGCAACTGACATTAAGAGTACAAGATTAATTCAACGCAGCTTTAATTGAGACAGCATGAGCAAGCCAGAGAGAGCGGATCCAAGCTTTGTCTGGCTCCACAGAAACTCCACCCACCACAACGCTTCAGCAGGATATCAAGTTTCAAGCATTACATCACCAGAAAAACCTCCCTTTGGCTGATCGTACCCTGAGAGCTGGACTCTGATATTTTCAGAGGCAGCAGCCTTATGCAAATTAACCCTTTCATGGATGACACATGACACATCACATAATATTGTCCAGGAGTTTAAGAAAGGTGAAAATCCTCCAAAATTGCTGCCCTGAATTATTTCCAGGTTCACTATAACCCCAAAAGGACCCAAGCTGTGGCCACCCTGGGACTTGTAGGGTTGAGAATGGGTATGGCTCAGGTGTAATGAGTACAAAGTGGATGCCTTTGTCAAGATGCCAGACACAGACAGAACCCTGTAGTTCTCACTAGATCCCAACCAGAGTCCAGCATGCACTGCCAAGTGCACACAGGGTCTCCCTAAATCCTGCCCCAGACAAGGCAGATGTGGAAGGCACTGCTGGCCATGCTACAGCATGGCCTTGTGCATTTTGACAGTATTTTCCCCATAGCCCAGCAATCCCGCTCTGAAATGCTGGCCATGAGGATAGGGTCACTAAAGAGTCTGGAGTGGATCACCCTCCCAGGGCTGAGCATGCTGCCTCCACAACGCTTCCTGCCAGCCTAAGCAGCAAGCCACTGATGGCGGGGGCTGTTATTTATATTTCAGAACAGACCCGTATACTCTGCCTAGGCTGCAATCCTGACGCCTGTAAAAGCATTAAACAGGCCAACCTGACCAGGAGTCTTGCTTGGGTTTCTTGGCTTAAACAAGAAAGTCCTTCTCATAAGCAAAGGGATAAGCTCTTCTACAGGCAATATTTCAAAAGCTCTGCTACTACTGAGTAAATAAATGTGTGTAGCAGATACAATAAACATTTTCTTCTGTTCTGAAATCAGATCTGCAGATCTCAAATCCCTCTGTGCTGGGCAAACTGTAATTGCAGGATATGTTAAATTTTCTTTATAACCAGCCCTGATGGTTGTTAAGTGACCACACCGCCCAGTACAGCACCCCTCTCTGGCCTGCTACTATTCAAGTAATGAAAACCAGATGTTTGTTTAAAGTTAATAATCAATACAGCACTCATCTTCGAGTCAAGTAGGGCTAAACATTTGCTTAGAGAAACCATGTAAAAGTTGCGATAAGCAACGGTTCCTTGCAGCACACTGCTTTGGCTATTGCTTGAGCCTGAGATAAACCATTTGAATTCCACAGAGCAAATAGTGGAGAGAGGAGTTTGATTTGAGTCTCTGAAAGTAACTGACACAACTAAAATAAATGCAGCCCCGTGGCCCCATCCACAGCTTCTCTAACCTTCTTTTCCCTGAGCAAACACCACAGCTTTACGCTGAGGCTATACGTTTTATAGGTGAATCAAACTGGGGACACGACATTATAACGTTGCTTTGTTTTGAACTCAGTGCTGTGAAATCATTTGAGCAAGTCCTCAAAACACTGAGACAGCTTTCCCAATCCCAGCAAGCAGCTATAAGCCCTCAGGCCAGAGGGTTAGGATTCCTCACTCTTGACACAGGGAGTCGAGGGACGATTAGTGATGTCACCTTCTGACTTTGCAGGCTCAGTCATCTTTGTGAAGGATAGAAACGGCAAGTAACTCAGTCAAGAGTGAATTCACATTGTTGATCAGACCAACAGGAGAGTGGCAGTTTATCAAATGGCCAATAAAAATGCTCACTACAACTCAGTGTACCTTAGAAAACACCTATAAGGGATACACACATGGAGGAGAATTATATGTAGTTTTGGGCCTCAATGCTGTAAAAGGTGCTGAGTACCCTCTGCTCATTTGGAAAATGATGGAAATTGGGGGGTTCTTGGTGCTGCAAAAGATCAGATATATGGTTAAAATATTTTTTTTAAATACATATATTTGAAATCACAGATTGAATTGTAAATGTAAAGGTTTATTGTAGTGCAAAAGACATAGGCAAATTTCCTGGCATTTAGACCCAGAGGTCTTTTTCGGGGGTGATGTCAGTATGATGTTAGTTTCCCTTCTAATACCTAACTGTGTTATGGATCTGATTACACTGGAATTTAACTCTTGATAAGGAAACCCAGCAGGAGACTATCTATTAACCTTGGGAATTCATCAGGTGGAGGTAACTAAAGACAGTGTACTGTGCCCCCATTTAACTGGATTAGTCTTAATTGGGACTAGAGCTGTGATTTGCAGATTACATTATGAGATTTCTCTGATGTTTCTGTCAGGGTCATATTGACCATCATTTGCAACCAGAGGGATGGCCACTGCTTTAGTTAGTTTTGTGTGCATTAGCACAAATGACTATTAGTGTCAAAAGGCCATAGCAAAATGTGCTATTCATTCTTCGTTCTTCACAATTTGCCATTCAGAAATATCCTTTTTAAACAGCATCAGACAACCAATCACTGATCACAGGCAATGCCATGTGATATAGGTGAGTAACCACACATCACAAATCCAGAATAGTGAACAAAGCAAATAGTTCATGTCTAGTCCATGGGTTGGAATAAACTACTGAATGAACACAAATAACAGATACATTCACATAAATCAGCAATATTTTACAAATGATTCATGAACAGAAAATGAAAATGGGAAGCAATTTAATTTTGTGATAGTGAATGTCCACCACTTAATTTGGAAAATACTAGCAATCATTTTGCCTATAGTAAAATTGTAGCATTACCTCCAATAGAAGAGGCTGGGGAGCAGTAGCAACTGAGCTGCAGTGCTCTGAGATATTCTGCCGGTGTAGGACAAACACAGACAAACGATCTCAGGAAGCTATGCAGGGGAACGTGGTGTTTAATGCTACTCCTATTGGTAAAAAGGACATTCTTTATCCTCCCCAGTGAGTGCCTGCTGCCCAATGCTAACAGACACTCATGGTGGAGCTAGACTCCAACCCAGCTGGCCACATTCCCCTCCCCAAGTGTGCGAGCCAGCCCTAAAATTAGTACTCAGAGAGGCTGATTATTCTCTGGCTTCAGTAGAGTTACTCCTGGTTTATGCTGGTATGAGCATATATGAGGACCAGAGAGTTCTTATGTTAGCATTCTGCCTGGGTCCTCCCTTTGAGGGCTGAGGAAAAAGGCACTTATGGTGGCTTCTTCCTTGCCACCAAACCTATGCGAGAAAATCTGGATTTTTGCCATTAGTGGTAATCCAGTTGGTCAGGGTCAAGAGGTTAAGTGGTGTATCACTAGTCAAGGATAAAATGGGACTTGAATTCTAAACTCTGATCTTTTGATAGGGAAAAATGTTATATAATGTAACAAGAAGAAATGGAAATGAAAGACAGTGGATATTGCTTTCATTCTATTATTTGTATTTATTCCAGCATCTTTATTTTTTCTTCTTGTAATCTTTATTTGGCAAGTTCCATGTGAAGAGCAAAGAATGATGCCCTCGTCCAATATGCCCATCTCTGTGGAGTCTGGGCTCCAGTGTGGGAAAAATATAACTGCAGGTAGAACCATAAGAGGTGTTGGAGAAGTGAGATCTTTGAACATCACGGACTTACTTTTCATGGCAAAGCTGTGCTCTGTCCTGGCCTGAGTTCGTAAGGATGTTAAGAGCCTCCATCTTCTTTCAGACTCCATAAATGTTCTAGGTATACTAGAAGTTCTTATGTGCAAGATTTTAAGTCTCATCTGAAAGATTTATTACAGTACATAATAATAAATAGAAATGAAAATGCATCTACGTGGTGTACTGTAGTTAAATCACGCTCTCATCCTGCTGCCAGTGCTTTCAAAACAGAAGTCCCATTTTCAGCCCTTGTATGGATACAGACCATACTCTTGGAGAGAAAAGGACTGATTCTTATCTTACTTACATCAGCTTTGCCCCAATATAACACCAGTAGGTTAGTGGAGTCACTCCTGATTTAAGAGAGGGCTATTTGTATGAGTAATGCCACTATCAGAAACAGGATATGAGACAAGATGGGGCCCTAGTTTGATTCATTACAATTCCTGTGTACTCTGAGCCACACTGGTCTCCTCTGAGGCAGTAACCACCTTAGACATACCAAAAAATCTGTTATCTACAGAAAGAGACTCAGAAACCACAATATTTTCTCTGAAGGGAAAGTCCAGAAGACCCAACTAAACACATTTAAAACCACCTTCACTAAACAGAACATTCCACCAGAGAAGTAGATAGCATCATGAAAAGGGCAACCCAAATGCCCATGGAGAACTTGCTTCAATACAGAACAAAAGAAAACCACTAACTATATGCCCCTAGTTGTCACCTCCCACCCCACAGTGGAACCTATCATTTACAAATGATATTTGATAGGGAGCACCACTTCCTCAAATAAATCTTTTCTGAACCCCCTCTTCTGGCCTTCAAACGATCCCCCAGCCTCGCCAAGCTCATCATCAGAAGCAAGCTCCCTACAGTCCAGGGAACACGAACTCACAGCAGCACCAGACATGTCTCCACTGCTACAAAGAGCAATACCTACCACAACACACCTTTCGAGTTTTCTGAGTCCTACACATGCCTATCACAACATGTGGTGTACCTCATCCAGCACATCAAATGCCTCAACAGAACTATGAGTGAAACCAATCACTGAGCTCTCAAATGAACTCAAACAGAAAAGTCATAAAAGACAAAACCCTAAGCATTCACTCCATATCTGACTTCTCAGTCCTCATCGTCAACAGAAACCTGCAGAACATGTTCAACAGGTAAGTCTGAGAACTAAAAATAATAACTCTGCTAGACGCCAAAGACCTTCAACATAACAGGGACACTGGTTTTATGGCTCATTACAACAATTTGTAACACACCTCACTGCCCGCTCATCCTTAATTGCCCACTTCATTTTAAGTGGTCTCCCACAACATGTGTTAACTCCTTATGCTTAACAATCTGTCCTAACTTGTATTTAGTTCAGTCACTCTGGTTTCCTTTCCGCAGGCTTGAAGAAGAGCTGAAAAAGTTTGTACTTTCCACCAAGAGAATTTGATCCAGCAAAAGATACCTATCTTGTCTTTCTCAGGGAAAAAACACAAAATTGGTAGGACTTTCTCCCCCATTTTTCCAACTTTTAAGAGGACACTGTAAATTACAAAGTAAACAACATTTGAAACTCTATGGATATGTAACTTGCCTGTGTCCTTTAACTATGAGAAATAACAGCAATTTGGGGCAGAGGGGGAATGTAAATTTACCATAAAGCAGATCTTTCCCAAAGTACATCATAGAGTTTGATGAATGGAATGAATGAAACAATGGAGAGTTCAAACATTACACAACAGCTATATTTGTGCTAACCAGCTGTAGTCATATGCTGCACCCAAAAAAATCCAGTGCGTTGTGACAATGCTGCCTCTGTAGAATGGAAATATGTAGACAAACATAATTAATTTTATTGGTTTAAAAATGGATCTGTTATTCAGTATCAGGTTTTACGTGGAAGGTGCCAAGCCAGCAGAGGATGAAGGGGACCATTATTCATGAAGCCAGAAAATCTTCAGTATCTTTTCCAGTGAAATACTTTTTTTATTTATAATCATTGATAAATGTTTCTACAGTGCTTAGAGATCCTCGGATAAAAGACATCACATTTCACTACACCCCCTAGAAGGGAGATAAGTATTATCTAAAAAATGTCCCAATTTTACAGTGCCAGGGCAGGGAAATCAGGGCCCTCGGTGCAAGATGCTGTATGTATCTCTGGTAAGAGTCCCTGACTCAAAGAGCTAATTCCCCAATATTAGCCCCATTTTACAGATGGAAACTGAAGCACACAGAGGTTTAAGTAACTAGTGCAAAATTTCATATGATATCTGTAATTGAACCTACACATTGTGTGAGTCACATAAGAGCTGGCCAGACAATAGGAAGATCTCAGAGGCTGCTACCCAGCAATTCATGAAAAAGCGGGGGAGAAAACAGGTAGAGCCATGGTTCCACCCCTTGGAAACCAGCCAACAAAGAGGAGTATCCTGTATCCCTGAAAGGGGAGGATTCAGGAGGCTTGGAGTCTTTGGTGGCGAGGGGTCCCAGGACGGAAGGACCCCCCACCATGGGTCTTCAGGGCACTTCGGTGGTGGGTCCTGGAGTGGAAGGGACCCCCCACCGCCGAAATGCCACAGAAGACCGGGAACAGAAGCAACTCTGGGGCCCGGGCGCCACAAGAGTTTTCCAGGGCCCCCGGAGCAAGTGAAGGACCCCACTCCAGGGGCCCCGAAAAACTCTCATGGGGGTCTGGGGCAAATTGCCCCATGTGCGCCCCCCTCTGAAAGGCCCTGAGGCTGTGTCACACTGTGTTTCTCCCCCCCACAGCTGGGAAGTTGTCTTTCTGAAGCAGAGTCCCTCCTGATACTCCTCCTAGACTTGTGCAGCTCAGCCCTGCCCATTACTACAGACTGTGCTTTTAAAGCCCAGTCCAGCCAGTGGTGATACATGGAACACATTTTATTAAAAGCATTTCCCAAAAGCTGATCCCCATGCCTCATAATGCTAGTATAGTTGTGTAGCTGTGATGAGTTAAGGTTCAATTCCTGGCTGTGCCACAGACTACCTGAGTGAGGTTGGGCAAAACATTTAATCTTCTCTGATGATGCCCCATCTGGAAAATGAAGGGAACAATATAGATAGGTGCTTTGATACAGACTGTCTCTTACTGAATGTATATACACCAATTAGCCCTAGAGGGCCTTGATCTTTCTGGAGCCTCAAGGTGCGGCTGCAATACAAATCACAGTAGCAAAAGATGGCAATAGTAGTCACATTTTTATTATTATGAATCTGCTGAATACCAGTGATGACAAGTAAAGCCTTGTATTTCCATTTTGCACAGTAGTTCATAGCTATCTGTGTCGTCCTTTTGCATTTTGTTCTTTGGTTGAGTAAGAAGAAATGCAAGCCAGACCACAGCATCTTTCCCCTTATTTATCTTTATCTGAGTCAGGCCCAGGGAGTGTTGATTACCTTCTTTCAGACAACTGAAATAATAACAGCAACTTTCTCTTATTTTTGTTGTGAAAAACTGTACCATGAAAACCTGCAGTTAAAAAAAAACACATTTAATTTGAAAGTTTCTGGTTTTTCAATGCAAACTAAAACCAAAAAATGTTCACTGTTCAAAACCCAAACAATTTTAGTATTTTCATTGAAAAGCTCCAAGATGTCTGGGAACATTTGGGGGTGGGGGGATCTTTTCATTTCTTATTTTTTTCACAGAGGATGTCATTTGCTGAACAGATAATAATAACAACAATAAATCTCTCAAGTGGCTGTGATACAGAATATGAAAAGATGGGAGAAAGGAAAATGCTGAAAAGATGTTAGAGGAAGAAAAAAGGGGAAGAAATATGGCAAACAGATGTTGTCCTCATTTTTCTTCCTCTTTTTTTTTCTTATATGAAAAAAGATAAACAGAGGAGCTAAAAATAAGTTAGAAATGTTTGCACTATTTGGTAAATCCATAGTGCATGATTTTGTCAACTTTTTTTGTTTTTTAATCTCTTGTCATTGTTTTATTTATGACTATGTACTTTAAATTAGCTGGGGTGAGCTGTTAAATTATTAAGGACAGCAGCAATTTGAAGTGTATACTTTTTCACACGTAAAGGCCCCTTTACACTGCCAGAGGCAACTATCCAACCTAGTATCAAACATTCACTAGCAACATTCCTCATTGTAATAAAGATTATTTATGCACCCTGACTGTTAAGTGCTACTAAACACAAAAACAAATAACACCACAGTATTTGCCCAAGACATTGGTCTCATTGCCTTACATGTTGTTTGCTTTTTCCTTTGGCTGCATTTTTATTAGCTGTAAATTGCATAATTGATTATCTTGGTAGTTGTACAGTTTTGTGGTGAAATTGAGATTTATCGTCATTAAGTGTGGTTATCACTGTTTACACAATGACGCAAACTGTCTGAAATGTGTCTCAGGCTTAGTGCTGATCTCTAACCTCTGAAGAAGATGGGACTCTCAGACTAATCCTGATCCCAGCCCACAGCGCAAGTAATCGGGCTGCAAGTGGAGAAAACCATTATAACCACAAGATTTGAGAAGTAGGAGAGGAATCATCACACCGGTCATTGTGGAGCTTACAAAGGCAGTGACGTAGCATATGCATTATAAAGCAATCATCCATTTGGGCGTTTTATCTATGCCAGTTAATAATGACTAATCTGTTTCCCCTCAACCTCCTGAAATAAACAGAAATTAATGTTACTGTAATAAATAGGACTATACCCAAAGGGATGATAAGGGGCCTGTTACCCCCTCCCTCCTGCCACCCCAGTTGATCTCTAGGGGTAGTACAGACTACAGAAATTTGCATTTTGCTGTTATCATGGGGGCTACATCCTGAGGTCCTGGTTGATCCTAACCCCTGTGAATCTGCCACCCCCAAAATCCTAGAAAACCCACTGATTAAAGTTGCAATGTCTAAAACGGAGGCCTTAACTCATAGTGCAACAGCTGGCTATGTGATTCTGCCTTGATTTCTCAGTATGAAGCACACATTCCACCATATGGAGCCTCGTTCACGTTTTGTTGGATCTCAGTGATTTGGGGTTTGAAGAGCCCTTGGTAGAGTCCATATCAAGTCAGGTCAAGTATTTCTGTGAAACCTGCAAATAGCTGAACCAGAGGCCTCTCAGGGTTGTCTCTGTTTTTGCTGGTTCATAATAATGTCATCGTGAAAGATTAAGATATTGCAACTTGGCAAGGAATAATGATAGCACAATAAATCCCTTCGCCGGGCTATTTCCTCTTACCAGTTACCTGCCTGATCATTTTAGGCAGGTCTGAAATGAATTTCAACATTTCTCCAGGTGCTTTTCTCCCTGAAGTAAGATTTCCTAGGAATCATCAAAGAAGGAAAGAAAACAAAAGAAGTACAGCTAAATCTGAGCTATTAGGACCTCAGCCGCCTGTTATTAACGACAGCAGCATAAATCAGGTGTAATTCCACCCACATCAGTGGAGTAATACTAGTGTAAAACTGCCATACATGAGAGGAGAATCAGTTTCTTCATCCTCTTAATACAATAGTCATAAATTACTCAAACAAAATTAGGCCCTGATCCGCCAAACGGCTGCGCTGCTTAACTTTAAGGCTGTTGGTAGTCCAGTTAGAATCTCAGTACAGAGAAAGAAGATGGGAGATTTCAGAGTAGCAGCCATGTTAGTCTGCATCTGCAAAAAGAACAGGAGTATTTGTGGCACCTTAGAGACTAACAAATTTATTTCAGCATAAGCTTTTGTGGGCTACACGAAAGCTTATGCTGAAATAAATATGTTAATTAAAGTTCAGTGTGTGAGTGTTTGTAGGATGAGGAGCTACATGTTCATTTTGGATGTATGGAGGGGGGTATATTTATCTCCTTGGAAATATCAGATGGACACTTGGAAATAAAATATTCTTTGATATGGTTAATTCTAATTTGTATCTACTTAGCCTTAGAGAGAAACCATTTTTTTAAATATCTAAAATCTGTTCTAAAGCCTGACAAGTTTAAAAACATCAAGATCTGTGACATCTAATAGAAAAAGAGTGGTGGGCTCAGAAGTGGGGGAGAATAATGCAGCAGATAAGCAACACAATGCCATAGTGGAGAAAACTATCTCCCATTGAATACAACCAGCTGGATGTCTGGATGCTTCATAAAATTTTATTGTGAAATGCACAGATGATGAGCCCAGCTGCAAAACATCAGAAGTGTTTATCATGATCTCCCAGAGAGTTCTGGGTGTGTTCCCCTTTGACACTATTTATGTACGCTTAACCTAAACTGATTTCGATGGAGTCATCAAAATTGTTTCAAGGTGCAGTCTCAGCTTGTGGTTTAAGGTTACTCTCCTGTATTTTATGTGGTGCTTCTCCTCATACAAAGGACAATAAAATGAAGAAGTGGTTGAGAGCATCTACCAAACTTACTGGTGTGGCTGGAACAACTCAAAAAGTCCCTGTGATTCACACACACAAATATTAAGAAGTGGATTAAACACTAGCTAGGAAATTTAGATTTAAAAATCTGCAGCTCATTCCGTTATACTTAGGCATCACGGTTTGTCTTCAAGCATTGGATCAGATTCTCCATTGTTTTATTCCAGTGTCACATGTTTGCAAATCCATTGATTCCAATGGAATTGTGCTGGCTGAAAACTGGAAGTACCAGTTGAGAATCACTGTTTTCACATAGAGCACACCTGATCGTGCAGCACATATGGATGTGCAAAACTTTATATATATGAGACACTTATCAGATTCAGTGGACCTACTCACATGTAAGTATTTCCAGGATCAGGGCTATAGGATGCTGTACTTACAGTTGGCAGATAAAATAAGAGAGTACTCAAAATATCACCTAAAATTTTAACAACAAAATGTATGTTTTGGAGGCTAAGCAAGATTTGGTTGCATTTTTATTTTTTGCCGAACTTTGTATCATGTTTCCTAATTTCAGTTGGCAGGGGAAGTATCAAAATACTCTGAGAAAAAATGATCTTTTGGATTGTAACTTCCAACCAAAAAAAAAAAAGCTTATTCAAATGAAGTGAAGGTCAAAGCTAGATATCAGGAACTTAAGGTTTAAAAAAACCCTACAAGATCATTGTGATTATCCAAAAAATGAACAAAGCAACCATTAGAAAGCCAGCTAACTGATTTTCATTTCAACTTAACCAACAGCTTTTAAAATATGGCTATTCACAGTGAAGGCACCAAAGCAACCTTAACTCCAGCCCTGTGACAACCTTAGTAAGTCTTAATTAGAACAGGTCAAATGCATCATTGCAAATAGTGTTATGTGAAAGTATAGTAGCATTACAATGGCCAACCTTCGTAAACCAAGGAGTATTGGAAAAGTCACAATTTGTGATTTCTAACCCAATGGGAACTTTTTAAAGACACCATATTAGAGGTTGAACATAAATGTTTGCCAATCATTAATGTGATACCAATTTTTTAAAAGGGCTCCAGAGATGATCCTGGCAATTATAGGCAGTTAGCCTGACTTTGGCACCGGGCAAACTGGTTGAAACTATAGTAAAGAACAGAACTGTCAGACACATAGACAAACATAATTTGTTGGGGAAGAGTCAACATGGTTTTTGTAAAGGGAAATCATGCCTCACCAATCTACTAAAATTCTTTGAGGGGCCAAAGCATGTGGACAAGGGGGATCCAGTGTATATAGTTTACTTAGATTTTCAGAAAGCCTTTGTCAAAGTCTCTCACCACAGGCTCTAAAGCAAAGTAAGCTGTCATGGGATAAGACAGAAGGTGCTCTCATGGATTGGTATCTGGTTAAAAGATAGGAAACAAAGGGTAGGTATAAATGGTCAGTTTTCAGAATGGAAAGAGGTAAACAGTGGTATCCCCCAGGGGTTTGTACTGGGGCCAGTACTATTCAATATATTCATAAATGATCTGGAAAAAAGGGTAAACAGGTGGCAAAATGCGCAGATTATACAAAACTACTCAAGATAGTTAAGTCTAACGCAGACCGCGAAGAGCTACAAAGGGGTCTCACAAAACTGAATGACTGGGCAACAAAATGGCAGATGAAATTCAATGTTGATAAATGCAAAGTAATGTGCATTGGAAAACATAATCCCAACTATACAAATACAATGATGGAGCCTAAATTAGCTGTTACAAGTGAAGAGAGAGATCTTGGAGTCATTGTGAATAGTTCTCTGAAAACATCCACTCATTGTACAGAGGCAGTCAAAAAAGCTAACAATGTTGGGAATCATTAAGAAAGGGATAGATAATAAGACAGAAAATATCATATTACCTCTATATAAATCCCTGGTACACCCACATCTTGAATACTGCGTGCAGATATGGTCTTCCTATCTCAGAAAAGATATATTTGAATTGGAAAGGGTTCAAAAAAGGGCAACAAAAATGATTATGGTTTGGAACAAATTCCGTATGAAGAGAGATTAATAAGATTGGGACTTTTCAGCTTGGAAAAGAGATGACTAAGGAGCGGATATGATAGAGGTCTATACAATCATGACTGGTGTGGAGAAAGTAAATAACACAAGAATTGATGGTCACAAAATGAATTAATAGGCAGCAGGTATAAAACAAACAAAAGGAAGTATTTCTTCACATAACGCACAGTCAACCTGTGGAACTCCTTGCCAGAGGATGTTATGAAGGCCAAGACTATAACAGGGTTCAAAAAAGAACTAGATAAATTCATGGAGGATCAGTCCATCAATGGCTATTAGCCAGGATGGGCAGGGATGGTGTCCCTAGCCTCTGTTTGCCAGAAGCTGGGAATGGGTAACAGGAGATGGATCACTTGATGATTACCTGTTCTGTTCTTTCCTGCTGGGGCACTTGGCATTGGCCACTGTTGGAAAACAGGATACTGGGCTAGATGGATCTTTGGTCTGACCCAGTATGTTTGTTCTTATGTTCTTAATTTCCAAAGTGGTTTTATATAAATCAGGACCAGCCTTGGAATTTTTGTCTCTTTACATAGCATTTTTCATCTGAGAATCACAAATTTCTTAACAAAGTGAGCTGAGTATTAATACATTCATTTTACATATGAGAAACTGAGGCACTGAGAAGTGGAGCATTCTGCCCAAGGTATCTGAAGCAGTCAGTGGCAGATCTGGGATTAGAACCAGATCTCCTGACCACCAATCAAACAGGAAAGACTGTCTCCTAAACTTAAGAAAATGTAGGTTTCCCTATTGCTTCCTACATATTTGCAACAGAGTTATGTAAAGAAGGAATTTCAATTATTTTGTGATGTGAAATTAAGGGATTAAACCCTGACCCCACTGAAGGCAATGGCAAAACTCCTCAAAGGGTCAAGATGTCACCCCTAGATTATTGTTATTTTAATGAAGGTTTTTACACAATGAATTTCAGTGAGTAAAGGTGGTAGGATCTAGTCTTTAACAGCTCAGGGCCTGATCTAAAGCTCAGCCTTTGACTCGAGTCATTTCTTCTGCTCTCCATTTGTAAAGTTCTCTCTGTGGCTGTACTGTTAACACTGCAGCAAACCCACCATAAACGGATATAAAAAGGAGTCACTGTTCTTGCTTCAGAACCAGTTATTAAATTGTAAGTGCCCTGGCTTTTTATGAAAAAGTTTAAATATGGAAAGTATATTCTGTCTTAATCGATACATTGTATTATTGTTCATATAAAGGTTGTTTTAGTACAAAACACAGTCAGTCAGATTCTAATATTTATGTGCACTCATAGCACTTGAAAACTGCTAAACATATTACTATTGTTATTTTTATTGTTATTATTATTTAAAATTCACTTCCAGGCTGAGACTTTGTGTGCGAAGATTCATCTGGAAGTGAATTTTATGATCATGTTCTCAACTATTGAAAATAGGAGGTTATGGAACAGCAGTTGAAATGATAACAGATTTTTAACTGTAGCAAAGCTAGTTGGCAACTGTTGAATTGTTTTCCGGCTGTATCCTTCTCTAATTTATAATCCCTTTCCTTGTGAATGTAGCAGTGAAAAAGAGCCACTGAGCAATATTATTTGTAAACCAGCTTGGTTTGGAAACAGGATCATGTATGAACTCAGCCTGATAATTTACGAACTCATAGCAAAGCGAGTAACAGGGCTGGTGTAGCCCAGGGAAAAGGTACTGCAACATGTTAACTCATTTTTCTAATGTACTTACTAAATATAAAATCTTATTGACATTCAGGTTTGTGGGGTTTTAAAATGTGGTTCAGGTCAGAAAAGTGATCTTAAAAATGACACCTTCCTATTTAACAGATCTGCTGTCTTTCGTGTGAATTCTGAGTCACATTTGCTTAGTGTACCAATAAAAATATTCTCCCACCCCAGCACCACCCTTTTCTACTCTGTTAGTAGTGTAACACCTGCAAGACTTTGGACGAAGAAGCTGGGTCTCTTCCTGCTCATGGATCATCAATGATATTGTTAACTAAATTCTAACCGCACAGTTTTGATCACCCATGGGAGAGCTTAGCTTGGCTTTCAGATCCTAGGCTGAGTTTGCAGGGACAGCAATAGAAAAACTCGGCCACATTTTCTACTTATGTACCATCTCCATCAACTGCAGCAAGGAATTTGGCCCATCATCTTTTTACTTCTAAAGGAGAAAACCTGATCAGGGGTCCTTGCACAACAGTAAAAAATCAAACCTCACAATAGCATTTTTACTAGGGCACTTTTCAGGGTTGACACAATGGTTCTGGTGCCAGTCCTAGAGACTGGAATCCTTCAGCTATCCACATGGCAGGTGCAGCAAGCTGGCAAACAGGTGTGCCCTGACCAAGATACGTCGTATCTTGAGAGTTCAAAAGGCAGTTTTAATTCCACACCTATTCTTTCACAGATTTCACTCATATTAGTGCTAATAACACATTCAGTCTTGTCAACTCCTTTGATGGCAGATGCCACATGTGACATAACTGTTTGTCTATCAACCTCACTACTAAAGAGCTGAGATAGGATAAAGACTTTTGGTTACTATTATTCAGGGGGAGGATTTGAACTAGCGATACAGAGCACAAGAAGAATCTGTAGCCACACACAAGCTCCCACCCCGTGATTATGTAGTTCTTGATGTGCCTAGAGTGTTACATTCACCTTCCCAACCATCTGAGCCTTCAGAAGCCTTACTCTTTTAATTATTTATTTTTAGGAGCATCCTGAACAACAGGTGGACAGCACTCCCAATGTATCTCAATGAGTTCTGAGTCATTTTATTTATTGCTCAAAAGTAACTCAAAATTGCTCTGGTCTGTAAAAGCAACTTCCTTGTGAGCTGTCAACAGGCTAATCTGATGGCTGTTTGGGGGTGCTGGAAATAAATAGTTTTTGGAAATCTGTCAATAAAGTGGCTTTTTTTTTTGTTTCTGAAGTGAGTCCTATTGCTCACCGTGGAAGCTGCTGAAATCATCATGTAATATTAGGGATCATTTCTAATCCCTAATATTACATGGGAAGCAGCCATCTTGATGGCCTGCTGAGAAAATGTGAGACCCAGGAAGGGCAGCTAGGCTGAGACATTCACATTTGTTGGAAAATAATTTATGCTGCATTTTGTGTGGAAAGTATGACAGCCAGATCCTCAGCTGGTGCAAATCAGCATAGTTTCATTAAGTCAATGAATCAATTACACATATTGAGGATCTGGTCCCAGGGTGTTTATTAAATCATTAGCACAACAAGACTCCCCAGAATTTCAAATCAATAAAAGAATTTGCCTTACAACAGCCTTCAAAATCCCCTGGCTCTAGAAAGTAAACCTTTCAGTTGTGGCAAATGAAACATATTTCCACTTTGCATCATAAGGCAACATTATAATCAGGTACGTGTTAACTCTTTATTGTCAGCCACTGTGTGCTGATATAACCTTCCTTGGTCTCAGACTATACCACTAGACTAAGTTTCCTGCTAGGACATATAAAAAAATGGCAGCTGTTTTTGAGAGATGCAATGCAATTCAGAGTCATAGAAACAAAGATGTATCTCCAGAAAAACTGGTTTGAAATAGTGTCTAGTCTTTTCTTATTTACTAAATATTCATTTGCTCTCAAGTGTATTTGAAGCATTAGTTCAATTTGCTTTTTAAAAGAACAGCAGGTTTGCATCTGATGGAAGATTAAAGATTGAAAATTGTTGTTTGAGACACATTTAAGGTTGTTGTGAATCATGATAATTTATGCATCTGGAAAAGGCCATTAAATACCAAAACAGGGTGACTAGGAAGGCAGTGCTTCCTAGTGGACAAAGCACTGAACAGGGACTCAGGAGACCTCGGTTCTATTCCCAGCTCTGGCACTGGTCTGCCAGGTGACCTTGGGCCTGTCATATCATCTCCCTGTGCCTTATTTTCCCATCTATACAATGTGAATAATCAGACTGACCTCTTTTGTAAAGCACTTTGAAACCTACTCGTGAAAAGTGCTTTTTATGAGCTAAATATTATTATTCTTTATTTTATTAGCATAATGGATGTAAAATGCTACATTAGTTTAATGCACAAGCCTTAAGCCAAAATTGTTAAACTTGGATGACTAAAGTTAGATACTTAAAATGCTTCTTTAAGCTCCTCAATAAAAGAAGCCTGATTTTCAGAGAGACTGAGTACCCACAACTTCCACTGAAATCCAAGAGTTTTGTAAGTGCTCAGCACTTTGAAAATTGAACCATTTTTTATTTAGGAGACTTGTGCATGGGTTTTAGTACCTTCCTGACCAAGGATGATTTCCTGCTTAAGGGCCCCAAAAAGGGACTTACGTATCTAACTTTAGGAATCCATGCTTGAAAATTTTGGCCATAGTTTCACTAAGATCTGAGCTCATATTTGACTGTGGTCGCAAGGAAAAAATGAAGTTGTTCAGCTCAGTTCAGTAGCAGTAAAATATAATAATTACAGTGACTTTTACCCATGGATCTCAAAGCATTTTATGCGACCACACAGGTCCTGATTCTGCAATCCTTACTCAGGCTGAGTAGCACTTACTCACACAAGTTATCCCAGTGAATTCATAAAGTAACTATGGGTTCAATGTGATTATTCCCAGGAGTAAATATTACTCAATGTGAGTAACTGGGCTGAAAAGGCGAAAGCAAGTGAATGGCAGAGCTAAGAATGAAAGCTCGCTCTCCTGCTTGTAGTGTATTAGGTACTGGACCACATTCCCCCTCTGAGGGAGTATAATCTGGGACCAGGGCTGAAATGGCAATGGTGTTACAGATCCGTATTCAAGTGTTTAGGTAGATCCTCCCAATGACTCTTTTAAAGCCCCAGTTAAGTATTTCCTCTGGTGTAATTACAGTGTCTGCGACTCTCACTAGCCAGTGGTATTTGCCTTTGCTGCACTGTGGACATCTCAATGGTAAGCCCCAAACCAGTTGTTTGTACTTCTCAGTCACCTTTATTTGTTTAAGAGGTTCGACAAGGCAAACACTCCTGATGCCTTGTTTATTCTGGGGCTTTCACTGGAGCTTATTAAACTCATCGTTACTTCATATAAGCTGGAGATAGGCATTTTTCTGCCGGCAAGTGTTGACAGTAAGTAACAGACACTCTGCTACAAGGTAACATGTTTATATACTGGTTTGAATGCCTGGGGATTTTATCCCTGTAAAACTATCACAGATAAAGAAGCTCCTATCAGATAAGTGACTGTAATAAATGACCACAATTAGTCCTCTGCTGATGAGACTACTTGGTGGTCTCTCTGCTCTGTTTTGGACAAACCCCAGGCTCAGCTTCCTTCGTGTAAACGGAGACGGGGACCATTTAAAATAAAATAATGTCTCCTGATTTCTTGGGATCCTTTCCAGGGTATCAGTGTGAATTAATTAAGAAGTAGAACTGAACTTGTATTTAAAAGAATTAGAGGTGGGAAAACCAGTTCCAAAACAAAATAAGAACCCCACCAGCACCATCACATGATGTCTTTCCCCATTTTGAGACTCACGCTTTCAACCCCAACCCAGCACTGGAGCCCCCATCTGTTTTCCTCTAACTTCAGTGGGAGAGACTCCCATTTATGATGGTGGCAGTTAGCCCCACACACCTTGTGGAAGAGCATTGTCCCAGCAGGTGCTCAAAATGCCTTGTCCTGGAACTCCCCAGCACACATAGGGAGTGTGTCCACTGCTGCACACCTTAGAGGGTGCAGATCAGGGGGAGATGTGAGTCCATGGACCTGGCTTCTCCTCACCAGCCCAAGAGGGCACTAACAGGGAGCAGGGCCTGCTGTCAAGGAGCTCGGCTAGCCACTGTGTTGCTCCAATTTTACACCAGTGTGACTCCATTGACATCACTGGCAATACACTGGTGTAAGTCTGGAGCAAGGCAGTGGCAAGTCAGGCCTGGGGACTTCAATTGTGGCTGGCTCTGTGTGGAATACCCTCCTCACTCCCCACTCATGCACACCCTGTCATGAAGAGACCACTTTCTACCCCTCAAACTCAAACCAAACCTTGGTTATGGATGTGAAAGGTGTGACCACATTTGTATTCATTAATTTACTTAGCTGTCTCTCCTCCAGTTTCTAGCTAGGCCCAAAACAGCAAGCTGTCAGGCAAGGCTCTTTCCATATTTCTTCTTGTGACTTTGGATCTCAACCAATGACCCTTAAATGTCAATGGAAAGCCTCCCATTGACTTCCCTGGGCTTTGGATTGAGATCTTGAAGCAGCCCATGGTCTCAGGAAGGCGCCCGCCATTCCTTGTGAGAGTTTCATCCCAGTTGTGCAGATTCAAGGGGCTGGAGAATTCAGATTAACTTGGAAGAAGCATTCAATGCCGTGACCTCTCATCCGAACCAGTGCTGAACTTTAAACCTTCCATAGGCTGCCCATCGGTAAAAATAATCATTCTGAGATGACATGCAGGGTAAGCAGGAATATATAGGTGAGAAAGGACATGCCTTAGGATACTATTGCACTGGCGACACTGAAGCTTCCTTTCTCTTTGTTAAAGAAACCTTGATTGTAAAATATTTTCATGTCACTCCATGAAGTGTTGCTGTAATCACTGTTTTAACAGCATCTCTGCTTACACCCAGCAGGGCCTCATTACAGCATGGACTCCGAAATAATAGCCTATAATTTAAGCACTTTGCTTGGAAGGCCTTTAAAACACATTTATATCCTTGCACGGTTTAGTCATTTATAGGATGACATATATTTACAACAGGTTTCTTTTAGCTATATGTATAACTTAAGAATGTGCTGAAAGGGGGCTGCTATGACCTTTTAGAAACTTTAAATGATGATAATAGAAAAGCTGAAAATGACTGGTAGTAAAACCTGGGCTGTAATCCTATTACATTATTTTTCATCTGCAGCAATCATTTTGTTTATGTAGTGTCAAAATGGCACAATCTAGCATTGCTGAAGATGTCTCCAGATCTGGTGGTGGTTGTTTTCCACACCTCCCTAACATTTTCTAAGCCTTCTAATAGGAAATGCTCTCCTTTCAAAGTATGTTACCTACCGGGGTTTACACTTCCACTTGATTTAATATTTCCTAATAATAGTTTCAGAGGAAATTGCACCAAATGGCAGTGGAAACCCCCCAGGAATTAGATGCTTTGTGCAGCAGTAGGATTTATGGTGCTTCTTTGTATTTCTATTGCCAGGATATCTCATGAACTCAGGAAAGCTACACAGGCATCAGTGTGTTTACCTTTTCATGAGCCTAAAGGTGATTTATTTGACCTTTGAAAATAGGATAATACTTCTTGCTGAAAACACTGCTTGCTACAGATTAAAAGAAGACTGTCAAATAGTTTAAACCCCAAATTTGAGCTGTCTTAACTGTTAGAATTTGGTGAGGAATGTTCTCCAAATTCTGTGAGAGGAAGCAAATGTATATTGTGTGTATGTGTTAATCCTTCTCTCTGTTAATGAAATTCATACCGATGGAACTATATTGATGTGGTAACACACTGACATAAGATGCACCATTGTAAGCACTGTTTTGTGCAAGTTCAGTATGTCTATACTGAGGCTTTGCACCATAGTAACTATTTTAGTGGAGTTACACCAGTGTGAATTTCTTCAAAGGAGACAGGGCCTCAGAGCTGAGCAAATCATTGTCCCTGGATAATTTATTCAGCATATTTCCCCTTTTGTTATTTACTCTTTGTGAATTGTTCCTGAGCAGAAGGTGAAATTCTCAGCTCCAACCATTATTTAAAATGATTCACAAATTTCAGGAAGCGGGTCTTCGCCTGCAGATCATTTGCAAGCAGTTCATTGTGAAAATCTGCAATTCACATTGGTGTTTGTTAACTACACAAATCCCACTGCCTTGTTCCTGATCGCTAAATGAGTGACTCAGGTAACTAACCAACACAGTCAGAGCTGCAAATTTTACAACTGAATATACAATTCCAAATCCATTTTGGGACAATATTCAAACATTCAAGTTCAATGTCTCATTTCACAAGTATTCACACAGCAAAGCTCAAGAGCTTAAAGGTTCTCAAAGAGCAAACATGAGAGATACATATGCAGGAGCAAACCAAAATTCTCTCCTGAATTTGATTGACTACTCACAGTCCCTTTTTCCCACTATTCATTCTTCTCAGACGATTGATGGACAAATGTTTGTGTCAGCCCACTAAGTTAATTTACACGTGCCACCAACCCTAATCAGATGTTAACAACTTTTGGCCCCTACCAAGCTAAACCAGGTCACTTGGAGATGATAGGCACTGTTCCCTAACACAAGTTCCTGAGCTACCCACAATATGGTTGTTAAAAGTCAGACTACATTTGTCGGGTATGTAGCTGATTACTTGGAGTATATTTTGTCCTAAAATATATTATAGTGTAAGCCCCATCTATCCTCCATGCACACAGCCCTCTCTGAAGAAAAGTAAAGGTACGTGAGGAGCCTAGAATTCCAAGTATATTTGCCCTTCATTTGTTTATTTCCAAGACCAAAACTTAGAGAGTAGGCTAGCTAGTCAAAGTGACATCCTCATCAAAAACAATTGCTATCTCACTTGGTCACTATTGTTGTGTACAGTGTTGTTGTAGCTGTGTTGGTCACAGGATATTAGAGAGACAAGGTGGGTGAGGTAATATCTTTTATTTGACCAAGATTTTGAAAGCTTGTCTCTCTCACCAGCAAAAGCTGGTCCAATAAAAGATACTACCTCACCCACCTTATCTCACTTGGTCAGTCTCCTTTGTGGTTCTGGTATTCTATCTGTTACCCTCCCATGCAATGTTAGCTACCGCTGTTAACAAAGTGTCTGTAGTATAATGCCTGTAGGTTATACCTAAAACTACTGGTATTAAGGCTGAGCAGTTTGATACTTCACACATGTTTATAGATTAACTCGCATGATTTATTAGTTGGTGCATTTCTTTTCAGTTTGAAAAGATCATATGGTTGTAATGAAAGATCCATTCATTTTTTGCCCACAGAGTAAAGATACAGCCTTTAATTTAATATGTCTTAAATGAGTGAGGTATATAAAACATTACGAGGCAAAAATGCCCTAGATATTGGCTAAATGTAAAGTAATTTGTGCACCGATTTATGTCAATAAGTGGAAGATTATCAGTCAAGTCTGTACCAAGGTTTGATTTGGGTTTACAAGAGGAGTTTCACATAGATGTGGGTAATGGCAAACTTCCACATTTCCAGGGAGGAAGAGAAGGATTTTGGTGGTTAGAAGAGGAACTCAGTCTTCAGTGAGATCAGCGCAGAGACTGAGGTTTAAATGGTCTCCTCAAGCTCTGAAATATCTTGCTCACCCACAAAAAGGAAATGGTTTGACTTAATCTCACAAGTTTTTTCTCATTTGCCCTGATGATTATTATTCATTTATTATTTATTTCCTGTATGTGCAAAAAGATGGACAAAGTGATCTAATATAAAATCATTGGCCCGTATCATAATATCAGATTGTCAATGGAGAATCCTTCTGACAAATCTGATGACATGGTACCACCTATTGAAACTAGAGTTGGAAAAGATGTGGCATATGGTAGACAAAATGCTGCAGCCTTCACTTTTGCTAATGCCAAAGCACGTTCATAGGAGATCAGACAAGGATGAACTCTTGAGATGCCAAGAAAGAAACACTGGTTTCCCCACCAATAGAATCAACACCGTTCACAAAGAACACCCTATCCTCCCTTTTTCCTCTCCCTACTGCCCCAAACTTTTGTATCTAGTTGCATAGGCATTGTTGAGGCAGAAGTGTCTTTATTTTGCAAGGGTTTGTTTTTAAAATGAACTGGTTATTGAAATTGTGGCCCTGGACTTTGAGTTCACTATTGCACTGTTCTAGAAATGCCTACTGAAATCACAGCCCAGGAAAACACCAGTCACCTTAAGGGAGAATCACTGCAACAGACCAAAAAAACCTGGAAGCAGGAGCAGGGGAAGATGGGAACATGTGGTTAAAGGTCTTCTTGTATTTTCCTAGGAAGCAAAATTATCTGTTACACAAGTAACTCACACAGTTCCAGCCAGGCCTACACAATTCCAGTCCAGCCTTTTTTTCTCCCTCTTTTCTTTATCCTTCTCACTTTTCTGTATAAAAACAAAAGTGAAATATTCTATTTGGCAAAAGTGGATACATAGAGGAGCATTAATGCCAGCTGTTGATCATATCACTGCTTGTGTGGGCTCAAACAGGTCTCCATGCTCATATCTGTTTCCTTGCAAATATTGACACTCACTCAAACCTATCCAAAATAGCAACATAAGCTGATTTCCAAGCTATCTCATGACATGCCACTCCACTTGAATATCCCAGTGGGCACTGGTCAATGGCCCATGATATCCTGAGATTTTAAAAAGTGGTAACCAGATTGGTGCCATTCCCTGCCATCTAATGAGATGAATTGCCTTGGTGTATGGGCTCGACTAACACACGGAGGTGAATTTTACACTTCCCACTGACCCTTTGGGCTTGATTTGCAGCCCAGTCTTCACTGATAAAAAAAAAAAAGGATTTTTTTCATTCAGAACTGTGGGGATATTATTAAAGACACTTAGATGTCCAAGTATCTGATTGCAGGTTCTCATATATCTAAGTGACAAAATTGTGCTTGTAAGGTTCTTTTGCACTCCAAGTTTCACAGGTAAAAAAGAAGGCTGGGTTTTCAAAACCCAGCACTTTAGTGTCTGATTTATTGGCCTTCCTGTTTTCATCAAAATTCTCAAGTTGCAGTCTGACACCAAATTCCTATTCTACTTATAAACTTTTTGTGTCTGACATTAGTCTTCATCTTGATACAATCTTCAGTGACAAGCAGCAGATAATGATCATATTTTGTGGCTATTTGCTCCGCCTTTGAGTATGTTCCTGTTCAAAAAATGATGAGTGAGGCCAATCTACCTCCACTTTTAGCCAATCCCTATGTACCATGTACCTTGACAAGTAGGATTAACTGTTATATTCTGTTCTTTATTTCCCTTTCTAATGGAAGCCAAGAGATGAGTTTAAGACTACATTAATGAGTACTACAGCCTTGCTAGCATCTACATGACACATGATAACCGGTAGATTTTTCCTAGATTTCTCGTAGTTCTCTCTCATGTATCTCTGATTCATCTGATTTCTGCAACAGCAATGTTACCAATGTGAGCTGGGTGCATACTGCAAGAAAGAATTCATGAATATTTGTTCCAATAAAGTCTGTGCATTACCTTCAATGGCATTCACTTTTCACAAACAGAATCACAGAAAGGTAGGGCTGAAAAGGACCTCAAAGGTCAACTAGTCCATGCCCTTGTGCTGAGGCAGCAGTAAGTATACTTAGACAAACCCTGACAGGTATTGGTATAATCTGTTTGTAAAACCAGTGATGAGAATTCCATTGTCTCCTTAGGCAACTTATTCCAGTGCGTACTATGATTATAATTAGAAAGTTTTTCCTAATATCTAACCTCAATTTCCCTCACTGCAAACTAAGCTGATTACTTCTTGTCCTATCCAATTTATCCCCATCTTCTTTATAACAACCTTTTACATATCTGAAGATCAGGGGGAGGCACCAGAGCAGCAAATGCGTGCCTGGGGCGGTAAGTCATGGGGGGCGGCATACCGGACGCTGTGAGGGTGGCAGTTAGGCTGCCTTCAGCAGCATGCCTGTGGGAGATCCGCTGGTCCCGTGGCTTCAGTGGCAATTCGGCGATGGGTACGCCAAAGGTGCGGGACCAGCGGACCTCCCGCAGGCATGCTACGGAATCCGCGTTACCAGCAGACCTCACGCAGGTGTGCCACCGAAAACCGCCTTCCTGCCATACATGGGGCAGCAAAATACATAAAGTCACCCCTGTTGAAGACTGTTATCCTGCCCGCCTCAGGCATCTCTTCTTTAAACCTGCCCAGTTCTTTCAACTGCCTCAGAGGACTTCTTTTCTAACCTTTAGAAACCATTTTTATGGACTGTCTCCAAATTGTCCACATATTTCTTAAAGTGCAATGTCCAACACTGGACATAGTACTCCAGCTGAAGCCTCACCAGTAATGAGTTGAGAGGAACAATTACCTTCAGTAAATTCCTGTTAATACAGCCAGAATGTGATTTGTCTTATTTGCAACAGCACCACACAGTTGACTCCTATTTGTGATCCACTATAACCCCCAGATCCTTTTCTGCAGTAGCACTGTCTAGCTAGTTGTTCCCCATTTTAAATTGTACATTTAATTTTTCATTCCTAAGTGTAGCACTTTTCACTTATCTTTTTTGAATTCATCTTATTGATTTCAGAATTGTGCATCACCTTCCGTTTTGTTCATTTTTTTAACCAGTAATCGTACAAGTAACATTTTGCTCACCAGAATGTTCATTGAAAGGGGAAATTTCATGAATACTCCTGCAGATGTGTATTTGAATTAATAGTCACAGCAGAAGCTTTCCCATATCCATCCTGAGAGGTCTTTGTAGGTTTGGGAGTTATTCAAGCAGGCTGTAGAAACAATGTCATGTGACCTAGGTGACCAATCTCACTGCATGAATGGTGAATGATGAAAAGTGTGTGCTCAAAGCTAAAGTTGTGGTTAGCAGTGCACGATAAATCAACAGGTTTAAGCCTGGCTATTTGTTGAATTATTTTTGAATCCCAAACAAATTCATAAACATTCAAGTTTGTTCACAGATAAACTTGCAAGCAGAAAAAGGAACTATATTCACTGAAGGAATTATTACTGTGAATGCTTCACCAAGGTTTATTAGTAAAATATGTCATGGGGGAAGTAACTATTGTGGTAAATTTATTGACAGTGCTGGAAAATCCCTTTGTATCATTTCTCTTATTCTCTTCACTTTTCCCTTCTTTCGATTTGCATTGAACTTGATCTCTGTTGATGTGAGCTCTACAAATTCAGAAGATTAGAAAAGAGTATTTAAAATTAGGTTTGACAGATGGCAAACAAAAAAATGATAAACAGGTTGGCTTTCCACCAATTATTTAAAAAAATTAGAAAAGATTCTGAAAGGAGGCAGGAAGAAGCACCTGAAAAGTTGTTCAAGTAAGGCCAACATAGTTTCAGTCATGATTAGTTCAGATTAGCAACTTGCTGAAGTTCTTTAAGGATATTACTGTGTGGGACAAAACAAGAAAGGAAATTAAATTGAGCCAAATTCAGAGGTGAGTGTAAAGGAGTCTGAGTTGGTATCACATCTTTTTCTGGCCTCCTCAGTGTGAGAGCTACACCAATTTGGATGCAGTTGGACTCCTTAGATTCACACCTAGTAGGTAACTGCATCGAGGATGCTGTCATTTACATGCTGTGGTGGCCAGAAGAAGCAAGTTAAAGCAATTTAAACTCACTTATCCTCACTTCTGAATTCTTCTCAATCAATTTTATATATTTAGTTTTTCAAAAAGCATTTGGCATGGTACAACATCAGAGAGTAATGATTAAAGTGAAGAGTCATGGAATAGGGAGAATATAGGATGCTAGATAGAAAACTGTCTTAAGACGAGCAGGAAATAAAGAATAACCATGGATAGAAACTTGTCATATCAAAAGGGACTCAGCACTCAATGGGCCCCTGATAAAAATCTAGGTGAGGATATCTGAAACAAGATTACAAAATTTGTAAATTAGAGGCATGGCACATAATGAAGAGCTGTGTAACAAAATTCAGAAAGATCTACTGACAAAAAAACTCTATGTAGAGCCAGATCATTATTAATTATTATTATTGTTATTATTATTTTTATTATTGTATTTATTAGATAGGTAAGTGAATCAGCAGATGATGAATTTCATTCATTGTAGGCAAAGGTAAAACAATTTGTCTGGTAGCAAAAAGTCAACCTCAGTATGATATGTTAAATGAAACAGCCATTCAGCATTCTGATCAGGAAAAAACATCTGGGAGCCATTGTGGAAAAAAACATGGAAACCATCAGCTCAGTGCAAAGCAGCAGTAAAAGTAAAAGAAAAAGTAAACGTTTCTATATAGATCTTCATTTACATCCACTGCGACTGGAAGGAAAGCACTGAATGTTTTGCTGTTGTTTTTGTTGTCATTAGGGTAATATCTGTAGACTACAATCAGCAATGAGGATCCAGTTGTGCCAGGCAATGTACACACATATAACAAAAGGATGGACCCCGCCCCAAAAGGTGTATAATGTACATATAAGACAAAGGATAACAGCTAGATACAACAAAAAGTCTGGAGAAGCAAAAGGTACCAGTGAATCCATGGGCCTCCACTCCCTTTAACATCAATGCAAGATCATGCCTTTAAATCAAGAACCTGCCTCTTGAAGGGCCCAAGTTGGCAAAGCACTTAAGCCCTTGCTTAATTTTAAGCATGTGAGTAGCCCCCAGTGATTTCAATGGAATTTGAGCATGTGTGTAAGGATAAACACATGCTGAAATGTTTTATTGAATAGAGATGCTTTCTTGAATCAAGGCTTTAGAGTTCAATAGATGTTGAAGGTTCTCAACACCTTATAGGCCCTTAGCAGTGGGGCAAGATTAAGAAAACTGGGCTCAGACTCATGGGAAAAGAGGAAAATGTGAGGTGAGCTAAGAGATGTTTTGAACAGTGTGATGGGGATTAATAAATACAGAGTTAAAAAGTTACAAATTAAGATAATTGACATTTACTTACTGCAGTCAAACCCATTTAGTTCATCCCCGGTTGGCCACAACTTTTTTCCCATTAAGTAGGATTTTCCAAAAAGCCATTGATCGCCCACAGACAAAAATCAAATCATCAGTGCATGGGGGGTTTTCAGCTCTTCACTGATAAATGTATTATATTGCTAAAGAATAAAAACATTTGACTTTTTTAAGATGAAAAGGTGTCCGGTCACCTTTTAGTGACTCCCCTTTACAGCCAGTGAGCACAAAGTCACAATCAAAGGGGGTGGGGGGGCACAGCATAAATCCTTTATTTGAGATTGAGGCTGACGTTCATGGCCACGTGACAAGCTGATTTGTCGTGACTTCTCATAGCTTGTTTGAACTGCAGACCTCATCCACATTTATTCTGTGTGTCAATGCAGATTTAAAAATACAGTCTGAACATAAAGTCCTAGATCTTGGGCTGTGACAAGTGGACAGGTTCGTGTTTATGTATAAGTGGATTAGGGCACTTTTGCACTCTCTGATCCTGGGGTTGCCAGGTATTGTACTAGCTCTCAATGTAAATTAGAGCACCCTAAAACTGCTCCAATTTGTGCTGGCTGACAACAAGGCCCAGGGAGTATTCTAGTAGCTGTGAATCAGCCAGATCCATAAGTAACCCTTCTTTCCCCCAGCCATGCCCAATACCCTAACAGCTGGTGTAGTGCTTCCTGCAACATTCAAAAACTCATTTACAAGGAGGAATCATTTAGCAGCCAGCTAGTGGCCGGGGCTGGTGGAGAGGATCAGCAAAAATTTGCTCCAATATATAAAAGAATTAGACCCAATATATTAAATTTAAATGATGGAACAGACTTCAGCCACATTGGCCCCCATTTGTGGAAGGCATGCATACACTTAGCTTGGGTATTCTCCTCATGGTACCTTTTTGAACGAAGGGCGTGATGCTGTAAAGTGCTGAGTGTCTCCTGTGAGATGGTGAATACTCTCAATTCTCATTGACTTCAGTGAGCACCCTGCAAAGTAGAGAGGGGATTTCCAAAGGCGTTCAACCTGCACTGAATCACAATGAGAGTTGGGGCCTGACTGCTTTTGGCTCCTTTGAAAAGTGCAGCCTAGGACTATCTGAGTTCATTAGTGAGGTGTAACCAGCTATGTTATCACCTTGTGATATCTTTATTGTTACTTCAATGAAATTTAATTGCGCGCCGCTTTGGGGAGGCTTTGATTCCTTTGGGATCATTGTGGTTTCAAAAGATCCATGTGTATTTCCTTGGATGGCTGCTTTTGATATTAGTTTTGGCAGCAGATTTTGCTTTAAAGAGTTCTAGTAACTCAGAAATGATCTGCAATTTGCTGATACTGTTCATCAGCATCAGTTATATTACAGCACCAGCAACCGGGATTTGCTTTTTATTTGTAAGGCAGCTGTTAGTCACAACTTGAATTTCATAATCAAGTTTTATTCCCCCATCTGCCAACAGTGTAGCTCATTCATATATCTGGATTGCTTTGAAGAGTATTTTTCATCGAGGCATTTGTTGATTTCCCTGGAAGGGTGAATGACAGCCCACACTAATACCTTGGTTTAACATCTGAAGTCACTTTTAGGTCAAAATGCTCTTGTCTGAAAAGCCCAGTGAGTCCAATGTATCTCTGACACTTCTCCAGTCTGACTTATCTATTCCTTGAATTAATTTATCAGCTTTGTCTGAGCACAAGCCTCTTTGCGTTGGAGTCAACTCAGCTGTCTTTGACCCTTACCCTGCATCTTTCTAAAATATATGCTCTAATTCAACCATAAATTGTAGTGGGTGCACCTAAAATGTTCATCAGTTCTAGTAGCATAGAATAGGAAATATCTCTTAAATCTTTACTATTTCTAAAACGAGAAGGAACTTTCAATGTGCACTCAATGTCCTGGACTCAATCATGTTCACTCACCTAGTAGAAAAGAATGAGTCCCTGCACTTCAAACATTACTGGCTGAAATTCCATGGCCTGTGTTCTGCAGAAGAACTGGTAAATGATCAGAATGCTCCCTTCTGGCCTTAAACTCTATGAATCTCGCCTTTCACTGAGGTCAATGGCAAAATTCTCATTGATGTCAGTGGGAGCACGAGCAGATCTTCTGTTTGGTGCCATGTTTGGTGATTCCATGGGGCTATATGAGGTCACTGTATTAAGCTTCAGCTGCTCCTTCACAAGGAGCTGAGGTTCTTTTATGAGGTTTCATCCCCCTCCACTCTCATCTTTTCCAGTGATAGCTGAAGCAGCTGTTGCTTCTTCCTCAAGCGCACATAGGTTGCCAGAAAGCCTCAGGGGCCCACCTTCTAATTTCCATATTTGGATGTAAATCCGCATACGCATCATATTTTCTTGAAACAGTAGTCGTGTATTGAGTCCTACCTTCTGCACAAATGTGATTTAATGGCTTCCTCAGGAACAGTGAGCTCAACATTAAATTGTAAGAAAAGGTACACTTTTTGATCATTAATGTAATCACTTTAGACACTCAATACATCCTATATATGGCTTATTGTATAGCGTTTTATAGCATATTACTGCACCTCCATTCATGTCATAAACTGTAAGCACTTAGTGAAAAAAAAATATTAACACTCTTAAAACTTGGACCAAATGGGATTACCTTAGCAAAAGAGGAATAGCCCAGAGGTTGTAGTACTCACCTGGAATGTGGGGGGACTTGAACTCGGTGTCTCCCACATCCCAGCTGAATACTTAACCATGGGACCAAAAGTTATGAGGAAAGTTCTTCTCCCCACCCCCAGACATTTTGTGCGAGCTCAAAAGCAGAGCCCGATCTGACAGGCAAGGTGTGAGCACGTTTGCCGGATTGGGCCGTGCAGGCAAGTTAGGCAGAGGAAAGCCTACCTTTCCCCAGTCCATGTATCAAACTGGATCTTAGGCTTCTGGATACCTAGAGGGAGGCAGCAGTGCACATGCATGAAGGCAGAAACGTAGGCACCGAGGGAACTTTTACTACACTAATTCTGTAGTATTTTGACACCGTAGACTCACAAACGGACTTGTCCAAAGTGACAGATTTCAGAGTAGCAGCCGTGTTAGTCTGTACCCGCAAAAGGAACAGGAGTACTTGTGGCACCTTAGAGACTAACAAATGTATTTGAGCTTTCGTGGGCTACAGCCCGCTTCATTGGATCCAAAGTGACTGGCCCAGAGACAAACAAGGAGTCTATTACAGCAGGGAATTTTACTCGAAACACTGAGTCCCAGGTTACTGTTCCAAACACTGGACCATCCTTCCTCTCCTTCAGGCCCTTGAAACTGGTTAAGTTATTCATGAAGTAATAACAAAGTTATTCAACAAAAGTTTGTCTGACTGTAGCCCTTTACTTTTCCAATGGGTTTTTCAAAATCTGATAAAGGACTTAGGAATAGCGATAACATGCCTGTCATAAAAATGATGGTTCTGCCCTCCTTATATATTATTACATTCATAGTTGCAATTAACAAGGCTATTTCATTGTTTGTAAATTATGAAATGCAATTAATTGATTTATAGTTGAACTATTCATATTATATGTAATTAGATGTTTGAAGTAGATCTAAGGCTAGGTAGCAAATGGTTACTATATTATGAGAAGTTTATGTATATTTTATTTGTTTGTTTTCTACGTATATATACAAAATTAATAAAAAGTTAATAAAAAAGGATACTTCATTTAACAGAAAAGGCTGGAATTTTCCGTCCCTTCTTCTCACTGTATTGGTTTCTACATCCGGTGTTTGTTTGATTGAGTGATTGATTTAGGGGAGAGTTTCATTCAAAAAAACAGCTGGTTTTATCTTCAGAGTCAAATGTTAATAGAAAAATCTGTTCAGTACCATATAGTCAGATTGCAAGAGCGGTATGGGATGGCTGTGGAGGGCAAAAATCACGCAATAGCTATGAGTTAGCTCTATGGTAAAGTGTGCTAATATTTATTGCACCATATTGCTAAAGAGTTTGGAAGACAGTCAGATAGAAAGCATGACATCATTGATAATAGGGATTTGTGGTTTGTGGGTGGTAAGAATGACGATTATTTGCTGTTTCAATGAGTGACTAAATGTTGACCAAAACCGGACATGAGTAAAGCTGCTGCCAAGAAAGAATACAGCACTTTCGACCAATAGCAGTGTGATCTGCTGGCATAAGTGTCAACTCCTCGCAAATTATCTTTGCAGGATTTTCAAAAATAATATTCATCTAGGGAGAAAGCTATGGGCTATTTGTTTTAACCCTTTTTCACTCCATGATCACTCAACCTATAGAGCTGATAGCTGTGGGTTCAAGTATCATTTAGCTCCTATGGCATTCGAGAACTTCATCCTAGTATAAATGGACCATATGCTTCTTGTGCAAAACATGGCTAGATTCATCCCTTCCATAACTCCATTGATCTATGTAAGTCCTTGCTACTGGGAAAGCACTTGCATTTGAGTCTTTTCACCTGCTCAAGTCCTTCTGCTTGGGTCCTCGTTACTGGTGTTCATCCTCACACTTTGCTCCATCCACCAGAGTCTGAGGTGCAGCTGTAAAAGGCTTCCTCCAGACTATGAAGTGTAAAGCAGTTGCTAAACTGCAGGCCCCCAGCTAAGTTTTTCGCTGCCTATAGAATAACTTTCTGTCGGAGTGCAGTAAAAGGTGGCAGCTATTTTCCTAATATAAAGAAGAAACCTGCCTTTCATCTCACAGCAAGTTGTAAGCATGAAGCTAGTAATAATTTGTGGTGCATATGCAAGTCAAAATGTTCAAGTTGAGTATCTCACATGGAAAAGCTAACATTTCTAACACTTTTAATAGATGGTTTGCCATTCACGAGCAAACAGAGATCATTAAATCAAAGTACATCATCCCTAGATTTTGCAATCCTTTCCCCTAAACTCACAATAACCATATGGTTTTAGGAATCTCTCAGGCAAAGACATAATTATCTTTACATTGTTTGCTGTGTACGTGTAATTAGGATACTATTTCTGCTTTTATTTCAGCAGATGGCTCCACATCAATACTTGATGTGTATGTTGAGTGCTCTTTTGTTGAGATTTCATAGCTGGGGGTCTCCAAATACAGTTAAATAAACCCACTCCTTCTGCACTCACTTTTAAAATGTAATCCAAAAATCAGAATTCCAGATGAATGATACCAATCAAACATGTCAGCATTTGAATCAAACGATAAAAGTACATCATGAAAGATGCATCTTACTACCAGAAGGATTCATTTCACATGGCTAAGTGGAAACAAACTGGAAATATCAGTCAACAAGATGGTGGAAGATGTTTGTATCTAACAAGAGTGCTGAACTCTGCAGCTGCAGGACAAGTTTTGGGTTTCAGTAAGGATTGGGGCATCCATGAAACTTCAGATGGTATTCTGGGGGAAAAACAGCAAGTGTGATCAGTCACATAGGATGTTTACAAAGAAGTCAGCAAGTATCACTTAATTATCACTATCTTGCTCAACAATATAATATTACACAAGAACTTAGTTATTTTCCTATTGAATCAGACCCTTGGTCCACCTAGTCCAGAATTCTGTCTTTAGCTGTTTCGGATGAATTCACATTTTCAAGGGGGAAAGGATTTGATATATTTACTATACGAAACAGAACAAAAATCAGGCTATGACTTCTGTAATTTGTTTATGGAAATATTTTTTTATTTAGTGTGCCGTCCCCTTTTAAAGAAAAGTCAAGTGGGGTAGAATCATAGAGAGTCTTCATTAGAAATTCTATATAATATATGTTTAGTGGTCCCTGGAACCAAATTGCTATGCATCAATTCTTGTTTTCTTGGTTTCATGTAATTAAACAAAAACTTGGAACCAAGAAAGGAGGTCTATGGCATAGCTTAAACGGGATAAAAATGCAACTTTCCTGCAGCAGCATCAGATTAAAATAAATCTTCAAGGAAATGCACACAAGACCCCTATTAATATCACACAGTGAATATTTTAGGAAACTTCTTATAAAAAAAATTGCAAAAGAAAAAACATCCATTTAACATTTCTTTCCTACAGTAGGAATCTAGGCTCCTTGTGTTGATTTGATTCACTTTTTTGCTTACTATTCCACACTGGCCATTTTAAACAATGTCATTGAAGGAATATTTTCCTGCTATGCTTTAGGTAAATTGACTTCCAAATAATTCATCACAATGATAACAATTTTTAAAAATCAGTTGCAAAATCAACTGAGCAAATACAATCAGTTTCCCATGATTAAGTTAATTAAGTTATTGCTTTTTTTCTGTTTCCATTTCTGAATCACTCTCAGTTGTCTAGATAGTATAATGGAGTGAAACTTGGCAAGTTTTTAAAATAAAGGTCTGTGTTCTAATCCTGGCTTATCAATGTTCTATTATTTAGGCCCGAATCCTGCAAATGACTAAGCACACGCCTGCACCTGAGTGGAACTCCACTGCCTTCAAAAGCACAAAGGTGTGCCCATAAGCAGTCAATTGCAGGATTCATCCTGCAGTCAGGTTAATTGCTGCAGACTCCTGTGCCATTGGCTACAGTAGATCTCTGGACAGAGGCAAGAGTCTGCACTAAAGGTCCATTCCTGTGAGGTACTGAGTACTGTCAACAAGCACTGAACTCTGTGGAAGTCTAGGGCACTCAGCACCTCACAGGAGCGGATCCTAACATATATGATTGCAGGATCGTGGCCTGAGATTCTGGTTGCATCACTGCCATTGTCACTTTCCATTCAACTGTAGGTGCTGTAACCCATAATCAGTCTTGGGCTTTTGAAAGACTGGGATTTGGAGCTCCATCATGCTTTAGCTTAAGCACAGCCCAGTGGACTAGTGCAGCTAGGGTGTGGAGCAGCCCAAGAGGCACTGCAGGTTAGAATATTGGAAGAGAGATGGTCGGTGCACCAGGGCCCGGCATAGTGGTTCATCCCTCCAGAGTAATGGGAATTGAGGCCACACAGTACCTCACAGGACATGCTCAGTACCCTCCAGGACAGAGCTTTAAATTAGAAAGTGGGGGAGGAGTCCCTAGATTTGAATGTCTGGGGAGCCAGAGCTGTACATTACTCAGGGTGAAAAGCCCTTCTCTATAGAACTTGCTCCATCTCAGCCTGAACCTCTCAGCCATTGGGGTAGAGCGTAACACCCATATTTTTCATGAGGGGGTGATTACCAGGGTAGCATGCAGTTAAATAATACATGCAACACTCCCATGGGCCAACAAGTTATAAATGTTCTTTTTTTATTGTTTGGCAACCAGAAACTATGAAGCAGGCGCTCAGCTGGTGTAAATGGAAGCAGTTCTACTGAAGCCAGTGAAGCTAGATCTACAATACAGCAGCTGGGGATCTGGCTTTATACAAGAGGCTCCCATAAATTAAGAAATATATATATACACTAAGTAAATAAGCATGCCAGTGATTGGTAATCACTGCCTCTAGTAGGAAATATAAGCAATGGAAAAGTCACCAGCACTGCTCTTTTATTCATTCCTCAAATTGAATTTCTTTCCACATCATGTTTTTATTAATTATTATTATTGACCATTATAAAATTTAAAAACCTCTTTTTCCTTTTAAAATGTAGTATTGGCCACCAGTGCAGCGGCTGATAAAAGAAGCTGTCCTACTCCAATGATCCTAGAGGTTTCCCTGATGGATTTTTTAAAAGCTTTCCATTGCAAAAGAGAAATGAAATCAGCAGGTAGGAAGAAAGATGCAAAGTGAAATTCAAGATGCTAGCTAAGATGGAAAGCTGCATTTCTCCGGAGGTCTTATGCTTCCCTCCTTCCAGAAGACAGGAAAGAGCAGACTGTTCATGACAGAAAAGAGAAAACTTCTGGGGTCTTTAGGGGAAACTCAATCAAAGAAATTATTTTCCCACAGACCAGGGCCAAGCAAACCTTAATGGCTTTTTTCCTGATTGAAGAATAAATCATCTATTAATTTATGACCTGGCCTGAATATGACAACCCCCCAAATGCTTTCCAATTCTGTCACTATTTGTGCATTTACTTTTCGTTTTGGTTCTCCCTCACTAATTCCGTTAATGAAAGGAATATTCCTCAAACGTCTTTGCATGTTATAGGTAAAAGGTGCCTAATTAAGAAAAAACAAAAGCTCTTGCCATGTGTTTCCAACCTCCCCCCCCCGAAAAAGGATGAAAGATAAAAATTAAGTGTAAGCACATGGTGAGTTGAGAGACAAGTCAGGTTTTTTAGGCGCGGCCATGGGACCATGTGCAGGTTATTACAGATGGATGGGAGACTGAAAAGTGAGCAGAAAGGAAAGGCCTTTGGAAGGAAGCACGGGGAAACTGGTGTGCGAATTTTGACGCACAATTGCTGATGGGACATGCTATTAACTGGACCTCTGTTGAACTGATGAATGATTCCGGATCACTTTGTTTATTTAAGTGGAAGCCAACATTTTAACAGCAGTAAAGAGCAAGCTAAATAATTCGCCACGCAGGCTATAAATGCAAGTATGATCTCCCACTCTTCTGAAATATATGGGCTGTATTTAAGAGACTGAACCCCATTGCGTCTTGATTTGTATATATACATTGTTTAGGCAGGCGGTATACGTTGTAAAATAAGATGACAATATTAGCATCTTCCCTTGGCTTTGCTTTGCAGAAACAGCAAACCACAGAGGGAACACCACTCAAGCATTTCCTTTACGCTCATAAGTTAATCAAGAAACATCAGGGGATAAGACAGTTTTATAGCTTTCCAGTCAAATGTGGTGCAACTTGCAGACACCAAGCGATTTTACAGTTCCTTTTCAAGAGTGTGGCAAAAAGTTTGAGCCCTGCTTGGAAGGCTGGCAATATTTTTGCAGGAGAAAATAATGTGTTTATGACTTGCTACCCTGATCACCTAAGAAAGACCAAGAGAATGTTTAATATGTGCGAGGTGAAATGAAATCATTATCAAAAAAAACAATCCAAAATAGATGTTCGATCCCGGCCGATTCTTTGGGAGTTATTCCTCTATTTGTCAGTCAAGGAGATTCAGTCCCCACTTAATTCTGCCTAAAGGGAATAAAACAGGGTATTTTTCCCCAGTATGGACGGTGTGATTAGTTGTGTAAGCGCCCTCCCCATGGCGTTCCTTAGGTCTTAATACTCCAACGGATACTGCAATCGAGCTGGTTTTAAACGGGAGGGGGGGATACAATGGGAATTTCCTCTCTTTTTTTCCCCCTTCAACCTTTCGTCAAAGTTCTGACATTTGAAAAACATCGCGAGAAGTCCGAAAAGTGAGGGGGCTGCTTCTTCAAATGTTGTCAAAAATATTTTCCCTTTTTGCAGCAAAATGTGATGTGTCATCAACATTCAAAATATTTTGCCCAGCTCGACTCACCAGGGTTTCCGGATGCCAGTCATGAGAAGCGTGGTGAGTTTAAGGGAGCATGCGTCTCTAAACAGACAACTAGACACCAAACTGTCGTGCCTACGTATGTATATTTCCTGGCTGAACCATGCACGACGGAAAGAAGTCTACGGTTCAGAGGTCTCTGACCAATCGTTGTAGCATTTCTACTGGCCACGAATCTTCTGGGGAAACTAGAATGATCCCCACCGTACACACTGATCTATAATGCCCGCTCTCGGAGAGAGGCCGATTTCGTACGGAAGAGTTCATTCCCTCATACACTTCAGAAGGGACATACATTAAATCGGCTTTGTCAATAAGATATTTGAGGCCGATCTGTTATTTCGGCGTATACTTCACATTTCCTTCCTGTCCACACGACATTTTAGCTTCATGTCGACCCAAACAAAACGGGGTTGTTGTTTTTTTTCTTTAAACTGTAGCAGTTAACGATCTTTTAAAATTTAAAAACATAATAAATAAGGTGCGGTATAATTCTGCATTTCAGAAGATCTTGGTACCGATTCCCCAGCAAGGCCTATCAAAAAACGGGGGGCGGGGAGGGGAAGAAGGCGGGAGGATGTAAAATAACTTTCCAACTTTTTTTCCTTCAAACCTGTGTGAAATATCTGTTCAGCCGCCGTCTCTTCGGAGCAGCTGTATTGCACCCCGCACCCGCGTCTTGCTGCCTGCGGATTTTGAAACGATTCTGCAGCGAAGAAAGTGGCCTGATCCTAAGGAAGGGAAGAGAGAGACAAGTGGCTGCCTGCACTTTTTTTTTGTGCATTTTCAGCCCAAAGCCGTTTGCAAAACAATCCAGAGACGAACGCGGCCTCTCTCGCAAACACGGTGTTTCTTGATTGATTTTAAACCTGTTTCTCACTCACTAGAAACCTTGACAGCCAAACAAGCGCGCGGTTTATACGTATTAAAACGTCGATATCGCCTTAATGGCTGCGGACCAGGGAGAGGGGGGAGACACCTCTTCGCAGGGATCCTCATAAAAGCCCTTTATTTGGTTTCAAACATTTTCTTGTAATCAATAAAAGTTGCCTGTTATCAAGCAGCACATTTAGCAGGGCAGTTTATTGCCTGCCGGGCGGATTAAGGGAGAGACAGGAGTGCACCATACATGGAAGGGACTCCTGATTCCCTAGATCTTAGGCTCGGCTTCGTAAAATATACCCATCCATTACAGTGCCGATATCTGGAGCCAGCAAATATATACAGACTATAAATTTTCACTGGCCCTGCTCTGCGGTACTCAGAGCGGTCCCAGCTCCGCCTGCCCGCATTCTCCGCAGGGAGCTGGGGCTAGAAGGGGGTGGGTTTCGGGAGAAAAGAGCCGAAAGATCTTCGCCTTGTCATTTATCAAGTCCGTTATGACTCTGAGATGCAGCAAATGGGTTGTGTAAAGAGGCAACGCTTGACAAGGTGGCATCGTTATCCTGTCCAAATGATGCATAATATTAGTATTAGGGCTTAGATCATCGCATGCTTTTAAAATCATCACTGCTAACTAGAGGCAGGGGGAGGGGGAGTGAGAGAGAGCGCTGGGGGCTGCCGGGGGCAAAAGTTTCCATGTTGGTAATGATTATAGATGGCAGGATTTGTGGGAGCGGACGTGCACACATGTAAACACGTCTACTGTACAGAGAGCGAGAGAGATGGGAGTTGGAGCCTAATCGGAGCGGGAATTTCTCCGGAGTAAAGGGTTTGGGGTTGACCCCCTAACGTTGTGGTTTGCAGGAGATCAGCTCTCTACACATATGCCATGCAGAGGGACAAAAGTCCTGCCTCAGCCAGAGCTTTGTGGGCTCTTTGCCTGCGCGTGGAGTTCAGGACTGGGCCCTTCCCGTTTTGTGTCTTTACCGGCTCGGCCCCCAAACCTAGCTCCTCCGCCGGAGTCAATTGTCACAGCCGCACTGAAGTCAATAGAGCTATGGCAATTGGCAACCGGCAACTGGCAGCAGCAGCAGATCTGCCCAAGGAGTGCAAATAGTTCCCGCAGTGGGTTAAACGCTCGCTGGCCCGGGGAATTAAGAATTATGTACAAAACGGGGCTCAGCGGAGGCAGAAAGCAAGAGGTGCATCCGCAGCAAGAGAAATGCGGAAGCGACGGGGGCTATGAAGTGGTCTGGAGTAAATTCGTGGGGGCAAAGGAGGGCAGTTTGAAACTGGACAAATCCTGCATACAGATGGGAAGTATTGTTATCCCAGACTCTGAAAACAGGTCGCCTTCTTATAGATTCCATGACAACAGACACATTTTACATGAGATCCAGCACATTATAACATGTGCGGCCTTTTTTTTTTATTCCCCCAATACCGATCAGATCCCAAGTGTATTTTGCAGGTCCAATCTCTATCTTTGAATTTGTGATTCCACGCCAGGTTTCAACTGCTGAAATGGCTCCACGTCTGCGAAGTCCCTTTTGATTTCCCACAGCTGACGAGCTGCTTTAATAAAAGTGAATTGAGCAGGGCCTCCAGCGACGCCTCCTCCTTAGCAGGGGCTTCTGGGGAGGTGGCTCTTCTGTTGCTTTTTTCCAAAGCCACCTCTGAAGCGTTAAAGGGGGAAGAACTCAATCAAAACAAAAGAAAATGCAACTTTCCTCTTCAGTTTATTTGATAAATACGGGATTTAGCCCATTTCCCAGGGCAAGACGTAACACAAGGAGTTACTGGGCCCATCTGGAGGGTTTATATTATACATTATTATTACACGAGACACTGATTTCTGATACTCTTGAAGCCTGATAACTTGGGGGGGGGGTCAAGTATGGTATTAATGCTGAAGGAAAACAAAGCAAAATATCCGCGGATTTTTCATTACCATAAGTACACTAGCTTAGGGGTTGTTTTGTCCCCTGTACATAGTTGTAATCGTGTACAGATGCGGAGAGAGAGCACTTGCTTCTCTCGAGACAGCATCTCAGATTGCCAAAGTTTTCACGGCAGCCAACAAAAGAAGATCTGGTACAAAGGACAATTAATAAGGCCGTCAAAAGAAGAAAGCCCCCTGCTCTGAGTGATTTGCCCACTTTCTTTGACCTCTGAATAGCTGCCTTACATGGCACGTGACACATTACCCGGGACATGGTACTGCCGTGATTTGTAGAGTTTTTTTGTCGACTACACACACGGAGCGGGAAGTTCTCCATCACCTCCTGAGACAGAGACCCCGGAGTGTAAATGCCAATGCAGCAGGCTGCCCAGGAGCCGCAGAAAGCTGAGTGTTTAGATACGGCGCTAGGAGTTTTCCCCCAAGAGAAACGAAGCCAGTGCGCTTTGGACCTGGTGCCGCCTTTAACAAGGCAGGAAATTCCCCTTTCGGTTTCCGACACAAACCGGTCTATACAATTGTGACCAGATGGCTGATGGGGTCCGACGGATGGCCTGGAAAGAAACATGCACTGGTGGCATTTGGTGCCTTGAAGCCCCATTTTGAGAGGCAAACAAGGAGCTGAGGCTCGAACATGGCAAAACTAGCATCTGATTTCAGGAATTCGGTTTCATTAACCCTCAGCACAACCCAGAAAAACTCGGTTACGGCTTCTGAGTGCGACGCAGAAGGTTTGTTGCACAGGGGTTAAAGTCCGCGCACTGCTCTCGCTCACCTCGCTCCCAGAACCTCATCCCATTTAGAGGAAAGGAGATCCAGACTGCGAGGACTTGGGTAATTTCTAAGAACAGAGAAGGAAAACAGGGAAGGAAAACAAAAGAAATCAAAGAATAGAAGGAGGGGGAGTGCCACTGAAAGGACACCCTGGACTGACGTAACTTCTGTAGTGATGCTGGCGTGGGCTTTTCCCAAGAGACTATTCTGGCTTTTTATGGGCATGGAAAAAGATGGAACACATCAAGGAAGGGTCTGAGCAAACGGCACGGGCAAATCATTCCGTGTAGATCTCTTGGAGAGTGTGAAATAGCCCCACCTGCCAACTCCACCCATGTCCACACCACCACCAACACTGCTGTGTTCTTAGCTGAAAGGCTTTTCTTGGCAGCATCATAGAATATCAGGGTTGGAAGAAACCTCAAGAGGTCATCTAATCCATCTCCTGCTTAAAGTAGGACTAATTCCCAATTTTTGGCCCAGAGACTAAATGGCCCCCTCAAGGATTAAACTCACAACCCTGGGTTTAGCAGGCTAATGCTGAAACCACTGAGCTACCCCTCCTCCCGCTCTCGGCCTCTGCCAGGCATTCCTCCAGCTTCCCAAACCTTACACCCAAAAGCTGTTACTCTTGCAGTTGAACAAGCACTGGGAGCCTCTGTGCCTCGGTGTAATGTAATTGTAGGTGGACACAGCGATCTCCGTGTTTAAACTGGGTTAAGAGAAAAAGTTTAGAGAAAATAAATCATGTCGATACAAATATTATGACGTGTTTCCAATGGAAAACTGGCATATCCAGCTTCATATACAAATGAATTTTCTATGCTCTGCAATAGAAACTGATCCTTTATCGTATCTCGAAAAATGGCATTCATTAGATAGACTGTTCCTGCAATCGAGAATGGAACACTGCAGAACTTCACTAGCTAGTGAGATTCCTGAAAAATTATCCAGATGAAAAAGATTTAAATCGACCAGCAATAACTCTTTATCCTTTAGAACTACCACGCCACACTATTCCCATTTCCGTCCATATATTTCATGACGGTTTCTAAATGCTCAGGCGACACGCGGGGGTTGTTATATTGAGATTTTCCAACCCCGGTTTCGTGGCCCTGGGGGGATAGTCCTGTAACCAGATCGAGCTGTGAAACCTTTTCCTCCCCATGGGCCACCACGGTTGTTGGCTTTTTTCCCCCTTCCAAGCCGAATTCCCCAAGAAAGTCAAAGGGGCAGCTCTACACACGGCCCACCCAGTGCATGCATTAACATCGCCTCGAAGCCTTTCAAACCCGCTCTTTAAAGAGATCCGTGTCACCTGCTCCATTCGTCGATTTGGCTAGACGGGGGCTTTGCACAAACTGAAGGCTTTACATTATGATCCATTTTGTTCGTTTCAATAAAGAGTGAGCTGGCAGCGTGCAGAGACCAGGTCAGGCGTCATCCAAAGGCTGGGCCAGCTGCGGAGAAAGGATGGGAAAGCGGGAATCACATGCATAGGGAGGTAGAGGGGACCTATTGAGAGCACGCTCACATTGACAAAGGCCAGCTTGAGGGTCTTGGCAACAGTAGCCATTGGCCTCCAAACTATCATGTTGCCTTTAAGACCACTCACTGCACTCCCCTGTATGTTTGTACTCGTGGAATCGCTCAGTGCTTCGGGTGCAAGTCCCATCAATGAAAAGCGGGAAAAGTCTCCCTCCACAGACCCTGCAGTATAATTTGGCAACTCTCCTAAAACACCAATTAGCCCGGGCTAAACCCATTAAGGCAGCGGCGGCTCTCTGGTTTCAGCCAGGTGGTGCAGATCAGAGCGCTTGGAGCTGCAACAGGAACCTTTCCCTACAGCTAGGACCTCACACCAAACTTGTACATCCATAATACGCTTAATGCAGCTCATTAGGCTGGGAGTCCCAGGCTTTAGGGGCAGGGAAACTTCCTACCGCGTGTGTGTGTGTGTCCCACTCCACCACAGTGCTCGGGATTGTTTAGAGAGAAGGGCCCTTTCCATGTTTGTTGATAACCAGGCGGGGGAAGGGAGGGACCCATCACTCAAACGGGGGAGATGTCCTGTCAATCCAGGATGGCTTCCAGGGACGCTTTGTTTGGAAGACCTTAGGCATGGTTGTCCCAGGAGTTGCTCGAGGCGAGTTTGAATGTATGTGCTCTCAGGTATCCCCCTTCTCTCGCAACCCCAAAGAGCAGGAGGAGCTGCCATTTCGCGGTATCAGCTGGGAAGTTCTCCAACTCTCCACGGTACTTGGGCTATCTAATTGGTTTTCACTTTAATTACACCAGCAGATTCATTTACCGGCCAATGATTCCTTAAGACAAATGAGATCATAACAAACCCCTTAGGCTATTTAAAGCAATTAGTGAGTGAAGCATGGACTGATAATCACTCTCCTTTAACAAAACAGTGTGTTTGTGATTACATTGATCTAAATTGCTATTGCCTATTGAATATACCTTCGCACAACCAGCGGGCATCCATTTCTTCCAAAGGTTGCTACAGAATGTCTCCCAAACCTTGTGTTCAACAAGAATGTATTTCAAACGGTCTCTGAGGGCTTTTATTCCTATGAATCTGCCCCTTTCTTCCCCACACGGCTTTTGACACTTTATTTTTAGAGGTAAATATTTAGCAGGTTTCACAGTCAAGGGAGCTGCTGTTGCAACCTTACAAAAAAAGCATAAAAACGTGATCCCCGAGGACTGGAGATGGAAGAAAATGTTTCATTCTTCCTACCAAAAATAAATAAATAAATAAATCAAAGTAAGGCTACACTTGCCGAGGTGAACAAGGACATTTTGCTGTTGGAGGTGAAGTATGAAAGGAGACTTCAGATTTCTTTTTTAGGAGTCTGTCCAGGTCCATGGTCGAGAATACACATAGCAAACGTTGTGCCTGAATTATAGCTGAGGGTTTGCTTTATTTGAGTTCAGTGGTGTTTATTTAATAAAGTGAATAAAGGTTTTGTGTAAACAGCCATTATTTCTGATGAGCGCTCCACAGCAATAAGGAGGGGGGGTATTTTTTCTTTTTGGATTATTTTTTTAAGCAGAGATTGTGGCAAAAGTTGACATTTCGGAGATTGCAATTTGTCTTATGGACGCCAGCCAGTCCCGAAGCATAAACTTATAAGGAAGATTGTGTGGGCGGGCGTGTGAAATAGGGATTCCGAACCAAGTCAAGTTTGAAAACAATTCTGTAAGCCTGATCTCAAAATACGTGTTTATCCAGAAACGTAGGCTTATTCCACTGAACTAACTAGGGATGTGAAGTCCACGTTTATTCAGGTTTCTATGCACTTTCTCGTTTTTCCTAATTTTTAACACGGACAGCTTTTTGATAGACGCAGAGGGACGGAACAGAATTAAATCAAGAGCTTGTGTGTGTGTGTGTCATGCTAATATACGTAAATGTTGTGGCAATTTCTCTTCAAGTGACATCTGTTTCCTAACATGAATATCTTCTAATCGACACGATTTCAGAATATTTCTCATATAAAAATGTGCCTGTTTTGAAAATGTGGATTATGTCAGAGGCTGGTTTGTATCTCAGCGTTTGTTTGGCTATTGGGAGATTACTTGCAAGGAATTGTCCAGGGGGGCTAGACTCCTATGGAAGATCTGCATGCAATGTGGTTAAGTATCAGACAGTCAGAAACATAGGCTTATTTGTAAACTACTCGTGAAAAGGAGCCCGGCTGGGTGCTGCGGTTGAGAGAAAGAGAGAGACCCAAAGTGGGTTCTATTGTAGGTGATTAGGAAAGTTGCCATCTTCAGATGAACTATTATGAAAAGGCCACACCATTTATTATTAATGTTATCCTCCACCACCACCATGAAAACTGGGGAGGAGGAAGGGAAATATCTTCTCTCTCTCCTCGGTGTAATCGATAAAGTTCCCCTGGCTGTTCCTCATGAAATGTTTCATCTAACTCCGGGACAGAGCGTTTCACACACCCAGCTGTACACAACCAGTGGAAAATTGCAAGATACTGTGCGATCCATTCCTAATGGTAAAGAGAGAAAAGGAGCCTAGAGGTACAGAAGTGCTGATGGCGTTTAAACGCGCAGTTGTGCCACTGAGTAGCCCCAGAGGCGAAGATTTGAAGAGGACAGTCATTTCTAAAGGGAAACATATATTACTGTTTCTCTCTCTAAACTGGGGACTAGCAGAACGTCTATTTGCTTCAAAGAAATTCAAATATACTATACAAAAGATCTGCTGAAATAAAATCTTGTCGTGCTAGTGCAATGTATTCAACGTGCTTGGAACTGACAGCAAAAGATTTCAAAACCACATGCACTAAATCCTTCAGGGGAGAAAAACTAGATCATGTAGCAGAAACTATCTGAGGGACGATGGTCCTTGGTGTTAAAGATATCCGAGGAATTGGCAACTGGGAGAGTTTGATTTTTTCACTTTCAATTAAAAATAAAACGATCAAAATTCTTTACTGTCAGACAGATCATCCTTAAAATATTTTATATACTCATTTACTTCTTATTAGGTTCTATAGTATATACTGGCAGATCTGGGCAGAATCACAACATTATCCTGACTAATATAACAATATTTTATGTTTAGCTAAAAGACTGGAGTAGAGAGAAAAACAGTGAAATATATTTCCATAAAGCTCTCTATCTTTTTACATTTTAATCAAATCGGGGTCCCACACACACCCTACCCCCTGTCAGATAATATTTAAGAGAGAACTCATTATGGGCGGATTTTTTTATTATTTTTTTTCCTGATGAGGAAGAATTATTCTTCCACTCCGCAATTTTAAAACAAAACAAAGACCTGGATCCATAAACGAAATGCACAAACCAAGCCTAGCGAGGGGAGCTAAGACTGCAACCTGACTTCTTCCCCTTGCAAAGAATTTCCCCAGCAGTAGGCATACAACTGGCCTCTGAAACTTTATCTCCAAGGTGTGCAGGAAGTGTCCCAATGTTAAACGGTCGGTGGGAATTAATTTCTAATGTTTTCATGGCACCTTTCGTATGAAGCATCAGGAGTTTCCCTCAGGGAGTGTTTCTTCTCGATCTGATCACCTTTCTTGGTCAGCCTGTTGTTCCTCTTTTAAGATATTATTCTTAAAACGTTGTGGCCACACAGTAAGCTACGGCTCTGTGAAAATTCTCTTTTTTTCCCTCCCAATCTACCCATCTACAAAACGAGCTCCTGCTCGCTACCACTTCTTATAAACGGATTCTGACTTCTGTATTGTAGTGTTTCAAAAGTCACCCACGCCATTTTAAGGTGTAATATGTAAAGTCACATTTATAAAAGAATCGGACAACTTTAAAACAAGAGGAGAAGATAATATTTATATACACACTTTCAAAAATCACTTAGCCTTTTATTTCTCCCCTCTAATTTATTTGGTAACGATCGTCCAAATATTTGATAAAATCCACCTTGATGTTTTAACAAACCTGTTGAAGCTTGGTTGTTTTTCATAGACTAAACGAAAACAAAGAAGTAGTTATTTGTGAGCTGCAATTATGTAGGTTTGCTGAGGATAAAAACGGAGCTCGTTTTTGCAGGCTAGCTGTGTATCATTTATCGTTATAAACTCGTTACTTTAAAATAAACTCAATCTAACGTATGCTGCAGGCTCTATATAAAGAACCCGCATTATTTCCCGATACTTGAAGCATAGTTTTGCTCACAAATAAATATATTTATATAGGTGAGTGTTTCAGATAAATACACAGAACATTTTCCTCCTAAATATATTGTATGCAGTAAAAATTAAGGCTGGGAAGACCTCACCAAAAAACATTTATTCGCTACAGCTTTTCTATAGGCTTGACAAATACGAAATTGCAAACGGTACAAAAAATGGTTTGAACCAAAAAGAACAAATGACCTGAGCTCACTTGGACATGCATGAAAATAAAATAGTTCGTTAGGTTCCGTATATAGCAAAGTGACAGGAATATCCGTGTTGCTTTAAAAGCTTTTTTCCCACCTACCTACCTAATTATTTGAGCAAGGGTAGAAGAGCTGGGGTTTGGTTACTGGAGGAAAGGGCAAGGCTCCCATTGACTTCGGTGGGGAGTAAGTTCGGGCCCTAGCATTTCCCAGCTCTGTTTCCTTGCTGTGTGGTGATCATGCGGACAGGCAGTAAGCATTCGCTTTCTTCTGGACCCTGACTAAAAATCCTTTGAAGAGAAAGGAGGAGCAAAGGAAACAGCTTTGAGAATCCTGAGATTTGGGACCGTTTCGGAGATGGAGATTCTCGTTGCCTTCTTAGCCGCTAAGGAGTAAGTTCCTCGTTTGCTAGAATTCATTTTCCACCCCGACACTCTGTGAACCCCACCTGGCCTGTAACAGTCGCTATGCCTATAAGGGATGAGAAAGCTGCTATCACTTTATTATCTGGATGCATTTGTGTCTTGCCATTTTTGTGTGAAATTATTCACCCTTTCCGATCCGTTATGGCTCTTCAGTTCGTTTTGCTCTGCTGGGCCAAGACAACGAAAATCTCGCTCTGTTTGCTTAAGATTTTCGCCTTGAGAAGGGACAAAGTGTTTGACCCCCTTAGCTCCATCTCAGTGCCATCACCAGAGGGCACTGATCGCTTTTCAGCTCTTCATCTTAAATAGGTGTCACATCTGCAGAGCCTGGCGCCTTGCGGTTGGATTCCGCCTCTCGCACTGCTTGGAAGGCCAATGACTTCAGTAGCCTACTTCCTGTGGGTGAGATCAGAACTAGGCCCTATTCTCCAGTATCTACTGCATCCGGGCAGTCTGGCGATAAAGGTCATTGCTTAGGTTAGATTGTGCATGGGACCCCAGTGCCATCTCACTGGGAAACTAGTATGGCCCCTCCCTACTCTTGATTTCTGCTTGATTCGCCATTTGGGTAAGGGGGGGGCGGATTTCAGGGTACCTCAATGAACAGCCAGCCTCAGTGTTCCCTCGCAGTGATGAGGCTTTGGGAAAGGGGAGATTTTTGGCCCCCATTCCCGTTTTCAAAGACAGGGATGATGCGGTAGATGAACAGCGGTTGGAGCCAGCTGATCTCAGCCTGGACCCTGCTTGAAAATGGACAGAGTACCGCGATCCATGCACCTCATGTAATCAAAAGTAGAGCTCTGTGACAGCCCCTGAGCCCGACGCCACTCACAGTGCTTTCCCCTCAGACTAAGGGCGAGATTGTAGCACGCACCCATTCCAGCCATCCTCCCACCCCATTCACACCCAGGGTGTCCGAGTGCACGGGCCAGAGACTCGTGCTGATAAGAAACCCAGAGAGGAAAGAGCCTTTTGCCACATTAAGGGAGGCACGATCCAGTTTCCAGTGGAGTGTTGGCCGCTGACTTTAACGAGATCAACGTAAAATACTCTTTATGTCACACACCCTTCTGGCCCTTCATAACTGTAAAAGAGCCATCCCTCAAACAAAACTCCAATGGACTTCAGCCGGGACGGCGAGGAGTTCATCCAGGCTCTGAGAAGTGTCAGAGTAGCCTCGGTTGGCTATTTAGACCCATCTGTGACTTGGATACAAAATATCAATAAAATTCATACATTTACAGTTTAGAAACAAAACCAAACCCAAGCAATCTACATCCCTTCCTGGGCACTTTGTAGCAATAGTGTTTCCAGATAGCCTCACCTGCATGATTGGAAGGAAATGCAATTCGTTTGCTGGTCCAAGCTCTGATTAAACACCTAATACATGCCATGTAATATAGCTCCATCTAGGCAGGGCTTATGGTTCAATCAGACCTTACATTTTTAAAAAATCATTAAAAAAAACCCTGCAATCCTAATTAGTAAGATTCTCATCTACAGAGCTGGAAAATTAATCCGAATGTTTTGATCGGATTCATCTACTTATATTGTGAACGTATTTAGTGTCTTTAGTATTATGGAATGACGACTGGCCCATATCGTCATTCAAACTCCCCCTCTTGCAAGTTGAACCAACCCAGGCAGACCTGGTCCTGTAACAAACCAGACAGGGTTACAAACCATAGCAAACATTTTATTTACAGTATTTTGTTTGTTTTCAGTGCAGTATTTCTTGGCCGGATTATACAAAGCAACACATGGCAATGGAGGAGGAGTGCGCTGGTAACATATTCACATTGTAAATTGTTGGATGGCGAGGTTGAAAGGTGGCGGGCCGGGGGAGGGATACAGAGCAGTCTCCCTCGCTTGGCTTAGACAGGAAAAGCTCCTCCTGCAGAGCTGGTCAGGGCCGCGAGCCGAAGCACACGGAAAGCCGCTACCGCTTTCTGAGCAAGGGCGGTTCTGCCTTGGGTTGTCTGGCTCGCCCTGGTATGTACAGCACACGGGGTAGGCGCTTCAGGATCGTCCCACCACACAGCCGGGCAGCTCCCCTCCCGCCGTCCCCCGTTGATCTCGGGGTTCTTCCGCGGGGGAGGGCCTGGGGGCTGCCCAGCCTGGGGCTCCTCGGGCAGCTCGGAGTCAGTGACATAAATTAGCAATGGTCCTGTACAGCGAGTCTCTGGGCTCCGCAAAGCCGGGTGCTCCTTCTGCTCCCTCTCTATAGGCTGCCCAGCTGCGCAGGCGGCGGCTCGGGGCTCTCGGAGCCGGCTGGCAGGGGCGGTGCCGCAGGCAGCTCCGGGCTGCCGGAGGACTTGATGACACTGGTCTGGTGCAGGGCCGGCTCGGCGCTCTCAGTCCGTTCGGTGTCACTGGGGGTCATGTCCAGAGACTCCGAGTCGCTGCTCTCGCTCTCCGCTTCCGAGCGGCTGGGGCTCTGCTCCCGCTCCCCCTCGGCCGCCGGCTTCTCGGCAGGTTCCTTCTCCTTCTCCTTCTGGGCCTGGGCTTCCTTGGAGTGTCTCCATTTCATGCGCCTGTTCTGGAACCAGACCTTCACCTAAGGGTCACCAAGACACAAGAGAGACCCACCCGAGATCAGTGGGCGGGCTGAGACACCCCAATCTCCGCTCCCCCCCTCCAGCTCCGCTGTCCTGCGAGGACATTCTCCCAGCGCTCCCCAGCCACACTCAAGCAAGACTTTGCTGAGGTCATTTACAAAAAAAAAAAAAAGGCATTAACTGTTGCTTTTTTCATACTTCTGCATTTCCTCACCAATTTGTTCTGCGCGCTTCAGTTGCACTGACCAGCAGTGGCCCGGACAAACGTATCTCATTCTACCGCGCGTTATTCTAAAGGCCCCTCCCCAAAAGATAAGTTTATCTTTAAATACAATACTATCCCTACATCGACACTATATCTACTCTATCTGTAGCATGCATGGAGCGTGTATAGATGATATCATATACCATCTATACTATCCCCCGGGAAGTGGTGTGAATTCACCGTTCTAGCCTCATATTAAAAAATGCGTGGGGAAAGGAAATCTAGACAGCCAGATGTCCAGGGAAACAGACTATTTTCGATTTCGATTTATAAATTGGAAGAGACTTTTGTGTGAGCCCTGCTACCTCCATAACAGTATTTACAAAATGCTCAGCGTAACTATGCAGAGCTGGGATAAAATGAGGTTGCCAAAACGCCCTCATTCTCCTCCGACCGAAAAATATTTTAACTTTGCACGATTGTTTTGTTGTTCTTGTTTGTTTGTGGTGTTTGAATACAAGCGGGTTTTTTTCCTTCTTCTTTTTCTTCTTTTTCGTCCAGGAAACCAAATCTTGCTCAATAGACCGCAAGATTATACAATTCTATGTACTGTGGGCCATCAGTAGTGGAATCATTACTTAGTGGCGTTTAACGATTCCGTTTGAAAAGGAGTTTTCACTTCCTCAGAAGTGAGGATTTCATAATACAGAAAGAGAGAATTAAAAAAAAAAAATCTTGTGCTCTCTCGTTTATCTCCTTCGAGAAAAACTGCCTCCTACGATGAATTGCACTTCGATAAAGTTCATAATTACCATCTCCCACGGCCTATTTGCTTTCTTGCTCCTACTTTCCCGCATTTGCCAAAACAAACGCACAGGGCATGTTGACATAAATCTCTGGGCTACAGGGATTTTTCTCTGCTAGAAGATGCATACTTGAATACAAACAAATGAATTTGCAGATTCACTGTCCAAATAGGCTGAATAGCGGAACAAATTCACTAACATTCCATATGCTGCGTGGCCAGGTTTTTTAATAACCCCATAACGCAGGGAAAGGGGAAGCGGGACACACAAATTAATCTACATTTGCCCGATCGGATTTAAGAGATGAGAGGAGAGGAAAACATAAAACCCAAAGAGGCTCTTACTTGGGCATCAGTCAATCCCAGCATCGCCGCAAGTTGTTTTCTGTCCGGTTTCGTGACATATTTCTGGATTTCAAATCTTTTCTCTAAACCTTTCCTCTGTAGATTGGAAAACACAGCTCTGGACCAGGAACGTTTTCTTTTGTACGTTTGAGGCAACGTGTCTTTAGTTAAAACTGCATAAGGACCTGTTGATTTGAAAAGAGGGAGAGAAGAGACAAACCGTGTTATTTTTATTTATGAATGAAGAGAAGTTTTAAATGAGTTTCAAATAATAGATGGATTGATGCCTGCCGGGAAGGCCCTATGGAGACCAACTAAATGCGACCTAAATATTACAACTGCACATTTTCTCATTAACTTATTACATCTTTTTAAAAGTCAGGAATGTTTCCCCCCCCCGCCCCAGCTGTTACTTTCACTAACTAGCATTATAATTTGTGATCGGTTGGTTAGACGTATTGTCTTCCTCACATGCAGCCCACCTCCAAGATTTTCGCTGTAGATGAGATGTCAAGGTGTGATCCTCACTAAAAAAAAGAAACGTCAGGTTTCAAGCATCCGCCAAATCTCTTTGGGGTAGAGCTGTTATGTCTCGATATAGATCCACTAAGGGCCACAATCAGCTGTCTAGATTGTCCAGGCCCTGTTGATAACTGATTTGTGCCAGGGATGGATTTAAGAGGGAGGGTTTGTACCTGGAAAAGTGTCTTGAAACTGGTGCTGAACTGAATTCCTTGAGTTTGTGTTTAAGGGACCCAGAATAGTAGAGGCCTCGTTAATGGGATCTAGAGACGCGAAGAACTGGCCGGCTGAAGGCTGCAAGGTGGGGAGATGAACCCCAGTTTGGCGGCTTGTAGTTAATAAGGAGGTCAGATCTGTGAGCACAGGAACAAGGAGAGCTCTGTTATATTGCAATATAAATCCACACACCTTGAAGCTTCTAATGAATTGATCTGATTCATCTAAAGTGTATGTGTGGGAGTTTGGACTGGGGGGGCAGTTGCTTTTCTACAGTCAGATACATGAAAAGCGTGGGCAGTGGGGAAATCACACTTTCGAAGTGACAGGATAGGAACGTACAAGCCAGGGAACTTTATACAATGGTTTCCCTCTGGAGGTGCAGTATGTTCCCCTAGCACCCGAGTTCCTTTAATAGATTTACTCGTTGTCAGCGTGTTTACACACTGCGTGAGGAGCCTGACTGCAGGAAAAGCCTTCCAAAATATGATCTACCCTCTGCGTACAGTCTTTAGGGAGCTGAGAGCGATTGTTTCTAAAGCAGCGTAATCTCAATGACAGACTTTTGCAGTACACGGGACTGTAGATTAGTGTTAAAGGAAACTGCAGAAAAATAACACTACATTGAGTAGTGATTTTTTTTTTTTGTAAAAGTTAAGAATGGCTACAAACCAACAGCGAGAAAAGCTCAGATCTCTACCTCTTAGTGTGTTGCTTTCCTTGACTTTGGGGTCAAACTCCGCGGACAAAATGCGATCAATCCCAAATTTCAGATCTTTGCTGGAAGGAGCGGGCGCCGGGCCGCTGTGCGTTGGGTTCCCGTGCAGCCGGCCCGGGGTAGGGGTGCCGCAGCCGCTGCTGGCGGCTCCTGGCGACCGGTGCTGCTGGTGGTGGTGGTGGTGGTGGTGGTGAGGGTACGCGGCAGAGAGAGGGGAGAGCCTAGCGGGGAAGCCGGCAGGGGTGTCCGGGGCCACCACCGGGGTGGGTCTGAGCGGGGAGCCGGCGGCGTGGAACGGAGCGTGGGGATGGACCGGTCCCAAGTGAGCTGCCAGGCCGGCGGCTGAGGCTCCGGGCAGGCTCTCGGCCGCCGCCGCCTCCCCGGGCCCGGCGTGCAGGATGTCTGCGATGCAGAAGGAAGGTTTCTTCACCACGGCGTGATCCAGGGGGAAGCAGCCGCCCGCGCCCGGCCCGGACGCGGAGCAATACGCCGCGGACCACAGGCTGAAGTTCGAGGCGTAGAAAGGGGCCAGGCCGGCCGTGTACATCCTGGGGCCGGAGCTCTGGGCCGGACGAGGCTCCGCCGTTGGCTCTTCCCCCCCCGGCCGGAGGGAGCGTGCGGCCGGCTGCCCCGCACTGGGGAGCGGCGGGGCTCCTCCTGTGCAGCCCGGGAGCTCAGCGCAGAGGTGCCGGCCGCCTTCGGTGCATCCGCAGCGAGCAGGAGAGTGGGGCCGCTCCTCTCCCTGCAGCGCGCCCGGGCACTCGGAGGGGGGAACACCCACCCCAAACAAACCCCCCGCTCCCAGAGCCCAGCTCGCCTCCTCCGGCGGAACGGGCAGGAGCGGCGCTGTCAGCTGCTCGGCCGCCTCCGGCCGCTCATTGGGCAGCAGACAGCCACTCAGGGCCGAGGGGTGGGGGCAGGCGGTGGCTGGCCGCGCAGCGCAGCGCTAGCTGCGAGCCCCAGGGGAGCGAGCGCTGCACTTGTAGCGCGCCCGGCCCCTCAGCCAGGCGCCGGGTCAGGGCTGAACTTTGTCTACCTAGCTCCCCTTCCCCGACCCCCCGCCCTCCCTGAGCGGGGCACTGGCCACGCCGCGGTATAGGCTGCCCAATCTTCCCTGTCTGTCCTCGGGGCTTCTTGGCAGCGGCGGGGGATGAATATTAATCCATCTACAATCCCTGTGTATGCCCCTTCCACCCCTGCGGGGTCCCGAATGGGGGAGAAGATGCAGCTACAGTGCAGAGCTGTCTCCTCCCGAAGCTGAGTTGAAAATTCTGCTATAAACAAGTCTGTTTCCCCTCCCCCCTCCTTAAAATGGGCTAAGGAGCCGAAAACTCTCGCGTGTATATAGTGCTGTCCCCTTCTCCCACCACCCCTAAATTCTGCTGTATTATTCTACACCCGGGACTGTCAAGCTGTAACAGATTAATTTAGCAGTATGCTTTAGTTACCAGTTATGACTGCAAAATGTTTCAATCAAACACAGTGAAATCCTTCATAATGAGAGCGAAAACCTCCCTTAAACTCGTTTCAAATTAAAGACGTTTCCTTCTAAACAAGTGAGACTCAGCCGGTCTGTAGGAGAATGTAGATTCAATAGCAAGTGCGGTGTAGGTACTTACCTGAACACTACTCTGTTGGCTCTGGGCTTCAAATAAATAATAGCGACAGGTCTCGGAGACAATGGTACTAACTGCTTTTTTACTGCATACTTTTGTCAAGAATGTGCTTACACATTTCTATTTGCTTTGTAAATTCACCTTAAAGACTCGTTGAGTATTTTGTAAACACAGCAAACCAAATAAAACAAATATTAGGAGAAGGAAAATAAGTAACTACATTTTCTGCAGGGCTTTACTAACAAGGTTTCAACGTAACTGATGTGTTGTTTAATATCCAAATTTCCACCTATGGGAAGATATTTTATTTTGTACAGCATCTTCATATACACGGATTTTTTTAATCGTTCCTATGCATTTAATGTTCAGCAGCCAGGTTGTTCGTTTTAAAAAAAATCATAGTTTGCAAAATTCCGAGAGTGTTCGGTGAAAAGCATGAAATTCAAACATTTTCTCTTTCTTTCTTCAGGTCTGAAAATCCAATGTAGTCGTGAAAAAAAATGAAATCACCTGTTACCTTTGATTGTTATATTTCTCACCCAAGTGCCAACATAAATAGCTTATGTGAATTCATGTATGCATACGCACCTCTTTATGGAAAACAACTCAGCATTTATTTTAATAAGGCTAAGCAGAATAATAGAAACATGATGAATTGTGAAGATACATCCGGAAACTAAGGGTATTCGGGAACGGAGAATTAGATTTCAACATTTCATATTTTGCAAAATGTAAAAATTTGCAGGGAAGAAGCTAAATCCCATCCATTTCTCCTTGTCAGGTGCCCTTAATGCAAGTCCGTTAATTTCAGCCAGACAGAAAAAATGTTATCAATCTATTTTAGAAAAGAATAAAGAAGTGTGTTTCTTCAATAGGATCCAAGCCATGCACATGATAGTATCTCGCAAAAAAAAAAACCTGTTCTCTGTTTATCTCACGGCTGCTCAACCGACTTTAGAGCAAGCAGCAGAGAACGGGGTTTTTCTTTTCTAAACACTATCACTTTTTGCCACTTTGTAATGTTTCACTGTGATTCTGATCTACAGATAGGGCATTTTATCAAGAAGCATAGTAATAAAAGAACAATGTTCATTTCTAAATGAACTAATCTGGGGGAAAATCCTGGAGAACCTATTCATTGAAAGATCTGTTCAAAGCGAAATATTCCAAGGCAACTTTAGGACAGAGCTGCAGTTCTAGTTCTAGTATTTATCAAACACATTTAGCAAACGTTTACCATTAAAGTCCTAGGATTCAAATGGCAAAGGTTGTGTTTTACTACTGTGCATCGCGATAAAGTGCCGAATATGTACGCTCAGAACCAAGGCTGGGCTTTAAGAGTGGCCACAAGCAAGTGTCTAGGAAAGAGAAACCCTTTCTTTCTCGATTGCTGCGAAGTAGAGTGTGCAGCATTAAGGTGAACAGAGAACAACACTTCTAAGAGGTATCTTTACTCATGAGCATTGTTTAGAAGTGTAACAAGGCTTTCGCTTGGTTTTTCTTTTCTAAAATGCATTGTTCTGGCTGGCAGCAGCACTCCAGGATCGTGGGTCAAGGCTTCTCTTTAGAACTAACTCAGGCACAAGGTTGAGTCTGCAAGTTTCTTTCACTTGATTCAGGGCCCGATCCCTCGCCTCCTCTATTGGTCTGGTTCCAGCCACTCATCTCAGCTCTCTCCCACCACTCCCTAATTTTGTTTCCCGTCTCCCCTCCCTGGATGTCAGGAAGGCAGCGAGTATATTTAGAAACTTGGAATTCCAAGAGAAGAGTGAGCAGCCCCCAACTAAACCTGCTTTGTCTGTATTTTCCGTAGGGGTGGGGAGGGGCCGGTGCTTGGGCTTTAAGGACAGAAATAACACGAAGGAACATTCTAACCCCTTTGCAGCAAAGCACTTGACTCTGGGCTGGGCCTTGTGCTGCGCGGATTGGGACGATTGGGAACACTTGAGTGAGGCTTGCTCGGGGAAAGCAGGTGCAAAAATCCCGCTAGGACCCTATGCCAGAGGCACCAACCCGGGCTGCCTCCTCCTCCGAGGGGATAATCCTTTAGTCCAGTAACTAGGAGATCACCGACCCAACGGGCAAATTCCATCCACCCACTAGAGACAAGAAGGCTCCTTTCCAGAGTCAATAATCTCCCCCGCGTAGACGTCGCACCCCCACCCCAGCCGGTAGCAATGACGATCCCTTGTTGGGCCACCCCGGCCCGGGTATCCAATTTTCCTGTGTGAGGGCAAGAAGTTACAGAGAAGAGGATACCCCTGCCCTTTCCCAGGGAGCACGATGCTTCGGTGCGAGGAGGCTCTAACCCGAAGTATCAGCTCCCTTCTCCCATGGGGAGGGACTGCGGTCACCTCCCTTTGCTCTGGATCAACAAGACGCCTGGTCCTGGGGCAAACATCCTTCCCTGGCTATGCTCAAGGAGAGCTCCTACCCAAGACTAACAGGCTCCCTACTCATAAAGCAGAACCTCCCCCTCCTAGGGAACCCGTCCCTGCTCAGGGGTAAGGAGACACGCACACACCCATGTCCGGGGGAGGGGGGGGCAACCCCTCCTTCTCTTGCATACAGGCAAGAAGGCTGCAGGAAGCTCAGGACTCACTGAAGTTCAGGTCATCTCCTGTTTTTGATAGGCTCCAACTCGGACTAAATGAGCGGATATGCCTGTGAGATTTGTCCCAAAAATAGAAGCGGCTTTAGTATTTTAGGATACAGCAGAAATCCTTATTTCTTCCGGTGAAAAACTTTATAATGAGCGCGAGCACTTCCCTTTTCAATATTTGTGCAACTTTATCTCGACCAGCAAGTTGCTCTGGTGACGCAAATCCGCCCTTGTGCATTACAGCTACAGAAATAAATGCAAGGAAATCAATTCCCTTCTAGCAATGAAAACATAAATATACAGCTGCGACTTTCCCCTTTAATCTTGCTTTTCCGAGGCACTCTGCGAATGACACAGAAGAAGGGACCTGCTTAGCCAGGATGCTGAGAACTTCTTTGAGGAACGAAGTCTTGAAAGACGTTTTTGAGGGTGACAGCAGTGATCAAAAATTAAATAATCCAAGTTGCTCACGCCTCCCTTCCACTCCCCTAACAACAGACAAGATAATTAACACAATAGCAACGGTGTGTCTATAAAATATGCAACTAATCGCCAATCCTTTTACATTAGACAAAAACAGATTAGTTTGGGCAAAATTACATTAGATTAAGGAGTAAGAGAGATGCAGATTTGTAGAAGTGTCTTGGAGTTAGAAGTCCGTCTACTCAATGTCTGCGTGTGTGTGTCTAGCTACATAGCTATACCTACATATCTGGTACCCATATGGATTATCCATCTATTTATGCGTGTGCTTCTTTCTACTCTTTCTAGTCAATTACCTTTATCTCCACGTGCACGTATTTATTTCATGTTATATGCAGACGTGTGTGTGTAAAACTCTCTGATTCACACCCAAACGCCGCTATGTGCACTTTATAAGAACCTAGATAGATGGATCTTCCTAGCCAGTATCTCTGTCTCTCAGGATCTGCTATTCTAGTGTCTCCAAGAGGAAGGAAGAAGAGCGTAAAGAAAACCGAAAATAGTATTACACGCAGGTAGTTTTGAAGAGGAGAAACAGAACCATGAAGGGAAAGATTAGTGGCCGAATGTGCAATTATATGCCACGTGCTTGACTTTCCCAGAGCTACAGTACAGGAGTCACCCATTCAGTGTTCTGCTAGGGCCAGGCAGACAGCGCAGGTCTGGGATGCGTTGGTTTGACAGTTGTGTCACCACTATCAAAATAAAACTCGAAAACATCAGGGCTTGTACCAAAGACCTGTTGGGGCGACTTTATTTTGGTCACCGTAACTCTGCTGTTGCTCTTAATGTCTCTTCTAGCTCTGTGCTTTCATTTCATCCCATTCTCCTCAGTTGCTTTTTAGCGGTTCCATCCCTGCCCATTGACCCAGATTTTTCCCCCTTTCTCTCTTTTAAGGTCACATTATTCCAACTCCACTCACCCGCCCAGTGCCTGGAACAAAATACATGGAAAAGCCTTAGTCACCCAGACACAACAATCTAGGGAAAAGGATGCAAGACTGGCCCAGCTTACCAGAAACGTGCCAGTGAAATCAGGTGCAGCTGAGAGCTGTAGGAAACGTGACATTCATCCCGCCCTCTTATCCCACTACACCAAGCACTAATTAAGCCACCCTGGCATTTCTAGCACTATTTTCTGTGGGGCATTTGATGCCAGTCACAAGAATAATCAGGAGCCAACCCTGGTAATGGGGTAATTTTGTACGTGCATCCCAGTTGTGCTTTGGAAGCAGCTTCCTTTGTTACTGTTGTTTAGTAAAAATGCGCTTTACTAATACAAATAAATAGTTCTACTTGTTTGTCCGGGCAGAGGGGTGTCTCTTATTCCCTGTTTGTATAGCACTTGACACAGTGGGGCCCTAATCTAATTGGGGTTCCAGTCTGCCCGCATATAAATAATAAACAACGATTCATGCTGATGCTTCCTGTTTGTTAAGCGGAACTTTTGCATCACCGACTGAACTTCTGTTTGTTGGTTTGTTCGAGGGGCGCTGGAAACACTGCTCTGAAGTGGTTTGGTTACCCAATCGTGAGTCAGAACAACAGTGTATGCAATAATCATCCCAGCTTTCACCTGGCTGAAGACAACGGCAGTAAACTGCTTGAGCCAGCTCAGAGCCAGATCTCGTTTAAGGGACGCGTTGTGTTTTCTCATCCCAAGGTCCCGAGGAGCGACGGTCCTGATTTTAGATGGGTTTGCGATTCTGCAGTTGTTTGAATGTTACATCCCGCTCCCAGGGAGACCCGTTTATAACAAAGCCAGCACCACGCCGAAAGAAATCGGAGTCAGTAATAGACCAGCCGCAGTTCCACAGTCAGTAACCACCCCTAGGAGCCGTCATATTAGTGGGCACACAATGCTCCGAAATGCGCCACATTGCGAACGTGTGGCTGGCATATGGATTTGCTGCAGCGTGACTGCAGCGGGCCGCCGGTTGATCCCTGCTTGGTAGAACCCCAGGCCTTCAGAGCACGTCATTGGAAAAATCTGTTCTCTGGCGACACCTGCTGGCCAGCTGTTAAAACCAATCTCGCTGCAGTTCTAAAAGACCACAGCTAGGCCTGCCAGGTTCTTTTAATCTTGCTGAAACGTAGGGTTTCTATAACTGGCTTTGACAAACACCTGTTTCCCGCACAACAACAACAACACCACCACGAAATGGGCATTTTCTTAAGGTCTAAGCAGCTTGGACAGAGGAAGATCCCTTGGTTCTCTGCATCATAATTCAAGTTTATTAGATGTTAATAGGATAATTCACCAGCACTGAGTTGCAGTCAGGTTATCAGATGATGATGAGATGGACATAAAGCAACAGATCTTTAATATTCCAGTGATTTGCTATAAACCTATTTCCTCCAGTCTAATTGCTACTTAGAAGCAAGCAGCTGGTATTTTCCAGCAGTGTGAGCAATAGACAGTGGTTATTCCTGAACGTGAGCAGTCAAAGCTGGCACTTAGAAGTGTGTGCAGGAGCAGTTTGCTGCACAGGATAAAGATAATTTGAGGGTCTGATTTTCCTCATTAGTGTAAATCGTGCATAACTCCATGGAAGTACAAGGAGCTATGCTAGGCCCATTGTATTTAACTCCAAACAGAGTAGGCAAAGCCCACTATGAGGATCTGCAATTGAAAGGAGCCCACAAGAATAATATTGGTGAAGAGGTAGCTGGATTGTTTCTCAAAATAAAATATTTTCCCCTGCTAATCACCTGCCTGCCATGTTCGCCATTCAGGAAAGACAAGATGCTGTTAACAGTATTTTTCCAGAACCAGAAATGAACGGGGTAGCTACACTGGAAATTGCTTGACTTTTCCTATTCACTGTTTGATGTAATATTTCATTATTTAGTTATTACTTAATTTTCGGGACACCAAGGGAATGTTCTGTGCTGATCAGAACATAGTCATAGAGGAAGACATAGTAACTAATCTAAACAGCAATGCAGTATCACTGAGACCCAGACAGAGTCTGAGTCTGCTTATACCAGGATAAATCCATCTACTTAAATTTACATTGGTGTGAGAGAGGTTTCAGGACCATAATGTACCAGGTGACCCTTGAATACGGAGGGAGATACAAATATATTAGAAATGATACACTCCACCATTCCTGGTATAGTGGATTAAAGGTGACAGGCTTCATAGAAGTGCCCAACTATTGCTATTTTGCATAATTTTGGAATAGCTAGAGTAGTCACACATACTTGGGCCAGATGTTGAGCTATGCCAGTTTACACCAGCTGAAAATTAATGCCATTGCATAAAATGTCGGTGATTCTTACATAGTGTCTTTTGCCTGAGGATCTCAAGATGCTTTACAAATATATAATAATTGAAGTAGGTAAGTGCTTTACCGGTTTTGCAAGGGATAAAGAGAGTCAAAGAGTGGGGTAAAGTCAGTGGATCTGCTGAGAATCTGCCCCAGACTTTTTTTAAGTGAAAGTCACATAGTGAACTAGTGATACAAATGGGAATAGAACCCAGAAATCCTGACTCCTATTCTCTTATCCCCCTTGCTAGGCACAGTGGGCCTAATTCACTGCTGAGTTATTCCAGTCTTATGCCAGTGTAACCCCACTGATTTAAATAAAGTTGCACTAGAGTAATGCAGTAGTGCAGCAGGTCCACTGCCTCTCCAGGAACAATATGTTACATTCACTATGTAGGAAAACCACGGAACGTTGAGGGGAAAATACTAATAACTGCATAATAAAACTTTCAGTAAGAAGCAATTTCTTTCTTCTTGCCAAAAGTGGTAGAAAAATGTGGGGTGGTTGGAAATTAAGCTATCAAAACTCAGCCATATAAACAGCAAAATCAACCCATAAAGGAAGTCACGATTCTAGAAGAAAATTACTCTATAAAATTCATCTGGATTTTAAAAACGTCAATAGTTTTTCTTCCAACCTACCTTTCATATACAGGAATACATTTATACACGGTATATGTTATAGCCTCAATGAATTTTAAAATCAGTTCCTTCTTTCTCATTAACTTATTTTAAATCCCAATTGAATAATGCCATCAGGCCTTTTACACATTACATTTTAACTCTGTTTACCATATGAGAGGCTTCCTAGTGAATACAAAATTGAACCGCCGGTCAGAGAAGATTTATGATCCAATAAATAACCATGCCAGATTATGTAGCATATAATCCCGTGGTTCTCAGCTAGGGGTATGTGCAACCTTTGAGGGTACACAGAGGTCTTCCAGGGGGTATATCAACTCATCTAGATATTTGCCTAGTTTTACATCAGGCTACATAAAAAGCACTAGTGAAGTCAGTACAAACTAACATTTCATAAAGACAATGACTTCTTTATAGTGCTATATGTACTATACACTAAAATTTAAGTCCAATATTTATATTACAATTGATTTATTTTATAATTATATGGTAAAAATGAGAAAGTTCACAATTTTTCAGTAACAGTGTGCTGTGACACTTTTGTATTTTTATGTCTGATTTTGTAAGCAAGTAGTTTTTAAGTGAGGTAAAACTTGGGGTCTGCAAGACAAATCAGACTCGTGAAAGGGGTACAGTAGTCTGGTAAGGTTGAGAACCTCTGATATAAACAATCCCCTCCGAGGTTGATTCCCTCACTGCAGCTGTACCTACATGAGATGAAGCCCAGTACAGCCATTTGTCACCTCATTCTGAGCTCCAGGGTCAGCTAACTCATTCCTCTTACCAAACTCCAGTGGGTCTTTTAGCATCTGAGTTTCCTCACTGCTAAATAACCAAAGGGATGATCAGAGAGGCTCCTTCTCAATATGTGCTTTCATTTGAGCAGTGCAGTGGATTTTTCTGCCTTTAAATAGCTAACAGCTTGTCTGAAGTTCTCTCAATCTCTCCTCGTAACAGTGCTCAATTTGCAGTGCAGTTACAGTGAATTCCATGGAGCCCACGCTCTGGAAGTGGGAACATAAGAATTGCTATACAGGTGAGTCTCATCTTACACTGGGGTTACGTTCCACTGTCAGTGCATAAAACGAAAATCACATATAGTCAAAATTACATTGAGTGTAATGGCAGGCGGAATCGCCCGCACTACATGTACAGAATTAAAATTATTTTTCTTTTTTCTTTTTTTTTTGTTTTTTGCCAACCGCGCAAAGCTGAATTTGTGCACGTTAAATTCATATACGATGAGACTTGCCTGTACCATTTGCCTAGGATCCTGCCTGTGGAAATATCCATTACTCAGTACTTTAAATAAATGGGGGGAAAACTTAATATGCATAGCCACTTGTACAATGCAGCAGAAGCAGGAAATCATTTCCTATTGATCCTCCAAAATATCATCTTATGCACTGATGCATAAGATTTGATTACTCTTATCTTGGCCAGAAAATTACAAAGATCATACAATTATCTTGCCCTTATTTCCCATATAAAATCTCCCCTTAGTGCCTGGCCAGCACTCCTGCAGCAGTGAATTCCGTAGGTTCATTATTTTTGGTGTGAAGTAGTACTGTACTTCTTTTTTGGCTATGTCTACACTGGTGCACATACTCAGGTACTTACTGGTGTTTATGCTTGTGCATATACCCCATGCCCCTGCTGAGTGTCCACATATGCTGCACACAGATACAAGCTGTAGACACACACATGCCATATTCACACTCCTGCTGTTTGCTGTGCATGTTTGGTGTTAGCATTTCAGGGGAGGTATCCCAGGGTTCTGTGCGTCACAGGAGACACACTAGGAACGACCTTGCAGTGTGTTGGTGATACTGTCCACTGACTTCACACATTTGTTGATGGCAGTTCCCACTCACCCCTTTCTCCTGCCCAACCTGGTGGAAAACAGGGAGCAAGCAGAGGTTCCTTTTTGCTCTCTGGCAGTTGGCAATGCTGGACAGCTACTTGTCAGTCACAAACCACTTTGGAGGTGGGGTAGCGGGGGGAGGAAGCCCACTGCTGGGCTCATGGTGGTATAGGTTTGCAGAGCTATCAACACTCTCATCCACTCACAGGTGGTTGTCCATGTCCCCATACTTCGGAGCGTGTGAGTACATCCATCAGAGAGGCTACGATTCACTCATTCTTCAAGCCTTAGTGGATCACTGTTATGAATCTGTCCATGGCAGAGCCCTCCCTTAGGAACCATCTGGGGAGCACGTGCACATGAGTCCAATTACCCCCACTCCAGCAGGTGGTGCGGAGAATCTTTCTAGCAGACCAATGTTCAACCCTTCAGCTAAGGCTTCTCTACTGTCTTGTCCCCTCTCGGGGTGCCAGGTGTGAAACAAAGCAGCCCACAATCAGCAAAAGAAACAAAACAAAGGAAAAAGAAAGGTTAAACAAAAGAAAGGAAAAGAACACCTACAAGCCGCTCCCTCCAGGACATGAGGGCTCTCTTACTTCAGAGGGGCTCAGGAAGTATCACTGCCTGCTTCAGCATCCACTGGGGTTCCAGTGAAAATCCCTTTTCCCCCTTTCAACTCAGGGGATCTGCACCCCTCTTCTGTGCGACCAGCGATCTGCTGACTGGCTGCCCATCCTCTTTCTAGGGCTGAAGAAGCTCACTAGCCGGTTCCCCTCCCACATCTGAGAAAAATTCTCTCTTCCTAACTCCTTCTCCATTCCCAGCATGATTTACAGGTACAGATTGGGGGGGCATTCCAACCCAAAGCAGCTCCTTAACCCCTTCCATGCCAGTGTAGAGTTATATACCCTGTTACAGTCCCGAAGGCTCATGAGCACCAACTTTGTCAGACACACAGGAAAGGCTCAGGATGCCAGAGTGATAAGGAGATCGGGGCTGTAATTAGAGTGGGAGAAAGGGACTTTATTCCCCAGACACAATGTGATTCTGGGTGATGTTTCCATCCCATTAGTTACTCTGGGGAACCCCACTTACCCACTCCTACCCTGGCTAATGTAACCCTACATCAACATTGACAGCCCTGAAAAATGGGAATTCAACTTCACAGGATGCAGCTGCAGGATGGTAGTGGAGTGCATCTTTGGATGGCTGAAGGCTCGTTGCCAATGCCTATGTACTCAGTTGGGTACCAGTGTGAGGAACACCATCCCCATTACTGTGAAGTTCTGTGTGTTTCATAACCTTGGGGCGACTAAAGGTGAGTACTTTAGGACAGAATGAGCACAGGCCAGGATGGGCGTGCAGAGCCATTACAGACTGAGTCAGTGATCATTCAGACTGGTGCTAGATCACAGTGGGCCAGGAAAATCCAAGATGCAGTTTGTGCTTACATCTTGTATATTGCTTGCAGTCTGGTAGAATGAGCTCTAACTTCCTCTGGGGTGGGGAATACAAGCTAGTTGGTAACAAGGGATAATACAAGAAGAGATCCATTTTGAAAGTCTCTAAGCAGATATAGCTTGACCCCCTTGATCTCTCTGCTATAGAAACAAATAGTTTAAGTGTCTTTCTAACATTCTTTGTTCTTTGTAGATAAAAGGCCAAAGCCTTTCAAATATCCAGAGAATGCAGCCTCCTTTCTTCATCCAGGGCATGCAGTTTAGGAAAAAAAGTGGATGGTCTGACTCATATAGACTTGGAAATTATTTTAAGGATGAATTTGAGGAGGAGGTGTAACAACCTTTTTTCTTTTAGAAAGTAGTATAAGGCAAGTCCACCATGATTACCCCCAGCTTACTGATTCTTCTGGCTGATGTTATAGTGATTGGACAAGCCACCTTCATGGACAGATGGGCCACAGATCATGCGGACAGAAGCTTGTAGGGAGTTCTGGTGGGACATGATAGAACAAAACTGCAATTCCACCAAGAAGCAAACTTCACCAATGGTGAAAAGGATCCAGCCAATTCTGGAGCTAACTGGTGTTGCTGAGCCCAAGAGAAACACTTCTATTTGGCTGAATAGCATCTCCTAACAGAGTTTTCTCTGCTTTGGTTAAGACTGTATTGCACTATTCTGGAACAAGAGCACTGCAAACAAGAGCCCACGCAAATATCAGGCTCTGAGCTGCAGTAGTTCTAGATTGGGATACCTGAAGTGCCTTTGAGTTGTGTTAGATGGTCCATAAATGGGAGGATGCTTATGAGCGGCCAAGCTGAGTGCTTCAGCAGATCCATAAATCACAACTGTCTCAGCCAGCTGGGCACAATAAAAATGACCTACGCTCTGTCTGATGGATTTCCCTTAGAACCTGTGGTACTAATGGAATGGGAAGGAAGGCATACCTCAGGTGATCTTTCAACAGCAGAAGAGCATCTCCTGTTGAACCCTTGCCCAGAGCCTCTCTGGAGCAGTAGAGGAGAAGTATTTGTTCACCCTGTCAGATGAAAAGGTCCTAAAACTGCATTCCCCATTGAACGAAGACCTGAAGATGAACTGAATCATGCATCTCCCATTTGTGGTTCTTGGAAAAATGTCTGCTGAGACTGTCTACTAGGGAGTTCTACACTCCTGATAAATATACTGATGAATAGGTTATGTGGTGGCTGATGCACCAACTCCAGAGGTTGACTGCCTCTATACAAAGACAGAGGGATCTCGTATCCCTCCACACCCCACACTGGGTTGTTTATATAGAACATAATTGTAATATTGTCCAACGTTATTTGGACATGTTGGGACCAGATGAGTGGGAGGAAGGCATTGCAGGCTCAGTGGAGTGCCCTGAGTTTAGTAAATTGATCTGCATTCTGGATTCCCACAGGGTCCGGATACCCTGTCCCATATGATTGCCCATAAGAGACCTTAACCTAAGAGGGATGCATCAGTAATGATAGTTGCTTCCGGAGCAGGTGTGAGGAAAGGGATCTCCGCCCAAACTCTCTTCACCAGAGGAGAAGGAACAAAACCTTGGATGGACTTGTCACCCTGTAATTTATGTTGCCCCAGAGCACCCACAGAATCAGCGCCTATGGTTGTACTGTGATAGCAGACCGCTCTCATGTTTCTTGGAGAAGTAAAGGTTTCCTTTCTCCTTCCCATATTTAACCAGCCTTGATACTAAACTGACCTCCACATCCCATTTTCACAGCTCCCTTTTGTGGGGGTGGTAGTTCCTGTAGTGAAAGTTTGCGATGTTGAAAGGAGCAGAAAACAGCTGTAACTTCGCAGAACCATTAACCTTGTACAAATGTCCTGTCCTCAGACCAGATCTTTCCACCCTCTTCCTTGCTGTCAGCCAACAGGCTGACAAATGCACAGACCCAGGGGAAATATGATATCTGGGTGATAATCTGTTCTATGGCTTCTGCCAAAAGCTTTTTAATGGTTCATGGTAATGCAATAAAAATGTTGAATTTACAGTTGTGTCTCGGTTGGGGATCATTTGGGAGCTGGGGAGGGGAGGGGCTTCCAGTCCTGCATGCAGCCCTGGAGAAAGGGACAGGATGTTGGTGAGGAAGGATGGACTTTAACAGCCTCAAATTCCAGTTCCTGCTGAGTCTTGGGGTCTTGCTATAACTCATCAGGAAGGGTTTACAGAGTGGCTTGTCTGGGAGGAGGTGCAGGGTCACTTGCTCCTCTTCCTCCAGGTCTTCTGGTGACTTCTCCTCCAGAGCCCCCACTGTTTTCCTAACCTGGACATCATCAGTATCCTGTCAGATGGTGGGATTAGCAGGGTTGAGCAGGTGTTCATGAATCACCTCAGACTCGGTACTGGGAACTCTGGAGAGCACCCAGTCCACGCCTTGAAGAAAGGACCCCCTCCCAGAGCAACTGCTGAAGTCTTTTGCCTTCTGCTAACAGAGGCTGAGATGCTTTATCCATTCCCAGCACTGGGCTGGAGTCTGGTGAATGCCCCCTTCACCAGCCTCTCTGAAACTTCCCAGTAAAGATGAATGTTCCTGGTGCTTCAGGAGAAGTTGTGGTGGACAATGAACTGTGGCCACATATCGATGAGTGCCCAGGTATGCTTAGCTTACCAGGCAGCTACTTGCACAGCAGGTTCCACGCTCAAGTGCACTGGTGAAAAAAGTGCTCATTACTACTGGTCAGAACAGGGATCTTCACAGATTTGGATCAGGGTCAGGCAGGAAAGGGTCAGTGCATTGTGGGAACAGGGCTGGAGGACTGCTGAACTCAGGACCTGGTACATGCCCCTTAGTCTAGTCCACATTACAAACTGTCGCAGGGGTGGGACCATGCCACAGCCTGAGGCATGTTCAGTCCCACACTTTTCAGGTGTGCTAGTGTTCTTGCCCCATATACACCTTTAAACCCATGTTTCTGGGGTTTAAAAGTGGCCAGTGGGGTAGTTCTGCCATAACCTTGCACATGGACCCTTGTCCAGTTGCCAGTGTAGACGCAGCATAATTTGTTTCCAAGATTGTCAGTCATTAGCTTCCTGGGGTGCTCCTTGTCCTGCTATCATGAGAAATCATGAGAAAAAGATTGTGAGAAAAAGAAGGAAATGATCAGTTTTCACTATATCCTCCTTAATCTGTCTCTCCTGTGCTCTGAATGACCCCACTGCTAGCTGCCAGGCAGTGTGGAGGAGGAAGCCATCTGGCATTAATGCATCTGGGACAAAAGCCAAACATGAGGGAAGGAAAAAGCATTGACTGGCACAAGGCATCTAGGGAGACGGGAACTGGAGGAGTGAGAAACTAGGGCTGGTCATCAGAGAGGAAAATGGGACTAAATGAGAAAGGAGAAGACTGACTGGGCACTGAGACTGGGACCCAGTGGAGGGCGAGCAGGCTCAGACTGGTTGGATAAGGAGTCTGGGAGCCAAGGTGGGAAGAGGAGTCTGGGACTCAATGGGTCAGGGAAGCTGGGACTGGAAGCCATGGTGGGAGAGACTGGGCCTGGGAACCAGTGAGGGAATAGGATGGGGACTGGTAGCCAGTTGGTCGGATGAAGGGACACTGATATTGGCTGAGGGGGTGGGGAGACTGGCTAGACAGAGATACTGGGACAAGGAGCAAGGAAGGGGAGATGGGAGAAAGCTGATACTGAATTAGGAGACTGGGTCCGGGAGTCAGTGAGGAGCAGGACCGGCGCTAGGGTTTTGAGCGCCCTAGGTGGATGGCAATTTCGCCGCCCCGCGCGCTGGTCCCGCAGCTCCGGTGGAGCTGCCGCAGTGGTGCCTGCGGGCGGTCCACTGTGAGCCACCCGAGCAGCCGACCGTCCGCAGGCACCACTGTGGCAGCTCCATGGAGCTGCCTGCCACCCCTCCGGCGGCACCCTGACCCAGGGGGGTCCTGGGCTGCTGCTGCTGCAGCTGCGCCCTGACGCAGGGTTACAGCGCCTCTGCGGCAGCTGGCAGCCCGGGTTTCCCTGGGCCAGGGACCCCTTGGCTGCCAGCTGCCGCGGCGGCGCCTGACCCAGGGAAACCCTAGGCTGCCGACTGCCACGGCGGCACCCGGCCCGGCTAGAGCACCTCCGCGGCAGCCGGCAGCCCGCGGGTTTCCCTGGCCAGGGGACCCCTTGGCTGCCGGCTGCCGCAGCGGTGCCCTGACCCAGGGGACACCCTGGGCTGCCGCTCCCGCCGGCAGCTCAGACTCCCTCTCTGTCTTTAGCAGAAGGCTGCTCACCATTTTAAAAAAATTTGGGGGCACTTTTTGGCGCTCCCAAATCTCGGCGCCCTAGGCAACCGCCTAGTTCGCCTAAATGGTTGCACCGGCCCTGGTGAGGAAAAAGGGGAGAGACACATCAGAGGAGGAGTCAGAAGACCCCTGCCTCATTAAGCGCACAGGATGTACAGTGCTCAGTTAATGTCTTATTTGCTCCACACTGTTCAATCCCTGCTCATAAAACAGAATTATTAATTTCTGCAGGGCTTTCCTTTGGCATTCATCACCATAATATCCAAGTGTTTCACAAACATTAATTACTTTATCTTCACAACACCTCTGTGAGGTAAAAGGGTGGTATTATCCTCATTTTACAGATGGGGAACTGAGGCACAGAAAACTTAAGGTCAAAACTGCCCACTAATTTTGAGTGCCCAAGATTTTTTAGACTCTTCAGAGTATTTAGCTTTATAAAGTATATTTTATATTCAATCACAGTCCCATTGACGTCAGTCACTTTTGTGAGTTCTCAGCATTTCTGAAAATCAGGCCCCAGGATCTCACAGAAAATGAGGAACACTCAGCTAGTGACCACCTCTGAAAAGCTCGGCTTAACTGCCTTGGCTGCCATCACGTGAGAACTCTGTGGCAGAGGCAGAGATAGCATCAAATTTTCCATGGCATTTGACTGTCTTAACACTGAGACCCTCTTTCTCTTCCTCCAGTCACCTGCCTCATTCACTGTACAGTGTCCAACTTCTACAACAAATGAGATAGGATCCTACAGGCAATATTCACCACAGAGCAGGTCCATCCTGTGCATTGAATGAGGCAGGGGTCCTGTGGAAAAAACAGTATGTGATCATTGTCACAGTTTCAGGCTAACTGCATCTGTATCTCCCCTCCATGGTCCCTTGAGGGCATCCACTTAAGGTTTCTGATGCTCAGATGTTCTCTCTCTTGGATGCACAACTTCATGCATGACACTGTGATATCCTCAGCAAGACAGTCTGCACAAAGGCCAGCACCTATTCTGTGCTTTCTTTCCAAGGGCTATGAACAGCGGATTGCCAACAGCTATAAGTTACACACAGCACCTTCTAAGCAAGCACATTTATTCTTAAGGCAAAAGCATTACTGAGAAAATACTAGCATAATAAGAAGTTAACATGATACATTAAATGGATTAAAAACTGGTGGACTGAAAAGTCTCAAAATGTAACTGTAAATGGGGATCTGTCATGGAATGGGAATGTTTCTGGTGCGGTCCCACAGGGATCAGTGGTTGGCCTTATGCTATATAACATTTTTATCAGTGACCTGAAAGAAAGCATAAAATCATCACTGATAAAGTTTGCAAATTGGGTGAGTCGTAAATAACGAAGAGGATGAGTCACTGATTCAGCGTGATCTGGATTGTTTGGTAAAATGCATGCAAACAAACAATATGTCTAAATGTAAATTTATACATCTAGGAACAAATAATGTAGGCCATACTTACAGGATAGCGGACTCTATTCAGGGAAGCAGTGACTCTGAAAAAGATTTGGGGGTTGTGGTGAATAATCAGCTGAACATGAGCAGTGACACTGTGGCCAAAAATACTATTGGTGATCCTGGGATGCTTGCACTGGGGAATCTCAAGAAGGAGCAGAGAGATTATTTTACCTCTGTATTTGGCACTGGTACAACTGCTGCTGGAATATTGTGTCCAGTTCTGGTGCCCACAATTCAAGAACGATGTAAATAAATTGCAGAGGGTTCAGAGAAGAGCCACAAGAAAGATTAAAGGATTAGAAAACATGCCTTATCCCTTTCTGCTCTCCTCCACAAGCTGGTGCCAGGAGCAGGTCCATGGCTTGGGGAGGGGGGGAGGAGAGGCTCAGATGGGGTAAGGGGGCCAAGGCTGGGACCACACCTGGAGCCAGGTCTGGGGCCATGGCCAGGAACAGTGGTGGCCAGGGGCTGATGCTGAGGCTGGAGAAGGGGCCACAGCAGAGCTGGGGGAGGAGTGCGTCTAGGTGGCACTCCTTCTTTGCTCCCTGCGGGAGCTAGCCCAGCCCCTGCCATACCCCCATGAATGTTCCCCTGTTCCCCCCCACAGGAGGCATGCCCCCAGTATGCAAACCACTGCCTTATAGCAATAGACTCAAGGAACCTCAATCTATTTAGTTTAATGAAGAAAAGGTTAATGGGTGTCTTGATTACAGTCTATCAGCAACTACATGAGGAACAAATATTTAATAATGGGCTCTTCCATCAACGACTTAGATGTTGGCATAGAAAGTACGCTTATTAAGTTTGCGGATGATAGAAAACTGGGAGGGATTGCAACTGCTTTGGAGGACAGGGTCAAAATTCAAAATGATCTGGACAAATTGGAGAAATGGTCTGAGGTAAACCGGATGAAGTTCAATAAACAAATGCAAAGTGCTCCACTTAGAAGGAACAATCAGTTTTCACCGTACAGAATGGAAAGAGAACTTTCTAAGAAGAGTAGCAGAAAGAGCATCTAGGGGTCATAGTGGACCAACAAACTAAATATGAGTCAACGGAGTGATACTGTTCAAAAAAACAACGTGATCTCTGGATGCATTAACAGTGTGTTGTAACAAGACAGAGAAGCTATTCTCCGCTCTACTGCTCGCGGGTTTAGGCCTCAACCTGGAGTATTGTGTCAGATCTGACACTGCATTTCAAGAAAAGTGAAGAAATGGGATGGTCTGCAGAAGGCAACAAGAATGATTAAAGGTCTGAGAACGATGACTTGAAGGAAGCCTGAAAAGATTGGAGTAATTTAGTTTGCAAAGAGAAGACTGAGAGGGGACATGATGCAGTTTTCAGGTATTTAAAAAGGAGTCATCAGGGAGGGAGAAAACTTGTCACCTTAGCCCAATGAAGAACAAGAAGCATGGGCTTAACTGCAGGAAGGAGATCTTGTAGGCTGGGCATTAGGAAAAGTTCTTAACTGTCGGGTAGTAAACCTGGAATAAATCTGCTGAGGAGATATTTAAGAGTAGGTTAGATAAATGTCTGTCAGGGATGGTCTAGACAGTATTTGGTCCTGCCATGAGGGCAGGGGACTGGACTCGATGACCTCTCGAGGTCCCTTCCAGTCCTAGAGTCTATGAATCAATGAATCCATGAATCCATCTAGCAGAGAATGGTGTAACATGATCCAATGGCTGGAAGCTGAAACTAGACTAATTCACGCTGGAAATAAGGTGTACATTTTTAACAGTGAGGGTAATTAACTATTGGAACAATTTACCAAAGGTCATGGTGGATTCTCCATCACTGACCATTTTTAAATCATGATTGGATGTTTCCCTAAAAGACATGCTCTTGGAATTATTTTGGGGAAGTTCTCTGGCCTGTGTTTTACGGAGGTCAGACTAGATGGTCTCGATGGTCCTTTCTGGCCTTGGAATCTGTATAAAAATTAATAAAAAATCCCTATGCACAGGCTAAAAGCTTATCACACATCACCCATCAGCCTTTTGGGGCCCTAGCAGGCCAAAGTCTTTCCAATCATGCCTTAGGGGTTGGGGTTCCCTGGGGCAGAAGGTCCTGTCCATTTGTTGGCTCAGAAAAAAGGCCCAGAACCAGTTTAAACGTAGTCTTTTTATGCCAAGAGCCCTTTCGTTGTCTGTTGGTCCTGGAAAAAACAGTTTGCAACAATATATGCAAGTCTCTTCAGGGGGTGGTACCTCTCTGGAAGTGTTTACAATCTGAGTGATTCTCCTTAATCACCCTCATTGTTTTTAGTTTCTGGATGGATTAATTCTGGCTTTTGTTTTGGCTTCTTACTAGAATCCTCCTGGATCGTTTTTAGAAGATCACATTTATAATGTCAGCGTAGATCCATCTGATAACTCTTGAGTCTTATTTCCAGCTGTAAAAAGCGACAAAGAATCCTGTGGCTCCTTAGAGACTAACAGACGTATTGGAGCACAAGTTTTTGTGGGTGAATACCCACTTCGTCAGATGCATGTAGTTATGAAGTGGGTATTCACCCTCAAAAGCTTATGCTCCAATACGTCTTTTAGTCTCTAAGGAGCCACAGGACTCTTCGCTGCTTCTACAGATCCAGACTAACACGGCTACCCCTCTGATATTTGATTTCCAGCTGTGTTCATTTTCACACATAAAATGATGAGTGGAACTGGGGGCAGAGGATCAGGTTTCCAGAAGGACATGGTTTGGTGTAGCACCATGTGCTCAGGATGGTAAGCTGGGGTCAAGGTTTTCCCTAGAGCCTCAATATGTGACACTGTGAGTAAAGATTTTCCTACAGCATTGCCTATTGCTAATGAAACAGCAGTTGCCCATGCTGAAGAGAGCATGGTGGTTCGAAGCCTTCTTTCAGCTCTCTTGATCCTAAAACAGTCCATGGAGTAATTTAGACAGCATAGGGGCTGTTCTGGGTTAGATTGGCTGTAGCAGCCCCATAAGATTGGCCAAGGATCTGCCAGACCACTGTGTACTTCATGCCCTGGCCACCCCTCCCTACCTCCAACATGCATCCTTAAGTTCCTAGAAATAAAACATTTCCCTCTGCAAGGGAGATTCCTTGTTTCAGATAGTTATCTGCATTGGAAATAGCACTATTCCTCTGCAATCTAATGTATTCTCATCTAATCTAATTCATTCACTTATCAGTTTGTCTAAGCAAGGATGGTGCTGCCATGAATCTGTCAGCAGGGAGTTGGGGATGATTAAATCATTTGAAGTTATCTTATTTTTTCCTTCACCAGTGCTCTTACTTCCTGGCTGGTAGAAAATCAGCGCAGAATATGTTTGAGAGGACAGACCCGTAGGTCTGCTGTAAAGGCTCGTCCCAAACTCTCTGCTGAAGGCCTGGGATTGTGTGAGCTGGCCAGGATATGGGGGGTTATACATTGGGGGATTAAGCCTAAGTATTCTATGTAAAAGGCACAGAATAAGTTTTGTGCAGCTATTCTATTAAAACGATTGTTTTATTTATTTCCATCATTCAGAAGTGCCTGTCACCTTCCAGACAAAAGCAGCCTCTACTGCAGTGACATGAGTAGGCACTGAGGGCACTTCTTATCTCACTGGAGTTACTCAGCACCTTGCTGCTCTTAGGGACTCATCCTGCAACAGCTGACAAACAAAGGGTGGAGGATATGGAAAGGGCAGGGGTTAGAGCAAAGCCGATGAGCTGTACAGTTGTTCTGTGCACATCTTAGTGCTTTCAGTCCCATTGTGTGGCTGGAGTGAGGTGGGTTGCACCCAAAGTTTTGATTCCCATGATATTGTTAATGTTAAACAGAACTGTAATGAAGAACACCATGTTGAGAAGTGGTAGTCATTAGGACTGTGATTGGTTGCTGGAGAATTGCGGAGGTTAGGCCAATTACTATAGACTTACAGGTTGAGTTGCTGTGCTGTGCCCCTAAAAGCCACAGCACAGAATTTGCAGGCCAGAGAAAGGGGGAGCTAATGTGGCTTTAAGCCACCTTTGTGCTTTCCAAATCCTGGGCTGGTTTGGAGGCTGGATAGTCCCCAGGCATCACTTAGACAAGCCGCTATGCTGTCTAATTATAGCAGCCTGCCCAGTTTGCCCTGTGAGCCGCAGTACTGCCTGGCATCTCTGGAGTGCTGTGACCCTGTGCCTAACATATTCCTCTTGCCCCCAGCCCTGTTCCCAGCATGTCCCCTGCACTAGGGTTTGTGAGGGCATCTAGGGTGTCTGCACCGAGGGACTCCTCCCCAGCCACAAGCTGGGCTTTTAACACCTCATTCACTGCTCTGGCCCTACTCAGCATAAAGGGGATAGAATAAGAGTGGGATCTCAGCCAGACTACTTTGCACTTGTAGGGTACGTCTACACTGCACGATTATTTCGAATTAGCTTAAACCGATATTACAAAACAGATCTAATAAAATCGGTTTAGCGCGTCCACAGTGGGATCACAAAATCGATTGTTTGCGTCCATGGTCCAAAGCTACCATCGATTTCAGGAGCGGTGCACTGTGGGTAGCTGTTCCTCAGCTATCCCATAGTTCCCACTTCCGGGTTGAGAGCACAGTGCCTGATGGGGCAGAAAACATTGCCCCGGGTGGTGCTGGGTACAGCCTCACCCCTCCCTTTGTGAAGGCAGCAGACAACCCTTTGGCGCCTTTTTCCCGGAGTGCATTGAGCAAACGCCATAGCACAGCAATCATGGACCCTGAGATCACAAACGGTATCCTGACCGTTGTCAAACACCTCGCGTACTCTCTGCCAGCAGCATTCAGTACACAGAGGGTGACATTTACAGTACTCAAGGAATTATTTATTTTACTTCTCTTTCACGTGCTGGGGGGGGGGAAGAGACTGACGAGCTGTTCCGTGAACCACGCAAGACACCGTGTATTAAGCTACAGACATTGGGCGCTCAGCCAAGAATGCAAATAGTTTTCAGAGACTGCTGTGGAGACTGGTAGCTGTAGTCCTCATTACCCCCCCCTCCCTCCATGAGCATCCGTTTGAGTCTCTGGCTTCCCGTTACGGTTGTCACGCACCGCTGTGTATCCTGGAGTTTATTTTTCAAACGCTTTGGCATTTCCTGTTCTTTAACGGAGCTCTGATAAAACAGATTTGTCTCACCATACAGCGATCAGATCTAGTATCTCCCGTAAGGTTCAATGCAGGAGCTACTTTTGCATTTGAACTGCATCGCCCACCCGTGCTGATCAGAGCTGGACACGTGAAAGCAGGAAATGTCATTCTAAAGGTCTCGGGGCTTTTCCTGTTTACCGGCACTCCGCATCCGAGTTCGGATTGCGGACCAGAGCGGTCAGTGGTGCACTGTGGGATACCTCTAGGAGGCCAATAATGTCGATTTCCGTCCACACGAACCCTAATCCGAGTTATCACTTTCGAATTTAGCGCTACTCCTCTCGTCTGGGAGGAGTTCCGAAATCGATTTAAGGAGCCGTTTAACTCGATATTAATGACGACGTCGTGTGAACGGGTACAGCATTAAATCGGTATATCGGCCATTAAACCGATTTAAAGTCGCAGTGTAGACCTGGCCGTAGTCACTCCATTGACTCCCATGGGCTTTAAATCAGGCTTGTATCGTACATTTCATCTGAGATCTCAAGGCTCTCAAAGAGGAATAAATCATATCCCCTTTTTACTGATGGGGAAATTGCGCCCTCGCCCCCCCCCCCCCCATTGACTTCAATGGGTGTTGGATTAGGCCCACAGAGGTTGTGATTTGCCCAAGGTCATGCATGGAGCCAATGGCAGTTTTAATTATAGAACCCAAGCCTATGTTTTTTGGAAATAAAAAGAGAACAGTGTGTTCCCTCATATAGTCCCAGAATATAACCTGCTAGTTCCTGCTAATTTCAGTGGTGCAGTACCGCTGTAACACTGGTTTAATACAACAGAGAATCAGACCCTACAGTCATGTATTTCTATTGTGATGGAAAAGGAGTGTCTTATGGCAGTCACTACAAATTGTAATAGTTGCAGAGAAGAAATGGCTCAGTATCCATTTACTATTTAAACTGGTTTTTACTATTCACTCTAGAGCAAGTAAATTTCATTATTTTTCTTCAGTTATTCCTGGTAGAAAAGTATTTCATTTTAAAGTGGTTCTCTAATGCTAGTGGGAATCGCCCGTAGCATGATTTGTATTCATAAGGCATGTGCAGAACTTTAATACGTTCAGATCCAGACGAAAAGTTGGTTTTTGGTTTTGTTTATTTAGTCCTTCTATACAACATCTGATGAAATGCTCCAAGCAGAGAAGTGAACAAGCTCCTCTCCTCTGGCTGTACAGAGGGGAAATAGTCTGTTGTGTCAACTCCTCAGATGCCTATTTTTACGCCTTCTGTTTGTTCTTCAGTTGACGTTGTTAATCACAGTCCCACCAAAGCGCTATTGTTCAGCTCTTCAAGAAGAATGTTGTTATATTGACTGTTTTTGCGTCAGCCCAGCTCTCTCTGGAGCTGCGCTTGGATGAAATTAGATAATTTCCATTAGGAGAACATGCATTATTAGTCCCCAATGCCAAATTGAAAAGCGAGCCAAGATTACTATTTCTGGCTGTGTTCACCTCAGGAAGGAACCTTCTCAGCTTTAATGGGATTTTGCTATTGTTGGTTGCCTTCTGTTTGACATTGTGCCAGCAGGACTGAAAATTGTTTAGAAAGCTGCATGAAATATAATAGAGTGCAAGCCATTTGCTGCAGCACATTCCAGCATGATGTTTATTTTGAAACAAAGGGGAAAAAAATATTGTCCTTGGCAGAAAACAACCCAGTAAATCGACTCTTCGAACATATGCTTCTTGCTGCTGTTGTGTTTAAAAAAATCACTGCCAGTATCGGTGAATTACATACAGAAGTGATAAATCTCTTGTAATATTTATAATGATCTTCATAAAGGAAGATTATGGCTGTATTTTGCATCTTTAGTGCAGAAGAATAAGCCAGACGGGTAAAAAGTCAGATCCCAAACCAAAAACTGAAGTCCAGAATTGGTTCAAAGAACACTGCCTCTTAATTAATTAAGTCTTTTCTCTGTGTTTACCCATCTGTAATATGGGGTTAAAATACGTACCAACCTCCCAGAGGAACCAGAAGAATATTAGTTAGGGCCTGAGCCATGAACTGGTGAATGGCTCCAGTTTCACTTGAACACAATGGCGGTTTAGCACTTTCAGCTCTTACTGAAGACCATGGAGGGTGAAAGCACGCAACTTTGCATTAGGCCTTCAGCACTTCTCAGGATAAGGCCCTTCATGCTTTAGCAGTGCTTTGAAAATGCAAAGCTGTATATAAGCACTACATATTATTAATTATTATTATTATTATGGCAGCCTTCTTTTGTTTCCTTTTCCTGCCCCATTGCCTTGACCCAGCCTGCATACCTTGATCAGACCCCTAATTTTTGTATATAATTAGGAGTGTGGAGAGGCTGGGAATGAACTCCTTCTCAGCCTTGACAACTCCTCAAAGAGCTGGTTTTGCTCTATATAGTCCTGTTTTGTTCCGTGAATAATTATTAATGAAAGCAGAGTTGACTTTGGACTGAAAGTTTCCAGTTACTTGGCATTGCCAATGTATAAGCTATCTAAGGCTATTAAAATGTGGTACATTTTTTTGGATGAGATTGGAATCCAAAAATACATTTTCCATCCAGGCTCCCTTTGAGCCCAAGGCCAGCTCCACCTTTATTGTACATTACACCTCTTGTTTATTCAAAACAGAGAAAAACTAAGTAAATAGAACAAAGTTGGCCTGCTTAAAAAAAATAAAAATTAATAAAAGGCTTCAAAGCCTCCAGATCTGCTACTATCCAGCAATGCATTCATTGTATTTGAATAATAATCCAGGATACCCTCCTATTTAATAGTAATCTATTATTTATTTATTTCAGTTTCAACCTATACATATGAAAAGGTCACCCACCCCTGGCTCCAGGCACCCTGCAAGGCATTTAAAAACGCAATCAGGCTAAAAGAAAAGCTGCAGTAGAAAACCAACAGCAGTTGTCCACACAAAGCAGCCCACCCACAAATAATAATCTTCCTCATCTCAACTTGTGTGCAACCATAATCACCACAGTTAAAAAAAAAATCCACACCACTACCCAGCCCCCCAAGTCTCAGCCATTCCCAAATCCTGTCTGAGTAGATGGGTTTCTCAGCATGCTCCAATAACCACTGGATCAGGGATATTTTGAACCAAGGAAGGGGAATTAATTCTGACGTCAAAAGACCCTTGTGGAGAAGACTCTGCTACAGCCCCTGTTCTTGCATGCTAAGTGATTGTACTCCAGTATTCCTAGCCTGAGTTTTCCTACTGCAGCAATTGGGCATCAGGAGAAAGTTACTTTTGAAGATAGGTAGGTTCCAAGCCATTTAGAGCATTATATGTCAGAACCAACATCCTAAACTCCCCCTGGAAACCCACAGGCAGTCAACGAAGATTCTGAGCACAGATGTTACCTGCTCATGGTTAGATTCTCCATTTCCCAAACAGGCTATTGCACCAGCTTCAGTTTCCAAGTTGATTTAAGTTGCAGCCCCATGTAGAGCACCTTGCAGCAGTCTGACCTTCAAGCGACAAAGTCAGGGTGGTGAGCTCTTATCTGAGAGACACACTGCCTCTTGATGAGACACACCTAGAGAAACACCTTCCTGGTTACTGCTGCTACATGATCATCTAAGGGTAGCTGTGAGTGTAACAAGACCCCAGGTTGTGAACTTGACTAACAAATGGCAGATGCAGGCTTGCTCAGAGATATTGATATCCTCCTCAAAAGCAATATAAGCTAAACCAGAAGAAGGCACACTTATTTCTGAATAAGAGCATCCACTGGGGGAGTTATACTGATATAACTACAGCAGTATAATTATACAAGCCCTTGGGTCAGATGGAGAGAGAGAGTTGGATGTCATCAGCTCTAGCAATACAGAACCAAGAATGGGAAGTTCCAGTGATGCATTCAGCAATGTCTGGGACACCCCTTCCTGCGTCAGTTTTGCATTGGGGGTGTTTTGTCTGATAAAATATGACCATGTAGATCGTTGTTGTTACAACTGTTATATAATTGCAACAAATCTTGTACAAAGCGTGTTAAGTAAGGCGTCAACAGAAAAGTTATGATTTGCTGAATATGATACATGCTATGTGTATGCATGTATCATCTTTGTATCTGAAGTTATGGATATTGGCTCTATATCTGTATTTCAGATATTTTTGCTCCTGTGGTAACACCCACATGGTATTTAGCCTGCACATCTTGAAGGCACTATTCAAGTGAAATGGTTCATCAAGGAACACTTAACTCACAATGGACCATGGGAAAATCCTATCTGCACTGAATGGACTTTCCTGTGAATGTTCTCTCTGCAACATAGGTAATGGTTTCTGATGTGACTAAGCAAAATCATGCATGGACATGTGACTTGCCCATGTGACCCCCAACACCATCTTGTTCCGTGTAATTTTCCACAGTGAGAACAATGGGTTCCCTTCACTTGAGAGAAGCTATAAAAGGCACTGGAAACATCTCCATTTTGCCTCTTTTCTGCTCATGCCTCTGGACTATGAACTTGTACTAATGGGAGCATTCTAACCAAGGGACTGAGGACCTTCCAATGATTTGGAAGCAACCGGAGACTTAACAAGCCAGCAGTTTATTCCATCACTGCTACAAGCCTGAACCAAGAGCTTTGCAATTATTGTATATATTTGATTCCTTTAACCAATTTTAACTCTCACCGTTCTTTCTTTTTATAAATTAACCTTTAGATTTTAGATTGGCAACAGCGTGATTATTGGGTAAGATCTGAGTTGTATATTGACCTGGGTGTGTGGCTGGTCCTTTGGGATCAGAAGAACCCTTTTGTTTGATGAAATTGGTTTTAAATAACCATTTATCATAAAGTCTAGTGTTTTGGGTGGTGACACAAGGACTGAAATGCCTAAGGAGACTGCTTTTCTGACTTCTTGTTAGGGAGTGTGGTGAAACACAAGTTTACTTTTATTGCTGGTTTGGTAGATCATATGAGAAAATAAACACCAGTTTTGGGGTGTGTCTGCCCTATTTCTCAGTATTTTGTCCTGAATTTGATATTCTCAGTTGTGATCCACAAAGACACAGTGACACCATCACAGTAATTATTGTCATTAATGCATTTGAAATGCAAGTCAGAGAGATGAATGTTGTCCCATCTCTGGGATGTCCAGAGGCCTGTATGAAATGAGCTGGTCTCTGCAGTTAGCAGTGGGAATTGACACACTGCAGAGGCATGTATGTTCCAAAAAGTTACGTTATAATTGCCACCCTTCTTGGCAAGATCAAGCAGTAAGCCAAGGAAGTTTTGCACAGATAGGGGCCCCTCCAGGTCAGATTTATGGGCACCAGCTGGGGCTGTAGAGGCAAGGCTCAGTTTGCCACCAGTCACAGTGGGTACTTCCTCTTTGGCTACAGTACTTCTGTCTCCAGTGCTATCCATCCAACCGTAAATTCTGGAGCTGAATCAAAGAATAAAACATTCATAAACTGTAGATAAGGAAAAATAACCTGTATTTACATGTACGGGAGAACTCCTCTGCACCATCGGCTTCTCTTGTCATCGTACGTTTGTCTTTTTTTTTCCCTTTTCTTATTTCCCCCAAGCTGTGAAATGTCCATTGCCTCTTGCTAAGGAAAGTTTGATAAGGATCTTGCTGAGAGTGGCATTAGGAAAAACCACTGTTCCAAAAAGGAACCAACTATTGTGGTTAGAGCTTTTCAAAGATAAAACAGTATCTTGTTTTTGTTATAGCAAATATATAAATAAAATGAGGATGAACAATGTGTTTTCACTTAAAGGCGAGTGTGGGAAAATCCATGTCTAGTCACAGTGGGAAGCAGGGTGGTATATAACTGACAAAGAGAAACTGCAAATATTGTGTATGTCAATGGAAATAATTTAAAGTTGATTAATAATATATGGTAAGATGAGGTGCCAAAGTGATATGGGACTTATGGCCCCAATCCTGCTTCATTTGGAATCAATGGGATTCACATTTAAAAAAAAAACATGCAAAACCCACACGCTTAATGTGGTTTCATTGTGAAGCCATAAATTTGGCCCATGTTCACTCAAAGCCGGGAGTTGACGTGAATTCTTTGTGACTCTCAGCAAAGTTTTCAATATATCTGGGCTGTGTTTTCAGTTTGGTATAACCTTTGCTCTTCAACCAGGCAAGTTTTATATCGTTTCCTATTTTGTATTTAAAGTCTCCTGCAGCTCTAGCAGTAACACTACTAAGGGACAGTGTTTTGGACTGTTTAGTGTGGAATACCTCAGCACTGGTTTTATTAAAGGATCTTACAGTTAGTTACCAGAGCCCAGAGGTTAGATAATGACTGCCTACATTACTTTCACTTACATGTTAAGACCAAATTCTCCACCCATATACCGAACATGAGTAACTCCCATGCTCCTACCTTTATCTGTATGCTCTGAGTCAAGGACTGTGTGTTTGTGCAGTAGCACAAATTGGTCCCAGTCTTGGTTGGGCCCACAATGCAAATAAATAACCAGGGAGAATCAAACACAGAGACCCAAGCTCAGGATACTTCTTAATAGCAGCAAGGCAGGAATTAGCAGCACTTTGTGCTTGTCGGAGAGCCCCATAACAACAACAATCATTGTAATTGTCCGTAGTGAGAAAGTGGGACTGAAACTCTGTTCTTTAAAGTTTTCTTTTATTGCTAGTAACCTTTCTTTGTTCTTAACTAGTTAGAAATGGGGAGAGAACAAGTGAGATCCCATCCTCTGGTGCTTTGAGACTCAGGACTGTTTTAATAATAAAAACTGAAAAAAAATTAATTATTATTAACTGCACTACATCATCCTGTTTTTAAGGTCAGTGGGAAAAAAAGACCTTCAAGTCTCAATGGTCTGAACTAGAAAAACCTCTACTGAATTCTAACGCTTAAAAAAAATGTCTGAGTCATGGAGACAGTAATAAACTCAGGGAATGTGTGGTTTCTTAGGGCTTTTATGTTGCATCCTAGAGTGGGGGAAGGGGGGTAAAATGAGCACCATTTTGTGTTTCATCGCCACCTTGTGAAAATTAACATTTTTTGGATGTGTTCTGTAATTGACAATACCCTTCTTACTTGGAGCATAGGGCAAAAATATGCTGTTTCAGGCTGGTTCTAAACACACCAACTTCAGCTTTTGATTTTCTAAAGAGTAGAGCTAGAAATCGCACACATTTGGCTAGGTAATTTCCACCTTTTCTTCAATGTCTGGAAAATGGGTGCCTCTGTTGAAGAAATTTTCCGGAATCGGTGATGACCGTGATAACTTTATTTCTGTTTCCAGAATTGTACAGAGGTTAAGGGTCAGTCTAATGTGGTGTCCATACCTAGGGGCAAGGGTGTTTGGTTTTCTGCAGTCAGAAAGTTGGCAGCCCTAGTCTCTGGCAATCCAAATTAAAAAGAGAAAGGTAGGGAAAGCTTGGTTGTTACCTTTCTGTTTTTCCTTTGTGTGTATCCTATAGTGCTTCCAGTGTTGGACTCAGTTCAGTAAGTGGATGTGTATTTTTGGATGTTGTGGACTGTTTCTGTATCTCAATTCCCAGCTAATGTCTAGTAGGTGACAGCCCAATATCCATCACCTTTTCCCTTCCAATCAACATGAGATCTACCATATTTAGCACCAAGCTGGTAGGACTGGTTGAAAGTTTTCTGTCTAAACTGTTTTTTTGGATGGAAAACTTCCATAGGTAAAAAATGTTCAGCCCAGCCCTACGAACAGGATTTGTGTGGGTAATTCATGTGGGTTTCATTGGCTCTCATTAACCACCCTCAGGTCCAGGGTTTGGTTTGGTTTTCAAACTGAGGCTGAAATGTTCAACAGTGATGAGTGACAATCTGAGACACTTTAAAGAGGCACTTTCAGAAAGTCAGATCTCATTAAGGTCTTTCCAGTTGAGCACCTAAAAATGGAGGCACCCAAAATCACTAATGAGTCACAAACACACAAGTGTGGGTGAAAGGCCACAAGATTCAGGTCCAAACCCAAAAGCAGAGAGGGGATTTTGCTCCAGGCCCATCTGTCCCATCCACCATGACAAGACCTACTTTATAATCCTTCCATTCATAAGCCTTACTCTAAATTCAAACACACATTTAAAAAAAAAAAATCGAAAAAGGGACATGGGTGACATTCAGGAACAGTTTGCTTCTTTTTAAAAATCAATAAAGCAGCCATAAAGAGGCCTTCTTGAACAACTTGTGTTTGTTTATTTTTCTTGGAGCCTTTCAGCATCCTTAACTTCTTTTAGACACATAAAAGGTGAATGATTAAGTGGAAACTATTATCTTTGCAGAGAACATCTTTGCTGGCAGAAGGCCAAACTCAGAGGGAAAGTGAAATGAGATAAACAAGCCAGAGCTATTGTGTTTTAACGTGTTCTTGCACTGATTAGCTGGGAACATTGGTTGTACTGGAAAGAGCTCTCTGGACGGAGAGCCATTTTAGATGTTTTTCAATACACACAACTAAATAACCACTGTAGGTCAATTTTAGCCCCAGTGTAAACACACGCTGTTCTATTAACTTCAGTGCAGCTGTGACCACTTAGAGCACCGCTACCTTTTGTCTGAGACAGGTCAGCCATTTGTTTTCCTCTGCCACCCTTCAGACAAACCAAAGGTAACTCTTACCAACAAAGAATTAAAACTGAATTAAACCTAAAGGTGATCTAGTTTGTTGGGGAACGTGTTGTCTATTATTATCGGTACTGCAGTAGCGCATAGAAGCCCAGTCCTGGACCAGGACCCCAGTGTGCTAAGCACTGTACAAATGGCACAGAACAAAAAGCCACTCCCTGCCCCAAAGAGCTTACAGTCTGAGTCTATTGCTTAGAACAAGGGACTAACAGTCAAGAATTCTTGGTTTTTTCCCTGGCTCTGGCACTGGCTTGCTGCATGATGTTGCAGGTCAGTTAACGTCTTTGTGCTTCAGTTCCCCCAATCTGGTAAATGAACAAATACTTCCCTGCTTCACAGGAATGCTGTGAGGCTTAAATATTTAATTCTGGATTGTGACTTAAAACCCCCAACCCCCAGGAGGAGGCAGAATGAAGGCAGGTGTCAGCTCTAGGGCTGTGTCTATATTAGGAAAATTAGGGCCCAGAAGTCCTCACTTGCAGACAAGACATGCGCATTTTTGCCCTTGGGTCATGAAATCCGGCCCTGAGTAGGGGTAGATGACAGTGTTACACTCAAGTGAGTCTAATGCACAACAGCCTCGTCGCTGCTCCCACCAGCAGAGTGGCACTGGTGCAGAACTGTGGGTCTGCATTTTCTTAGAGTGGGCTCAGGCACCGAGGCACTAATGCTAGCTACAATTCTGCCATTTTTGTGAGGCTTTTTGGAGGGAAGGTGCTCTAGGAGTATAAACTGCTCTAGGAGTATAAACTGCTAATATACAGAGCAGATCATTGTTTGTGTTTTTTTTTCACCCAAAAGGAGGAGTTGGATTCATCCATCTCCCTGCACAAACTAAAAAGCCACCCTGCGGTCATAGAGCATGGGGTGCCAGCCTTGCCAAAGGATCAGATGGAGCCAACTGGAAAATCAGAACTAAAAGGCCCAGATCCTGAGCTGTGGCTCAAGAAGTTTTCACTGGAACTCAGGGAATGAGTTCAAAGGTGGCTTTAAATCCTTTTCACTCTTTTGATCCTGGGCTGCCATAGCACTAGGCTAGCTCTTGGCACAATTTAGCACAGCCTCAGGGCTGTTCCAAAGTGTGCTGACTGACGGCAGATCCATTCTGCCAGCCAGAGGTCATTAGGCTATAGACATCGCAAACACATCCTCAGTTCCTGGGAGACATGCCGCATGTCAGCAGCCAAACGAAAGCTTCCATCACTTTCCTAAGCCAATGGAAAGTTGGTCTGGTGGGTCACAGCCTTTTCGCACAGGCCTTTGGGATTGGTCTGGATGCTCTCCGTCTCACAAGCCCCTATTTCCTAGTTGAGGCTGACAACCCTTGGTGCAAGCATTACATACCTGCTTCACGTGGGCACAAAGTCAGCAGCTTACTAGAGAGTCTCCACTTGAAGTCATTTTATATCACCAGAGCTGTTCTAGAGTAGCAGCTGCTAATATAAAACTACTTGGTAGAAAAAGAATACATTTGATTAGATTGGTAGAAAAATATAGCTCTGTTCAAGGCTTCCATTACTTTTATGAATATCTGCAGAGAGATTTATTTTTATAACAACTTTGAAGCCGAGAGGTAAAAAACTAGTTTTTGGTTTGTATTTTTACACTATCTCGCCAGAAGCAAGCAACGCCAATGTGTCCAAGGCCAAAGCCTACTCACCTTTTTCACATGAATAGTATCACTGAGAGAAGAACTACTCAAAGAGAATGGATGGTCTTGCGGTTAATGCTCTGGGCTAGCATCTAGGAACACTGGGTTCAATTTCTGGCTCTGCCACAGACTTCCTGTGTGAGCTTGTCACTCTAGACTTCTTTTTATTAGATGGATGTTGTCTTGTCCACATGCCCATGCTTCCTTAGAAACACGGAGATTGTCTCCAACAGGAGTCAGTACCAGATGTTGCAGAGGAAGTTGCATAAACCCTGCAGTAAGCAGATGTGGTGCAATCTGCCCCCCACATTAGGTCTCCTTCTGTCTCTAGCAGTTAGAAATTAACTTAAGCCCTGAAGCACGAGGTTTTATATCCCTTCCCCAAAATTTGTTATGATTAATTATAACAACGCTGGATAGTCTCAATATCCTTATAACTGGCCAACCACTTTTTGAAATTTGCTAAATTCTTGCCCTTAATGACCTCCTGTGGCAATGAGATACCCCAGTCTAATCAACTCTGTATGAAAAAGTATTGCCTTTGATTCATGTTGAATTTGTCTCTCTTCAATGTAAGTGTCAGTCTCCTTGTTCTTGTGTTACGAGACAGGGAGCACAGCAGCTCCTGACCTTTCATTAGTCTATATACTTTCCTTCAAAGGAATGTTAGAGAAGAAAACATCTCCCCTAATAAAAATGTGTTGGACTATGGTGCTGCTTTGTTCAGCCACATATGTTCTGCAAAAGAAATAACACAGGAGGCCCAGTACTGCTCCCACTCCTTTGAAAGGAGGCGTGGGCCCATGACGGATATACCCAAACAACTGGCCCTACCCATCTAGCTTTCTCTCTTTCCTCAGGCACCATCAAATGCTGTTTTCAGACTACTTCCCAATGAAGTGTTGACCTGCTATTAATGGATTTGACTACCTCTTACAAAACAAGCGATCACCCCCTACCTTATCTGAGAATGTAACATTCCTTTGCTTCCAGATGTTCACGCGCTGAGGCTGAACTCTCACCAAACTAAATAGGAAACAAAACAAAAACATTACACGGGTGAACAGACGCATCACAGCTGGGAGTGCGTGTGCAATCAGATTGAAATCTCATCTCGGGAGCAGTGCAACTGCCTGAACTGTGGCGCTTTTGTAAGAGTTGATTTGATAAGCAGCTACACTGTAATTCATGTCCCCAATCCAGCACTTTAGAGCTAAATTGTGCCACAGTGACTCCAGAATTGTGTAGCTGGGAATCCCCAAACCACCTACCCTCAGTGCCTCCACGCTGATCCAGTCCTATCAATACAGCAGCCTTTGATATTTATAGTGATTTTATCTTTGTTATGTTGCATTCACATTTTCAGAACGATACAGATTTCTGTAAAAAAAATAAATGTAAAACTGCCTTGTAGTGATGGCTGATGCGAAGTTCAAGGTTTTGGGAGCTGGGCAGGGACATGGGATTTCTGGTATGCATGAAAATGTCGGAGTAGATTTTGGGTTTGAGGCATGCAGGTGTTTGAGAATTGATGTATTAGGGATGGGATCCATCACCTCTTTCCCAACCCCTTTTGGGCTGGGATAGAAGAGACTTTCAATTTAGGGTGGGGAGTGTTTGAATCCCTATCTGCCAAACCCAGCAATTTTTGAAAGCAACTAGATGTCCTACTGCACTTTGCCCCAATATCTGCCATTACCTCCGGCAATGAAAATAATTAATGAGCTAAGGTATATGGGCACTTATCCCTCTACTTGTAGACAAGCAGAACTGTTCAACTCTGATCACCACTATTAAAGGTTTGTCTACACTGCAGTGTAAGCCCAAGGGTTAATGGGACTCAGACCTACGTTAGGGAACCTTGGGCTTGAGCATCTACATTGTATTTTAACCCTATTGAAACTTAACCCGTGCTCAACCTCAAGGGCTCTGATGTCCACACTGCACTCTGCAGACCTGAGTCAAAGTAACCCTCTCCCAGAATCCCTGCTGCTCCCACCCTGAAGTGTGGCCACTCTAGCTCTAGGAACATGATGCACTGGGGGAAAGCTTTACTGCCTGCCCTGCATGTTACCAGGAAGGAGCTTGCTTTACAAAAGGTTTGATCGGTTGGCTTTCCATTGCAAACCCAGGAGTCTCTCTCATAGTATGCATGCAGATCGGTGATCAGAAGAGAATGGATTAACGTTGACCTGAGCTGCTGCCGTTTGCAAAGGATGTGGTGGCTTCCGCTTTTAATAGCGATTGTTGAAATAGAAAGGACTAAGGATGTTGTTCCATGGAATTGTGGGATACTTCTGGCTGATTCCTTGGATACGAGTGAAGCAGGGCTGCATCTACACTGGAAAGCAATAGGCTCGGATCCTGGGTCCTGGCTTAACTCAAACTCGGACCCTCAAGCCCTGTAGGATCCTGGGACTGTGGGTCTGAGGCCTGGGTTAGTGCAATTGCAGTGTAGCTGCAAGGAGAGAGGCTGTTCTCAGTGTTCCCAGCCCTGCGCACCAGAAAACCTGTGAGAATCTGCATGCTCAGGAGATTTCTAGCCTGATTTTGCAGCCGCAAAAATGTCGTGTAGTTCTGGAAAAATTTACAAATGTTAGGTACGTATCAGTTGCAAATGGGACCCCCAAGCAGTTGTCCTAAACTTCCATAACCTTATTCCCAGATGTAGTCTCATTGACTTTGAAGGGAATTACTCACTTGAATGAGGGTTTGCAGGATCAGGCCCCCCCAGTGAGGTTCGCTCATCACTATTTATATTCCAAAGAATTATGAAGCATGAGGGTACTGTGGACTTGCATCGCTTTGTTCTCAAATTAAACAGCAGCTTATTATAATAATAATATATACAATATGCATACAGAGCGAGTGACATGGTAATACATTTCTTAGCTCTCAGGACTAGCCTTACAGCAAAAGGTCTGTTGTACTTGACTGCCCTCTACATTTGAGTAAAGGAAGTACTGGATAACCCAGGCTTGGTAAGATACGGCACAGTTTTGCTCCCGGCAAAGTCAATGGGAATGTTGCCTTTGATTAAAACAATAAAATTAAATTAAAAAAAAAAAGCACCAGGCCCTTAGAACACACTCTCTCTAGTTTCTCAAGAACTTCATGCCATGGTGTCCCAAGTAGGAAAAATGTGCCATTGCTAATGTTTATAACATCTGATTTAATGTTATACAGTTTCCCTCAGCCATAAACCAGAACAAATACTTAAAGATTTATTACATCCTTCCCTCCAGGGACTTAAACTGTAGTTAAATAATACAGTAGTTAAACAGCACAGAGATGAAGCACAGTCATTCTGCATCCAGGATTCCTAAAAGCCCTATTGTTTTCCATAGGGATTTAGGGCTAAAAACGTCCATAATGATTGTCTAAATACACCCTTTCCCATTTGCACTGAATAATGTTATACATTTGAAATGTTTTCCTTTCAGAGAAATATTATGCTGTGTCTTCCTGCACACAGTAATTAAAAGGTAGAGATTTTTTGGTAGTAATAAAGAACTGCTTCTGTATGCCAGACTGAACTCTGGCTAGGACATATATTCCTCGACATGCTTTATAGCAGTGTAGTTGTTCATAGCATAAATGTTGCCCTCTGTGCCACTATTAAAAGAAGGAAGCATTTCTGGTCCATTTCCCCCTGTTATGTTTCTTTTCTTCGATTGTCTTGTCCTGAAAGTAGAGAAGGGACATTTTCCTTTGTTGCTTGCTCACAATCCTATACATAAAGGGTGGGGTTTTCAAAAGCACTCAGTGTTGGCCTAATCCTACTTCCATTAAAATGCTATTTCTAGATTTTTAACGAGGCCAGTGGATGGAAAGTTATGGTGGTTAGTTGATCAAATGGTTTTCTATGAATCCTTGAGGTAAACAAGGAATATTACATCCTGATATAATACAGCACTAGGCTTGAGTGTGTTGCTCTCACATGTGGCCACAGATGTTTGAAGTGCTGGGCTATTCTGAAAAGGGAGTCTGTAGAAGTAGAACCATAGGGTTCCGTATTTATTGTCTCAATGACTTCCAGAGCATATCTACTCATTTGACAAGAGCTTTTTCTAACTGCTAACCCTACACACAACCTGGAGCTAGAAAGCTGTGATCTTTCTGGTTCATAAATCACCACTAGCAACACGGGACCACATTCTGAACGCTGCTATCTCTGTGCAACCAACTCCACTGAGGATGTGACAAAGGTATCACTGGAGCAGAATGTGAACATGCTTTTAGAATGTAGTTTACTCTGCTGAAGTCAAAACAGAACCTACCCCTTTCATTCAGCTTTCAGGCTCTGCAGTGCTAAGAGGAGCAGAAAGGAATAAAAGCTTGTTTGTATTATCCCTGCAAAAAGCAGATATGTCTGAATACAAATAGGGGACAGTTCTGTCGAATCTACAGGTAATGTGCACATTTTACAGTCACTTTTCTGTCTAATTGTACTTCAACAGAAATGCTGTTGGTTACAAGTCTTGGTGGTTTGCTGCTGTTTACCATTGCTACCCTCCCCCCATTTCCAAAAAAGAGATTGAGGATTGATACTATACACATATAGTGCAAGACACACGATGAAACGACAATGGACTAACACATATCACCATGCCCAGGATCTGGAACTGAAATGAGGCCAGCCAAAAGAGTCTTTTTTGCAATTGCCTTTACACCCCTAGCAAAAGTAACCAGGAAAATAAAACCTTTTCAAAATAGCAGATGGAACTGTTTGTTGTATAATGTATTTTGCCAGCTCTGTCATGTTTCCAAGATTTCTTGAAAACCATATTGTCTATTTTTTTTAAAGTAGCAAATATTATGATTCCTCAACAACATGCACTTTTCTTCAAGCAATCGATGAAAAATGCTTGGATTGTTTGCATCAAGTAGGTCATTACTGGTCTACAAAAACCATTTGAAAATTCATGTTAACAGCTATTTGACAATAGTGCATTTCAAGCTACACAAAAAGCTTGGAGTGTATAGGCTAGTGCCTCAATTGATTTGAAATATAACCTAGCATTTGTCTTGGCTGCATTAACAAGATCTGTTTTACCATTACATTTATATTTATGACGACTAAGGGCAGATTATAGTTCTTAAAATTTGTCCTCCTGACATGAAAACACTACTTTGTCATTAATACATTTTGTAGTATAAACTATGATGTCGGGTCAATGTAAAGGGTAAAAACTTTCCTAAAGTATGCACACATTTTTTTTAAGCAATTGAGCCTAATGGAATAACAAAGGTCATCATAACAAACCATTACAGCTTTGGTCTTGGCAACTATGTCCACGGAAGAATCTCCAAAAAACAATCATCATTTCTCCAATGTTATGGCATTAGGACGACAGGAATGGTTCACAAATGAGTCATGTGGGCCCAGAAACGCAGTAGCTATGTGAAAGCTGAGCGATTAATTACTCATTTGTTTACCGAGAGCTTTCCTAACTGACATTAACCAGAACTTCTTGAAAAGAAGAGCTTTACAGCTGTCCTTGGGTGTCCTATGAGCCTGCGCTCAGAGACTGAAAAGATTGCTTGATTTTTCTGGAAGTAATCTGGTATTTTTATTGAAATAAACAACAACATATGGACAAATTTACCGAGCTCAACCTGAGACCTAGCAGGTGTAAAAATATCAGAGAACCATCACTGCTTGGGGGTGGAGATGGGGATGGGAAGAGGGAGAGAGACTAACAGCCAGCAAACCAAAATAGTTCATTTCAATAGAATGATAAACCATAAACACACAGGCACTGAGTCTACAACAATGTATGCAGGTGTGAAACTTTATGAACTCATTGAACTCAAAGGATTACTTGTTTGCAGTTACTTGCATACTTAAGGCCAGGTCTACACTACAAACTTACAACGGTACAACTACGGCACTCAAGGCTGTGAAAAATCCACTCCTCTAAGCCACACAGTTATACTGACCTAACCCCAGTATAGACAGTGCAGAGGGCTTCTCCCATCAACATAGCTACTGCCTTTTATGGAGATGGATTAACTACTCCAATGGGAGATGCTCTTCTGTCGACTTTCACTGAAGCACTACAGCAGTGCATCTGTACAGCATTTTAAGTGTAGACTTGTCCTAAGTGCAGAGACAGGACCTAAACTGATGGTGGCCTTTAAAAAAAATAAAATGATGTTTGCCTACAATTTTTAAGCTATATTTTCCCAAGTAACTCCTCGGAACAAGAAGCTTGCAGAGAAAAAAAAAATTTCGTCTGCATTTGACAGAACTTTGTCCATGGTTCTGTGTCATTGCGTCACTTTGTGTGGGTCTTTCAAACTACAACAAGAGTGGGAAAAACATTATTTAAAAAAAAATTAGAAAGGTTTGATTGTAAACCCACAAAAGTTTGCAAGGCCTCGGGGCAGATGCAGTACCTGAAACTCTTTTTAAACCCATTTCTTTGCAGGTGACTAAGATTTCAAGATGGCACAGGCTCTTTAAGAGTCTAAGTTCAGCCTATAAATGCAGGGAAATTCACAGTTAAGGCTGACAAAAAATCTGGAATGCATTCCAGTTTTATTAAATGTGTTAGTGTGCTCAAAATGCTTACATGATCTGCCCCTTCATGGGCACTGACACTGTAATAAGTTTAATTGTTATTTCTATGTGTCCATTATTGTTTCTAGAGTTTCAGAGAGGAGCATCACACTTCGTATGTCATATTTCAGATAGGTCTTTGCCCCAAGGACTTTACAATCTAAATTGGACAAGCATGAAACCATTAAACAAGGCATGATGGTGGTAGAAAAGGGGATACTGTTTGACTGGTGGTGTGTCTAGACAGTGTAATTTCTAAGATTCTGTTAATAAAAGAATGATAAACATTAACAATGAGAGAGTCTCATACAGTAAAAGGCCCAGATTTCTAAAGATATTTAGGTTTTGGGCTGTCAGTGTTTCAACATAAACTGATTTAGGAGCCTTAGCCTCATTTTCAAAAGTGATTTAGACACTAGGGAGCTAACACCCCATTGACATGGTTCCCTCAAGTTTGGGTAAACTGGACCAATTCAGTGTTGTATGATATATCCTCTTGGGCCCCATATAAAACCACTGCTAGTAGTTTCAAGGCCATTGCAAGTTTTCTACTGGCTTCTGTCCAGGTATCTGCTGATAAGCAGCCAAAGAAGCCTCTGGCCACCATAGTCTAGTGGGCTGTGCAGAGAACTGAAAGAAACACAATCCCGTACTATTACCCGGCTTCTGATTCTTACTCTGTGCCCTTAGTCAAGACACTTAAAACTTTCTGCCATAGTTTTCCCAATAGCTATATAATGGGTAAAATTCTGGCCCTATTAAAGTCAATGGGAGTTTTGCCACTTACTTCAGCAGATCCAGGATTTCAGACAATATGTGAGGTATCTGCCTGCATCATGAAGATGTTCTGATGATTAATGTTTTTATATTTCATTCTGTGGATCATTGTAGAAACTGCAGAGCAAGGTGGGGAGAAGAGAATGGAACGAATAAAGCAAGCAGCAAAGGTGAACAATATGAGGAAAAAAAGGAAGCAAATAAGAGAGAGGGCACAGTCGAGAAGACAGATTAGTATGGGAAAGAGGCAGGGGTTGAACAAATAATAGAGAAAGACTGCATGGAAAAGAGAAGATCATAGCTCTTCTAAAGCAGTAAACGTAGCTGCTATTAGTCCTTATACCAAATTACAGCTGTTGCAGCATAATTTCTCAGGGATGAATTCTACTATTTTCCAAGCTATAATTAGATGGAAAAGAAAGCAAAACCATTCCAATCCTCTCACTGTCAAGAAATTATACACTAAATAAAGTTTTTACTTATACTGGACTTCAAGAAAAACTACAGTAAGACAAGTTGCCACACTCCTCCCGCCTCATGACTTCACCAACCATGTGATTTTTAAATATATTTTTGTACTAATTTTAGGTGAATTTTTCTTTGTATATCTGTCATGGAGATTGGGTTACTGATGTAAGGCAAAATTCAGGATTAAGCATTAACACATTAGCCGGTAGCATGATCTGAGTGTGTCTTGGCAACTCGTTGGGTCAAACTGAGAATAATTTGTTTTTCAAAGGCCTGTGCAATGCAAATCTAAATCCAAAAGAGACTGTGACAGTGATTTCAGAAACAATGATCAGAAAATAATTATTTTTAGACAAATAAAAGGGTAAATTTTTCCATTTAAGAGGTATCTTCCATCATTCAATTATCTAGGATGATCGGATGTCCCGATTTTATAGGGACAGTCCCAATTTTTGGGTCTTTTTCTTATATAGGCTCCTATTATCCCCCTACCCCCGGCCCAATTTTTTACACTTGCTGTCTGATCACCCTACAATTATCTTGTACACAGGATCTCCAACCTGAAGTATTCCAATGTTATCAGTACCAAAAAGACTCCTAAACAGTGGGGTTGATTCATAGATGTTGTGCTTCAGAGAAGGATCACACATCCAATACCTACAGAGAGGGGAAAGGATCAGCATTAATCACTTAGGGCAAAACAATTGCTGCTGCTTTAAAAGCACAATTTGAAAATAGAATCTTCTTCATATTAAGAAAGAGGATAAAATGCAGTGGCATTATAAAAGTGTTTGTAGTGCCTGTCTGCATTTCTGCTTGGAGCTACTTCACTTTACCTTTCGGGTGGTAGCAGATTACAATCAGCAGGATTTAACAATCCTTGAAACTTCTTTTTAAAGACCACTCAAAGGAATGACTAACATTGGTTGCTTAATGGAGGTGGGCATGCAAAGACCTGAGAAGTACACATGGGGATAATCGCCTACAAGATTATCTCTTGCCCATATTTCACTGTGTACTTTTCTTCAGGTTACAAGTGAACTGAAATGTTTTGTAAAAATAAATATCTAATACTTACATTCTTAAATAATTAAAGGTCTGGTCCTGTTCCCATTGAAATCAGTGGCAAAACTTCCATTGACTTAAGCGACTTAAGTCAAACTTCCACTAATTTATGGGGACATAATGAAACAAACTGTCAGATAAATTACAAACAGCAAATAATACCACCTAGCTTTTATATAGCACTTGTCATCATAGATCTCAGAGCGCTTTATGAAGGAGGTCAGTACTTTTATCCACATTTTAGGGGGATGGTGAGGGTTCCCCCCATCTCCCTGACAAAATCCAAGTTCAGAGTCCTCTGTTTTTCCTATAAGAGTCACAAACATCAAAAACATGTAAATAGTGTAAGGACCAAAGCTCCCTGAAATGTTCAGGCATGTGTGACATCAACTCATGTAATAGAATCTTGAACTCAGGATCTGTCAAGTGGATAAGAGAAACTATTTTCAAATGTGGTTTTAAAGTGTATTTGTACTTCATTAATGATTTAGGATCTTAACATTTGTATTTATTTAAAAAGCAGCAGCATTGTCAAACAGCTGACAAAAAGAATAAAATGCAGCTTCACTGCATGGACATCTGGAAAACCACAGCAGTAGGGAAATTGTTTTCTGACAACCATTTACCTAGCCCAGATTTAGGATCCAATGCTGCCAAATGCTAAAGTCTCTCTGGCCAGGAGTGGAGGGCACTCAGCACCAGCTGAATCAGCCCTTTTAGAGATCATAGTGGTCGGATCTTCCCACACCCAAATTTTTGACTCCATCTCCTGGAAGTTTATGCTTCATTATATTTATGATAGTTTAAAATTGCAATAAAATACTAAGCACTGACTTTGCTGTTACAGAGCATTAGCCGCAGTGAGTTTAGATAGATGTAATAGTTCAGTGTAGAGAAAGGTAACCACTTAGATCCTTAACCTTATTATTAGGCCCACTTTTTTACTTTAGAGATGTATTACTGCTCTCCAGTTTCCCCAAACAGATAAAAAGCAGGGAAAATTGAAGTCAACAGAGTTTTGTCAGAGTAAAAAGTTCAGAATTGGGCAGGATTCTGTTTATTTGTGTTAAACAACTTTACATACATCTCTCGCACTCATATTTGTGTGTATGTAATGTATAATTAAGACAAAGTGTGTGTATATACACACACACATTTTGTCTTAAGTATTAAGGTCAGGAAAACTAACACGGAAGACTAAAAAGGTCACAGAAAACTCAGAGCTCTGAAAAGAAAGTCACAAAGCTTAAAATTGGAAGCAGTTGTAGGCCCTTTACCCAATGACACAATGTAAAAAAGGACAGAGTAAGTCAGTAGATGATCTGACAGCAAAAGAGCAAGCTGAGATGAGAGGCCAAATCCTGTTTGCTGTATTCAAGTGAGATGGCTCTTTATTTCCAGGTGTTGCTGTCGCCAGACATTGTACATATAGCTTGGTGAGGATTATCCACCAGCACCTCTAACATCCCTACGATGATAAGTATGAGGCCAGTAATTCAGGCAGAATATATTTAACTAAGGAGCTGCTGAAAAATGGAATGTGTAAGTGAACCACAAAAAGCAGCAACTGAAATAAAGAATGAATCCATTTTAAAACATTTTTAGGGAACACTATAAGACTGAATTGTATCATACTGTGCTGTGGGTTTTGACAGGCATAAATGAAAACTAAGAAGAAACCACAGAGGTTTGTACTATATAAATACTCAGGATTATTTTCATTGTGACCACAGATGGAATTTGTCCCAGGTCTTCAAAAGGTAAAAGGCTAGTTCAATCGCTATCCCTTTGATTATATGGTTTGAAAATATTCTCCTTGCAGAGTTTTAAATGCAGACCATTCCAGCAGATGAAGGGCTTTTTGTTTGTTTTTAACTACTTAAAATAAAAAATCTTATTTACAAGATTGAGTTATGTTGGGGTCAAATTGCAAATGCCTTTAAAATAACTGCCCTTTGCAATAAGCAAACACATATACTTTATTTAGGCCTCAATTCATGAAAGCAACCCTATCTGGAAAAGCACTCCAACACACGCTTTCATGAATGAGGGTCTTAATATTTATACTACAATAGTCCCCATTGGCCCTAATCAGGACCAGCGCCCCATTGTGCTAGGCACAGTACAAACACATGTAAAGATAGAGAGTGTGTGTCTACACAGCAAAGAAAAACCCATGTCTGGCCCATGCCAGCTAACTGGGGCTCATGAGGTTCAGGCTCCAGTGCTGTTTCATTGCTGTGTAAACTTCCAGTGTCAGGCTGGAGCCTGGGCTCGAGGACCCTGTGAGGTGGGATGGTCCCAGAACTCGGGCTCCGGCCCAAGCCCAGAAGTCTACACAGCAGTGAAATAGCCCCACAGCCTGAGCCCTGTGAGCTCGAGTTGGCTGGCATGGGCCAGTCCTGGGTCTTTTTTTGCTATGTTGAAAGACCCTTAGTCACTGCACCAAAGAGTTCACAGTCTAAGTAGGCAAGTGAAACACAAAGCATCAGAGGGAGAGGGCTACAATCACGTGTTCTATATAGTGTATACACACATATACACCTATGTGTAAGTTATTATAAACAGATGAAGTTTCAGGTATACCCATAGATCCATACACCCAGCCATCATTAATACATTTTAATTTAATAAAACTGTACTGGATACATAACTGATTAGAATTACTTTAATATTTTAGCTACCTCTCCAGTAGCTCCTCCCTCTCCACGATCCCAGTGTCTAGGTCAACAGTTGTTAAAATACACCTGCAATGGTGTGACAAAGTGGGACTGTTCTTAATGTTTCCTATGTATACTGTAGGGGTCCCTCAGTTTCCCCTATGCAATTATTAAGTCTCTAGGTGGTGGGATAAGGGGGTGTGATTGTTGCAGAGCAAACGGCCAGTGTGTATAAATGTCCGACACACTGTCTCCTGGCAACTAATGGCCTGGGCCCTTCCCCCCTGCAAGGTGATAGCTAAAGGTGTTGGAGAACAAAGGAATCAGGTGACCTCCTGGCCTGGGAAAGGAACAAAGCCCAGAGGAGGAGGGGCTGGAAGGTGAGTCAGTTTGGAGTTGGCTGGGGTCAAGGACTGAGGTGCAGACTTGGTTGTCTGGCTCACTGCCTCACAAAATGGACACGGCTGAGGGGTCCTGTTCTCTGTACCTACAAGATCTGTTTTAGACTGTGTTCCTGTCATCTAATAAACCTCTGTTTTACTGGCTGGCTAAGAGTCACGTCTGACTGCAAAATCAGGGTGCAGGACCCTCTGGCTTCCCCAGGACCCCGCCTGGGTGGACTCGCTGTGGGAAGTGCACAGAGGGGCAGAGGATGCTGAATGCTCCAAAGGTCAGACCCAGGAAGGTGGAAGCCATGTGAGTTTCTTGCCCTGAAGACAGTCTACTCAGAGAGAGGAGACTTCACCAGAGTCCTGACTGGTTTTGTCAGGAGAGCAGTTCCACAGCATCACCCGGGGACTCCATGACAAATGTCAAACAATATTAAGCATAAAATATGCAAACAGGTGATTATTCTCCTTGTATAATAATGCAGACTTACCCTCCACAAGCCATCACCTCTTTCATTTCCACATCACCAGTTAGGCTCCCATCGCAGGTATCCTCAGTAAATTCAGTACTGTATATTTAGCTTGACATTCACAAGCACTTCTCAAAATGTCCTGGATGCCATGGGGAAGTCTCTTAGGCTCCCCATAACTGCTTGTATGCAAGGAACCAGATCCACAGGAAAAACCCCAGTGGTCCCATGCAGAGGGAGTATGATGCTCTATAAGAATGACTAGTTACACTAAGAGATTTCAGAGTGGTAGCTGTGTTAGTCTGTATCAGCAAAAAGAACGAGGAATCCTTGTGGCACCTTAGAGACTAACAAATTTATTTGAGCATAGTGGGAGAAAGCTTATACTCAAATAAATTTGTTAGTCTCTAAGGTGCCACAAAGACTTCTCGTTCTTTTTACATTAACAGAGTCACCATTTTTACAAAGTTGCAATAAATCTTATACAAAGTATGTAACATAAGGTATTGACAGAAAAGTTATGAATTGCTAAGTATGGTAGGCCTGTTTATGCATGTATCATCTTTGTATCTGACGTTATGAATACTGGCTATGTATTTGTATCAAACAAGTATTGTGTTTGCGACACGCCTCAGATAGATTTAAATCAGGGCTAGACAGCTATGTGTCAATGGCCCATTAAGGACACTCCAATCTTACAATGGACCATTGAAGAAACTCATCATCAGGGGCGGCTCCAGGCCACTAGCACGCCAAGCGCATGTCTGGGGCAGCAAGCCACTGGGGGGCGCTCTGCCAGTCGCTGCGAGGACGGCAGGCAGGCTGCCTTCGGTGGCAGAAGGCAGCTTGCCTGCCGTGCTTGAGGCTGCAAAATGCCTAGAGCCACCCCTGCTCATCATGGCCAGTAAGCCTTTTCTATGAATGCCTCCGACATTGTGGGGGCCAAAGGCTGCCTCTGAGAGTTAGCAAAGCGGTGAGGACATGTAACTTAAGACTATCTTTTACTGGTAACTTTCCATGCTCACGTGACCCTGGACTCCATCTTGGGCCAGTATCTTTTCATGTACCTGCGCTGGGCTATAAATTGCAAGCTGTAACATCACTGCTTTGTTTTCATTCCTGCTTCACATCTCTGGACTGGATTTGTAGCAACGAAACTTTAAACAGGAAGCTGAATGACCCCCAATCTGTTTGGGTGAATCCAGAGAGACTTTTTACAAACTAGCAGATTTACATTACAGCTATGATCCTGACCTGCAATCTCTAAAAATCATTTGTAATGTACATGATTCCTTAACCATTTATAACTCTTATTTTTCTTCTTATATTATTAAACCTTTATTTTATAGTTATGGAAGGATTGACTTTAAGCATGATTTTGGGGTAAGATAGAAGTTATATATTGACCCAGTTTACTGGCTGGTCCCTTGGGATAGGAAGAACTTCATGTATGATGAATCTTGTTTTCAGTAACCTCTCATCATAAATTCTGGTTGTCTGGGTGGTGAGTCAGCAGCTGGAATGCCTAAAGGGATAGTGTTTTCAACTTATTAAGCAGTGTAGGGATACAGAAGTTCACTTTTGTTACTGGCTTGGTGATCTCTAATGACAGAATAAACACCAGTTGGGTCCCTCAAACAGAGACAAGCACCTACAAGATCTCTATCAAGCATTCTTAAAACTACAATACCCAACTGCTGCAGTGAAAAAACAGATTCACAGAGCCAGATGAATACCCTGAAATCACCTCCTACAAGACAGGTCCAACAAAGAAAATAACAGAACACCACTAGTTGTCACTTTCATCCCCCAACTAAAACCTCTCCAGCGCATCATCAAAGATCTACAACCTATCCTGAAAGATGATCCCTAACTTACAGATCTTGGGAGACAGACCTGTCTTCGCTTACAGACAATCCCCCAACCTGAAGCAAATACTCACCAGCAACCACACACCACTGAACAAAAACACTGACCCAGGAACCTATCCTTGCAACAAAGCCAATGTCAACTCTGTCCACATATCTATTCAAGTGACATCATCATAGGACCTAATCACATAAGCCATGCCATCAGGGGCTTATTCACCTGCACATCTACCAATGTGATATACGCCAGCAATGTCCCTCTGCCATGTACATTGGTCAAACCAGACAGTGTCTACACAAAAGAATAAATGGATACAAATCTGACATCAGGAATCATAACATTCTAAAACCAGCAGAACACTTTAACCTGTCTGGTCACTCAATAACAGACCTGAGGGTGCAATTTTGCAACAGAAGCACTTCAAAAACAGATTCCAAGGAGAAACTGCTGAACTCGAATTGATATGCAAATTAGATACAATCAGCTTAGGCTGGAATAGAGACTGGGAATGTCTGAGCCATTACAAACATTGAATCTATCTCCCCATATAAGTATTCTCACACTTCTTATCAAACTGTCTGTACTGGGCTATCCTGAATATCACTTCAAAAGTTTTTTCTCTTACTTAATTGGCCTCTCAGAGTTGGTAAGAGAACTCCCACCTTTTCATGCTCTCTTTATGTGTATATATATCTTCTCACTATATGTTCCATTCTATGCATCCGAACAAGTGGGCTGTAGCCCACGAAAGCTTATGCTCAAATAAATTTGTTAGTCTCTAAGGTGCCACAAGTACTCCTGTTCTTTTTGCGGATACAGACTAACACGGCTGCTACTCTGAAACCAGGGTGTATCTGCCCTGTTTCATACAGTCTGTCCTGAATTTTGTATTCTCAGCTGTGACCCACCTTAGGCACAGTAACAGGGAGAAACAGACAATATGCTCCCCATTCCCTTTCACTTAGACATTTTTCCTCTTCTGAAAAATATCCACATGAGCACTGGGCTGCATAGAAAGAAGCCAGAAAGGAGCAGAATTAACTGACATGCTCCCTAGCATCACCACCCCCAAACTACAGACTAGCTGAAGGAAAATGGGTGGAGAATTAATGCTTTCTGAGCTACTATTAAATCCAGTCAGAGAGCAGAATTGGGGGAGCCAGCCAACAGTAGTATCATGAGTGGGGCAGGGAGTCCCTTTGCACAAAGAACTGGACGCTGCAGGGTTAGAAGCCTAGATCCACATTTCCAGGAATGATAATATTTAGCTGGTACTTTCATCTGCAACTCTCAAATGCTTCATAGAGGTGGGTGGGCAGTATCCCTATTTTACACATGGAGAACAGAAGTCCTGAAGCCAGGCCTAAAGTAGGAAAAAAGCTGTGTTAACTAGCATGTTAAAATCCTTGTGTAGACAAAACAAGCTGCAGTTTTAAAGTGAGTTAGCTGGTTGAGGTAAATCTCCGCATGAAGCTTTGGATTTACTTGACCAGCTGAGATGTTTAAAATTCACCTCTCTCCCCCTTGGCTCCTTTCATCTACTCCACTGAAGACAAGATCAGAAAGTAACTGAAATTACTTGCTTGAAGGCCACTGAGCAAGATAATGGAAGAGAGGGGAATTGAAACAAAGTCTCCAGACTCATAGTCCTGTGCCTGACTCCCTGAACCAACAGGACTGTAAAGTTTGGATATTAGTTTATTCTCCTACTCTTGCTTTTGTACTGGAGAGGCTCATACACACCTTAACCTCTGTGTCTTTATCAAATCACTTAACATGTTGTGTTTCACTGAATGTATTACAGAGAGAAAATCCATTAATTTCTCCCAACTATCTACTTCTAATCTCAGTACATCATGCATGAAATTCAGCTTAGTTTAGTGTGATGCCAGGAGTGCTTCACACACACTTCACCACAGGATGGCAGTGTGGTCCCTCAAAATGTGTTACTGCATCAGAGAGTAAAAGTTACTGCACTCAAAAGGCCTGGTCTACACTATGCGTTGAAACCAATTTTAGCAGCGTTAAACCGATTTAACGCTGCACCCGTCCACACAACAAGGCCCTTTATATTGATATAAAGGGCTCTTTAAACCGGTTTCTGTACTCCTCCCCAACGAGAGGAGTAGCGCTGAAATCGGTGTTACCTATATCGATAGGTATTTGCTGCAAAATCGATTGGCCTCCGGGCGGATCCCACGTGCAACAATGTGTGCTCTGCCAGCATCTGACACTGCAATGAGTGCCAGGAGACAGGAAAAGCCCGCAATTTTGAATTTACAGTTTCTGTTTGCACAGCGTGGGCTCGCTGATCGACACGGGTGGACAATGCAGTCCCAAACCAAAAAGGCTCCGCATGGACCGTGCAGGAGAACTGGTCTGATCGCTGTATGGGGAGACAAATCTGCTATCAGAGCTCCATTACAGAAGACGGAATGCCAAAGCATTTGAACTAACTCCAGGCTATGAAACAGAGTCCACAGCACGTGCTGCGTGACTAGGGTAACAGCAACAAGAATCAACTGGTACCTCATGGCAGGGGGGAGGGTGTGGTACTGAGGTGACTCCACTATCCCACATCCCAGCGTCTCTGAAAAGTAATTTGCATTCTTGGCGACTCTCCAATCTCTGTAGGGTCACAACCACTATGCCAGGGTGTTCAGGTTATAGCTTGTTTAATTTACCTCCCCTCCCGCTGTGAAAGAAGGTAAAAATCGTTTCTGACTTTTTTCTGTACCAGTTCTACTGCATGCCTCGTACCACGTGCGTGGCATGTGAACAGCAGCACTCCCTTCACCGTTCCTTCCGGGTGACAGACCGTATGTACAAGACCTGATAGACTGTCCTTCGTTCATCAATCCCGTGTGTGCTCCTAGACTTCCTCAGGTGGAGTCGCCGGCGGCCACCGGAAAAATAGGAATGACTCCCAGTCATTCCCAGTAGATGTACAGAATGGCTGGTAACCATCTTCATCAAAGCAGCTGGGGCTGAGCTCATCAGCCCCCTCCCTTTAATGTTAAAGAAAAGATTCTGTACGCTGATCTAATAGCACGGGATGCTGGTTCCTCTCACTGCTGCACCATTTAAATGTCCTGCCTGACTATCATCCAAGCAAGCTGGAGGCTTCCTCCCCCTCATTTTATCTCACTAACAAGTCAGTGTTGCTTATTCCTGCATTCTTTATTACTTCATCACACAAATGGGGGGACACTGCAACGGTAGCCCAGGAGGGTTGGGGGAGCAGGGAAGCAACGGGTGGGGTTGTTTCAGGGGCATTCCCTAGAATGGCATGCAGCTCATCATTTCTGCGGGATCTGACACGGAACGGCTGTGCTCTTTGGTTCTCTGGTACACTGGTTCTGTAATACACTTGCACCATATTCTAGGCAGGACTGACTCTATTTTTAGATACCATAAAGGAGGGATTGACTCGGGGAGTCATTCCCATTTTTGTTTTTGCATCCCCGGCCAACCTCAGCCAGGGGCATCCATGACAGCAGCAGACGGTACAGAATCACTGATAACCGTCATCTCATCGCCAATTTACAATGGCACGGCAAACGATACAGAACAACTGATAACCATCTCTGCTGTCTTGCAAAGGCAAATGAATGCTGTTGTGTAGCGCTGCAGTACCGCGTCTGTTAGCAACATCCAGTACACATACGGTGACAGTAAAAAAAAGCTGAACAGGCTCCATGGTTGCCGTGCTATGGCGTCTGCCAGGGCAATCCAGGGAAAAAGGGTGCGAAATGATTGTCTGCCATTGCTTTCACAGAGGAAGGAATTAGTGATGACATTTACCCAGAATCACCCGTGACACTGTTTTTGCACCATCATGCATTGGGGTCTCAACCCAGAATTCCAGTGGGCGGGGGAGACTGCGGGAACTATGGGATAGCTACTCACAGTGCAACGCTCCAGAAATCGATGCTAGCCTCGGACCATAGACGCACACCACTGAATTAATGTGCTTAGTGTGGCCGCGCACTCGACTTTATACAATCTGTTTCACAAAACCGGTTTATGTAAAATCAGAATAATCCCATAGTGTAGACATATCCAAACTCTTCACACCTCATATGTTTTAGCCTAGTTAATTGTTCATAAGTGGTGTTCCAAAAACATCAGTGAAAGAAGTTAAGGTCTCATCTGTAATGCTTCAGTCACACAACAGAGTCAGGAAATTCAAGGTTATAGTAGCAGCAGTACTAGCTCTCTCTCACACACGAAGTATGTACTGTTCTAGTCCGGTATATGCCATTAAGTTTGTGCCTTGCTGCATAAATATGCAGTGTGACAGTATCCATTGGAGTGAAAAATTTGAGTAAGTCTGATCCTTGGTTCTCGATCATGATGTTAACAGTTTTTGCATAACATGTCATGGAATTTTGGCTTTTTAAAAGAGAACAAAGCAAATAATTACATCTTGCAACAATAAGATAAAAAAAGCTAAGCCTTTTCCACTAGAGGGAAAAATACATCTGAATAATTTTTTCAACACTTGATGAAAGCTCATTTCCCACCTGCTCCAATAACTCAGAGAGATGCACAGAATTATACTAAAAATATCCACCTTCAGGATGAGAATAAATATGAGAAACTGCAGTGCAGAGGAGAAAGTTTTCAAGAAGTTGTATACCTGAAAACGGAAATTTACCATAAAAGTGCCATGTCATCCATAAGCAAAACATTGCTACCCAACATTACAACACGCACTTCACATTTCACTTGGCATGTATTAGCTGGGTAGTACATGTAAATGTGTTAAAGGCACAAATAAATGATTTTACATTGCTTGAATTATTAGAAGCTCATTGAAAATATTTTAGCCAGTGACAGTTTAGCCTTGTCCAACTTCTATCACCTTAGACTTTCCTGGAGATACCTGCTTATTTAAAAAAAAGTGTTTAATTCATCTCAGCTGCTATTGTCATACTTATGTAAACCTCATAGGTCTGCACTATTAAGCTGATCCCAATAGATTTCCAGCCTATCTGATAGTTTTTCCACATTTCCAGTTCCTGTTCCCAACAGAACTCACAGATGCTATTTTAAAACAGGTAGGCAGGTGATGAGTTGCAATTATTACTACAGATTGGAGAACAACTAATGTGATGCCAATTTTTTCAAACAGCTCCAGAGGTGATCCTGGCAATTACAGGCCAGTAAGCCTAACTTTAGTATCAGGTAAATTGGTTGAAACTATAGCAAAGAACAGAATGATCAGACATATGAATGAATGCGATTTGTTGGGAAAGAGTCTACACAGCTTTTGTAAAAGGAAATAATGCTTTACTAATCTATTAAAATTCTTTGAGGGGGTCAATAAACATGTGGACAAGAGTGAGCCAATGGATATAATGTACTTGAACTTTCCAAAAGCCTTTGACAAGGTCCCTCACCAAAGGCTCTTAAACAAAGTAAGCAGTCATGGGACAAGAGTGAAGGTTCTTTCATGGATCAGTAACTGGTAAAAGACAGGAAACAAAAGGTAGGAATAAATAGTCAGTTCTAAGAATGGAGAGGAGTAAATAGTGGTGTCCCCCAGAGATCTGTATTGGGACCTGTGCTGTTCAACATATTTATAACTCATCTGGAAAAAGGGATAAACAGTGAGATGGTAAAATTTGCAAATGACACACAATGACTCAAGATAGTTAAGGCCAAAGCAGACTGTGAAGAGTTACAAAAAGATCTCACAAGACTGGGCAACAAGGTGTCAGATGAAATTCAGTGTTGATCCATGCAAAGTAAGGCACATTGGAAAATGTAATCCCAGCTATACATACAAAATGATGGGGTCTAAATTAGCTGTTACCACTCAAGAAAGAGATCTTGGAATCATTGTGAATAGTTCTCTGAAAACATCTGCTCAGTTGCAGCAGCAGTCAAAAAATATCTAACAGAATGCTAGAAATCTTTAGGAAAGGGATGGATAGTAAGACAGAAAATATCATATTGCCTCTATATAAATCCATGATGCTCCCACACCTTGAATACTGCATGCAGATGTGGTCACCCCATCTCAAAAAAGATAGATTTGGAAAGGCTACAGAGAAGGGCAACAAAAATGATTAAGGGTGTTGAACAGCTTCCATATGAGGAGAGATTAAAAAGACTGGGCCTGTTCAGATTGGAAAAGATATGACTAAGGGGGGATATGATAGAGCTCTATAAAATCATGAATATCATGCAGAAAGTGAATAAGGAAGTGTTATTTACTTCTTTACGTAACACAAGAACCAGGGGTCACTCAAATGAAATGAATAGGCAGCAGGTTTAAAACAAATAAGAGGAGGTACTTCTTCACACAATAAGCAGTCAACCTGTGAAACTCTTTGCCAGGGGATGTTGTGAAAGCCAAAACTATAACTTGGCTCAAAAAAGGATTAGATAAGTTCACAGAGGATAAGTCCATCAATGACTATTAGCCAAGGTGGTTACAGATGCAACTCCATGCTCTGAGTGTCCTGATTCCCTGACTACCACAAGCTGGGAGTGGACAACCAGAGATAGATCACTTGATGATTGTCCTGTTCTGTTCATTCCCTCTGAAGCACTTGGCATGGGCCATTGTCAGAACACAAGAACCTGGGCTAGATGGACCATTGGTCTGGCCCAGTATGGCCATTCTTATGTGTTCCTGCTGGCTTATTACAGCTATGAACTGTGCACACAGCTCGCCTATGCTAAAACATCCTATTATTATTATCACCCTGTACTCCCATTTTCCCCTTGCTTGTTTCACCCACCTAATACACCTTCTCTTGTACACTGCAAGCTCCTTGGGATGAGGACTGTCTTTTAATATGTCTGTAGAGTGCCTAGCATGAAGATGCCCCAACCTGGTTCAGACCATTAAGTTCAGCCATAGGTGCCGACTTCCTTTCTATCTAGGGGGTGCCCACCTCAATCCCAGGCCCTGCACTTACTCCACCCCTTTCCCCAAGCCTCCACCCCACCTCTTCCCACCCCCGCTCTGTCCCCTCCCTGACTCTTTCTGTGCCCTCTCCCAAGCACACCCTGTCCCCACTCCTTCCCCTCCCTCTCAGTGCCTCCTGCATGCTGCAGAACAGCTGATCCCAGTAGGTGGGAGGGTTGAGAGGGAGGGAGAAGGAGTTGATCAATTGGGCCATCAGTGGAGGAGAGGCACTGTGGGAGGGAGCTTGGCTACCAGTGGGTGCTAAGCACCTGCTAATTTTTTTCTGTGAGTGCTCCAGAGTTGGCACCTATGGATGCAACTGAAACAAAATCAATGATATACAAAACTGAGATAATGAGGGGAAAGTTGCTTTTTATTTTAGCCTAGGAAAAGGTTTGATTCAGGTTTTAGAGGGGATCTGTGTCAATTATTTACCTCTTGGCACTGATGGTTTACAAAAATGTACTGCCACTGCTGAACTCCTGACACCAAAGGGATTACAGATCAATGCAGTCACCTTCAACCAATACATTAAGATTGGAATAATACTCAAATATATGCTGTTTCTATTCTGAACACCTTCCCCTCACTGTATCATCTTCCAGAGGCTAATATTTGGAGTGTAGTTATGGAACTGGGTGCTGGATGGGTCAAAAGCATCTGTGTTAGTACAGATGCATTTTACATACAGCACAATTTATAAAACTGGAAACTCCTGACTCATTCTGACTCAGGCCATCTAAGAGATTATTTAATAATGATGATAAGAAAAAGATTTGCTGCAGTTGTAAGGCCAAGGTAGGCTACTTCATCCTTTTGGAAATGCCAGAGAAGTCTTTTGCAGAGAGTATTTTCTAGTCATAGAGGGTAAAAAGTAGATTAGTGCGCGCACACACACACACGCACACACACACACACACACACACAGAGCTAGTTATTCAAATTGACATACGGCTGTTTTTAGCTAACCTACATTTACTAATCTCTTTATTGGAGGCCACCACCAGCATGGAAGTACATAATTAGAATGTCTTCTTTTGAATATAGCATAAAATATTTCTTGAGTTTTATGGGGATATGTATTGTGCCTCTACTACAGGGTTGTGGTGTGGGGGTTGGAGTGGGAGAGGAGATAAGAAATGGGAATTTAAGACTAGAGAGCAAACTCAACCTTCTAGCAACACTGATGCAACACAAGTAAACCCAGGCCTATAGCAGTGGCATTAGAGCAGGGTTTCACAACTCTTGGGTTGCAACCCAAAACTGGGTCTTCAGAATATGTCAAAGGGCCATGTGGGAGACCTGGAGGGGGGGTTGGGTCCTGCCCCTGGGTGTGTGTGTGGAAAGTCCGGGGGGGAGCGGGAGGTTGCAGAGCCAACCCCACATTCAGCAATGGCTCCTGGGTCTCCAGTCCCTCAGGGGTGGCTGGGCTCGGCACCCTGTCCCTACTCCAAGCATTGCAATCTGGTGCACAGGATCATAACACCACATAGGTTTGGCCCAATCAACTCTCTGTCATGATTATCAGGGGGAATCCAGGTCAAATTTGAGTGAGTGGGGGAGCTGCGATACCATGCACCAGGTCCCCATGCCCTGGCTAGTGACCAGCCCCCGACTGGGAGCCTGGGCCAAACTTGAGTGGCTCTGTAAACCTGGAGGTCACAATACCCGGAGAGAAGAGGGAGCTGAATCCAGCCAGCCTCACAGCACAGGAGCCACAGGAGCCTCTGCTGTGATACACACGGCACACTTATTACATTAATGGGTATATTATACATTATGGAGAAGAAATATTTAACAAACTAGATTTTTTTGCACTAAAGCTATGTACTAGGTTGCAACAAGCCATCAAGGTTTACAAATGGGTCCCCTGCACCCAGAAAAGTTGGGAACCACTGCATTAGAGAACCATCAAATAGAACTTGTACTTATTCATCACATGACTGTCTCCTTCTGCCTTGCAAACATACAGAAATATGAGCTTATTTACCATGAATGTATAGTAGCTATACTTTACCTCTATAAGGGCTATACCAGCACAGCTATGCTGCCACCATCCCGTAGACGCAGCCTCTACTGACTGAAGAGTTACTTCTGTCAGTGTAGGCACAGCGCCTGCCAGAGCAATGATAGCTAGGTCAATGGGAACATTCTTGTGTCAACAGAGCTGCAGCTACACCAGGGCTACATCAGTCAGCGGGGGATGGGAGGTGCCTATGTCCTTCATTTTTGCTCTTTTTGTCTGTTCGAGGCCCGCTCTGTGCCTGTGTATCTGCTCATAAGAGAAGAGGCAAATGTCGCCTGCTCCCTCCACACCAATTTCTTGCTCAAGATTTAAGATGAATTAGAGGCCTAGCCCTGTGTCTTGATGCAGGCAAACTCCCATTAATAAATAAATGTGGAGCAAGTCCCATAACAGGATCTCTAAACACCTTACACATGTTAATTAATTTAGTCTCAACATTGCAGGGACGTAGGGCAGCATTACTATCCTCATGTTTTAGTGATGAGGAAACTGAAAAACAGAGATGAAGTGACTTGCCAAAGGCCACATGGGGAATCTATGGCAAAGCCAAGAATTGAAGCTATGTTTCTGGCTTCCCAATCCTGTGCCTTAATCAAACCCAGCATTCTTTCTATTGAATTTAAGGAAAGGTGTGCCTGAGTAAAGACTTCAGAACTGGGGCTCACAACTGAAAACAACGGCATGACTATTTCCAAAGAGAATACTGGCTTTTATTTATAAAATAAATACATCTCCCAAAGCTACACAGATTAATTGAATCAAGTGAATCACAGCACAAGTATGTGACTGAGCTCCTTTTTGTACCATAGGATAATTTAAACAGACACCACAAGGTGCACGATTGTTGCATCTTTATACACGCTCATTCAGACCCACCTTCTCTTAAAACAATGCCCTCTGAACTCAAATAGTCTAATCCTACTCCCCTTGAAGACAATGCAAAACCATCAATGAATTTGTGTCATATATATATATGTGTGTGTGTGTGTATATCTATATACACATACCTGCTTATTTTCTTTGTACTTTATCAATCAGAGTTTGGTACTAGGTTTATATTTTGAGATTACACTCATACTATATTATTTATTTAAGATTAGAGTTAACGTTATGATGAAATATATGTATGTCAATATCACCGATAAAAGCGATATTGTTTAGTATGTAGATAAAATAAGGGCTGTCTCAATCTATTTTTTGCTTACTTTTAAGTGTTTGGTTTTGTAAATGAGATGTTAATTAAGAACACTGTAATTTAGCAAGCTTAACTGGTATAAAAATGATTTATTTTTAAATTCTCAAGATATAGAGTCTTTTGAGGTTTGGTTGGTTTCTCTCCATCATTCGTATTTCTTTTGCATAGGAAAGTGAATATATATATATATATAAGCATAAAACAGATTATCTAATGCTTTACATTTATGCAGTGCTCTCATCTGTGGATCTGTGAGCACTTTACTAAGGTAAGTAGGCTTTATTCATTTAGTCAATGATAAAACCAGACTAAGTACAGAGATTAGAAGCAATTGCTGTAAAAGGCTCTGTGGTTTGGTGGATAACGCATGGATCTACCCCCTCAGGGAGTAGTCTGTTCCCAGCTCTGTCACAAACTCCTATATATGCAAATCACTTACATTTTCTGCTCATCACTTTGTCAGGAAAATAGATCTGTGTACATGTCCCACACGAGAAAGGAACCCTTTGATAGGAAATGTAAAAATAGTAATTTTTACTAGATTCTAGCATTTCCTTTCGCTTTGAAAAGTAGACCAGACAGCTAAGGAATGAGCATATTTTGTCACCATATCCACCCCTACTCCCATCTATTGGCCCCATTGATAAGGAATCCCATCTAATTTTCAAATAATAATAATAATAATAATAATAATTTCTTAAACATTCTCTGGTTAAAAAATACTCATGAAATTATAACTGACCAGAATAAGAGAATTCAGAGTAATGGAAAGACAATGCCTTTGTTAGATAAACAACTGAACTAAATTAGGAAAGAAGGGATTATTTTAAAAACAATTTACCCATGGATCAAATTTGTAATGTGATTCTGTTGGGGAGATACAGGGACGAAACATCAGACACTTTGTCAAAAGTATCGAAAAAGGTGCCACTTTAGAGTGAATGATAAAAAGTAGACATTCAGCTTAATCAAAATGAGTAGGAGACAATTCAAGGAGGAGGATGCAACAGGGGAAATAAGCAGCAGAAGAAAGTAGGGCAGTTGGCTGAATTTTTAAAGTGCCTGTACACAAATGCGAGGAGCCTGGGAAACAAGAAGGAAGAATTAGTAGTACTGGCA
>NC_133771.1:168364239-168393609 GCF_003597395.2 Chelonoidis abingdonii
TAGAATCTCCATCTTTAGAGCTATTTAAAGTCCGGCTAGACCGCACCCTGGCTGGGATTATTTAGGGAAAATGGTCCTGCCTTTAGCAGGGAGTTGGACTAGATGACCTCATGAGGTCCCTTCCAACCTTTTGATTCTATGATTCGTTTTAGTTGGGACTCCAGTTTCAACCTTAGCTGTGAAAGGTTGCCACCTCTTCTTAATAAACCACATATCAACTGCTATAAATCCATGACTGGAACCATGGTCCTATTGGTCCAAATAAATAAATTAAATAAAACCCAGACCTCTGCCACTTAAGCTGGAGAAGGATGTTAGCTGAATAGAGGGACCCTTCTTTAGATGCAACTAATCAATAAAGAACAGATGAGTCACTCTCCAGTGAAAAGTGGCAAAAAATCCCACTGATACCAGTGTGAGCAGGACTGGGCCTATACTAGCTTCAACACTAGCTAATAACTTTGCTTAATTATAGTCTGTTTTCTTCAAATATATATGGCACACAAATTCTTAAGGCTATTTAGTGTCATAGAAAAAAGACAGTTACCTTTTCCGTAACTGGTGTTCTTTGAGATGTGTTGCTCATGTCCGTTCCACAGTAGGTGTGCGTGCTCATCACATGCGCCAGTGTTGGAAGTTTTCCCCTTATCAGTACCCGTAGAGAGTGCCCCTAGCAATCCCTGGAGTGGCGCCACTATGGCATGGTATAAGGGGCGCTGTGCACTCCCCCCACTCTCAGTTCCTTCTTGCCAGACAACTGCGACAGAGGGGAAGGAGGGTGGGATGAGGAATGGATATGAGCAACACATCTCGAAGAACAACAGTTACAAGGTGAGTAACGGTGTTTTCTTCTTCGAGTGATTGCTCATGTGCATTCCACAGTAGGTGATTCCCAAGCTATATCTGATGGAGGTGGGTAGGAGTTCACAGTCACTCAGAAAGGAGCACTGCCCTGATGAACCTGGCATCCTCCCTGGTTTGGGAGATGACTGCATAATGTGAGGTGAACGTGTGAACCGACAACCATCTGGCAGCCCTGCAGATGTCCTGAATGGGGACATGGGCCAAAAAGGCAGATGAAGAGGCCTGTGCCCTAGTCAAGTGCGCCCTCACAATTGGATACACGAGATGATCTAGTTGGAGAGCCGCTGAGTGGAGATCGGACAGCCTCTCATGCATTCAGCTGAGGAGATGAACAGTTTCCTAAACGGCTTTGTACAGTCTAGGTAAAAGGCCAGACCCTGTTTCACATCCAGTATGTGGTGGCGGCGCTCACTAGACGCATGGTGTTTTGGACAGAGCACCGGCAGGAAAATGTCTTGGCCCATATGATAGACAGAGACCACCTTAGGGAGGAACAAAGGGTATGGTCAGAGCTGGACCTTATCCTCATGGAACACCATGTATGGGGGTTTGAAGGTAAGGGCCAAGAGCTCCAAGACCCACCTAGCAAACATGATTGCAACCAGAAAGGCTACCTTCCATGAAAGGTGTGACCAGGAGCATGTAGCGAGCAGTTCAAATGGAGGTCCAGTCAACCTGGCCAGCACTAAATTCAGGTCTCACTGGGGGACTGGAGGCCTAACATACGGATCCTAAGATGAAGGAGGTAGTCTAGTATAAGCTAGATCGGAGCAGCAACAGGTAAGACGCCCCAATCAGCGGCCCACCGGGAAAACCAAGACCATTTCACCAGGTAGGCCTGACGCATGGAGGGCCTCCTGCTCTCCAGGAGGACGTGTTGAACCCCTTCCAAGCAAGTCCTCTCCTCCCGGCCTAACCATTGAGCAGCCACATCATGAGGTGGAGGGCTGATAGGTTGGGGTGGAAGAGGCAACCTTGGTCCTGGGAGAGCAGGTCTGGGTAGGCTGGCAACAGCCACAGTGGGGCAACTGCCAGGCTTGTGAGAGTCCTGTACCAATGTTGCCTGGGCCATGCTGGGGTGATCAGGAGAACAAGGATCCTGTCTGTTTTTATCTTTTCCAAGACCTTGCCGATCAGTGAAATCAGAGGGAAAGCACAGAAAAACCGACTCGACCAGGACAGAAGGAAGGTGTCGGAGATCGCGCCCACACCAAGCCTCCCCTGGAGCTGAAGCAGGGACATCTTGGGGACTGCCCCACATTTGGAAAGTCCTGTGCACCACCTCTGGGTGCAGTGACTACTCATGCTGAGAGGAGAAGTCCCGGCTCAGCCAATCCACCCGAGAGTTCTGGACACCCGATAAGTGGTGGACTTCCAAGTAAATACCATGAGCTATGCAGAAGTCCCACAGCCTGAGGACTTCCACCTTGCCTGTCGATGTAGAACATTGAGGCTGTGTTGTCTGTGAGAACCCTGACCACTCTGCCCGGCAGGCGCGAGTGGAGGGTCACGCATGGCAGATGGACCGCCCAGAGCTCCTTAACGTTTATGTGCAAGGTGAGATCATGCACGGACCACAGATCTTGGGTCTGGAGGTTTCCCACCTGGTCTCCCTACCCGAGGTCTGAAGCATTGGACACGAACTCCACAGTTAGTGGTCGGTCTCTGAACAGGACCCCTCGGAGCACGTTCCCCGGCGAGGACCAAGCGCAGGGAGGCTATCACCAGTTGGGGCACAGTGAGGACATTGTCCATCCTAACTCTGGACTGAGAGAAAACCAACCAGAGCTTCTGAGTCTGGTGTGACGAACCATGTATGTGCATGCCAACATACGACCCAGGAGTTGGAGGCATGCTCTGGTGGTCATCACGAGGAACCTTGTGACTGCATTGATGAGCTCCCTTAGGGTTTTGAATCTGTCTGGTGGGAGGCAGGCTCTGGCTGAAGTTGCGTTCAGATTTGCCCCAATGAACTCTATGCACTGCACTGGCACCAAAGTGGGCTTGATGTTGTTTACCAACAGCCCCAGTGTGGTGAATGTGAACAGGACTGCTCACAGGGTGGTCACCATGCGGGTAACAGCATCAGGAACCTTCCCTTGACTGTGAACAGTACTATGCAGGCGGCGACTGCAGAGGTCCGAGTGGTGGCTTGCCACTGGACCAGGGAGCTGACAATCAACACCTGGGGCTACAGGAGTGGTTCCGTAGTGGGGACCTCGAGCGAGATGAAGAACGGGAATGGTGTCGATAACCGTACTGCAAAGGGCTATGGTAGCCACTCGGAGACAAGGATCTCTGGTGCCATCTGTCCCGTTCTCGATGGGACATGCTTTCCTCACGAGGTCTATGGTCCCTCAAGGCAGAGCGGTGCCTGGAACCCCTGCCAGTCGGTACCCAGCCAGACAACCTGGTGGGAGTTGACGGGAACCAGCACGGACTGCGCACGGGTGGTCACTGTGCAGGGAACAGAATCAGGAACCTTCCCTCAACTGTGAGCGGTACCATCCAGGCAGCGACTGTGGAGGTCCAAGCAGTGGCTTGCCCCTAGACCGGGGAGCCGACAATGGCGATGCTACTGGTATTGACAGAGACAAAGTCTTGAGCCGCCGGCAGGGTCTCCAGTGTGGAGTGCACCCGTATGTAGCCACTGGCATTCAGGGAGGCCAGCTCAGAGTGGGCCGGGCTACTCTGCTTAACTTGAGTCGGAGGCCGCGAGGCCAATGGGGTCTAGTCTCTCCCCCAGTCTTGCTCTGGTGCCTTAGCGGAGAAAACCTCTTCGCCTTTTGAGAGTGTCCCGTGGATGGGGAGCGGTGCTGACTGGTGGAGGGCACCATTGGCTCACCGTGTACCGATACCATGGTGCTCAGTGCCAACTCGGAGCGGTGCAGCGGTGTCGGGGTCAGGGCCGATGCTGTCAAAATGGCTCAGAGCCGAATGTCCTGCTTCTTCTTGGGCCGAGGTTTGAAGGATCTGCAAATCTTGCAGCGATCACTGAGATGGATTTCCCCCAGACAGCGTAAACACTCATGGGCATAGGCCGTTTGCAAGCGTTCCACAACTTAAAGCCTGGGGCACTGGGCATGCCCTGACCTGGGTGCACTTAACTAATTCTAACTAAAACTACTTTCTTTTAAACTAAAGGCGCTACTAACTATGAACTAACAGAGTTCAAGAAGGAAAGCTACAGCTGAGCTGGAGCAGAGCAGTTCCAAAACACCTCACTGGCGGCAAGAAGGAACTGAGGGTGGGGGGAGCATGCAGCGCCCCTTATACCGCACCATGGTGACACCAGTCCAGGGGTCGCTAGGGTCACTCCCCTACAGATACTGCTAAGGGAAAAACTTCCAGCACCGGTGCACGTGGCAAGCTCGCACACCGATTATGGAACGCACACGAGTGATCATTCAAAGAAGAATTTTATGGGGTAGGAACAAACTATTTTGACTACAGGCAGGTCAAAGAAAAGTTAGACAAAGGTCAATACTTCAAAAGTCAGAGAATTTTAAAGCCAAACACATTTTTACCAAAGAAATGCCAAAATAATAGTTACCAACTATATGTAGGGGCTCTTCTCAGTGAAAAGGGATTCTCTCCCATCCCCCATTGCCTCAACTCCAGTCAATAGAGATTGTATAACAAAGAGAAATGTCTGGAATAAGCTGAATGAGAAGTCTTCTTATTTTTTAAGTTAGAGGAAATTGTATTAAAACACTAGTTAATGTGTTATTGTGAATAAAGATGTGTTAGTGTACCTTAACAATTTTGAAGAGGTGTTAGCTACGATCAAGCTGAATGAGACTATTAAAGCTAGCTATGCATTAAGAGCTCTTATGTGTGTGATTATGACCCTTAAGAGGGCACTCAAGTTAATCACAGTTTTGTTCACCACAATTATTTTAAATTACTTATACAGTTTCCTATTGTGGCTGTTTTTAAAGATAACAGCTTTTTATGGCTGAACTGTTTCTTATAACTTAGGTTTTTGCGTTGGTTTAGCCTAAAACATTACACACACTTTGTACCGGAAACACAAAAACTCCTCATAATTCCTGAGTTTTCAATGGTAGTTGCAGTCTTTGTTTGCTTATAATAAAATTTCCATCTGTTTTGTATTAGTTTAAAAACCAGTTCCCAAGAGTATTTCTTATAGCAATGGAATTACAGCCAGAGTTTGTAAATACAATTCCTTAGACATGTTGCTACATTTAGACTATCTGGGGACACAGAGACAATAATCTCTTTTGCAATCCATGGATGTAACACATTTAGCAGCATGTTCTTTATTGCCATCAGTGTTTTGAGTTGCTAAAAGATTATTAAATGTGACTAATATTTCAAACAGAGGGAAAGAGTTCTTATCTTTTCTATCTGGCACCAGCAGTTTCCCACACTGTATGGTACTTAATGTCTTTCCAGCTACATGTTCAAATAGTGACAACACAAATCAGATGGCATTTGCTCCTGTATGAAATCCTGAAATAGGCATATCCAAATGAGCAGTTTTTACATTTGTTTATATAATATTTAACTACAACAAGTATTTCCAAATATTGGTACAGAAAACCAAGTTATGTCTTGGAAAAAAAAACCAGGCTGAATTTTCAGCAGCCAATGGCAAATTTTGGGTGAAGCTGGGTGAGGGGAGTAGCATAGGATCTCTCAGTTCCTTCTCTATGGCAAAGACCCATAAAGGAAAATGCTGAAGCAGAGGGGCAAGAGGGAAGATAATGGAGCATCCATAAGGACAGTCTCAAAGAACTCCAGTTAGTGCACAGGGCGAGTAACCCCCCTTCTTCTTCTAGTAGTGTCTATATGGGTGCTCCACTTCAGGTGACTACAAGCAGTACCTGTTATCATGTGGGCAAGCAAGGTCAGAGGCTGTAGAGGATTGCTCGTGGTATGCCACATGGGGTCCCAATACAGTCATTGAGGGAACCATGTGGGATGGGAGAAGCCATACAAGGGCATTCATACCACTGGGACAGGGCTTCAAGATGTCTCTCTCAGCTGTCTTCCATCTCCCCTAGGGTTCCAGAAGCAGGTTCCTAAGACAGTGAATAGGAGAGCCATGGATGGAGATTTGGGAGGACCGAAGAGAAATCCTCATTATCTTCTGTTGATAGAGCACCACTAGAAAATGGTGGTGACTCTGTTGTTAGCAGAGATAAGTGAGGGTCCAGAGACTGGGTAGGTCTCGGTACTGATAGGGGGTTGATGACGAGCAAATGAGAATCTGGAACCGCTACCACAGTCAAGTCTTTGACTTACATAAATTTCTGGAGCACTGGTAGAGCCATCAGCACAAAGGTAGTAGTCTGAGAAGACAGGTTTGTCAGTGGTTTTGTTTACTCCAAGGAGCAAAAACCCCTGTGCTCCACACAATAAACTATCCTCTCATCCCACTCCGCTCTCCTCAACGTTCGCCCTGCCCCCATCACCTCTGTGGGGGAGCGGGGTAGAAATCAGTGATAAATGGGCTGTCTGCAGCAAGGGAGATTTATGTTAGATACTATGAAAAACTTTCTAAATAAAAGGATAGTTAAGCACTGGACTAGGTTACTTTGGGAGGTTATGGAATACTCATCATTGCAGGTTTTTAAAAATAGGCTAGACAAAAACACCTGTCAGGGATGGTCTAGTTATACTTGGTCCTGTCTCAGCACAGAGGGGTGGAGTAGATGACCTCTTGAGGTCTCTTCTAGTCCTCTATTTCTATGATTCCATTCAACTCATCTGGAAGTAGCACAAAGCTAACTACAAATTTGTACATACACAATATGACTGAGACATTCTTTCAAAGAGGCAGGTTAATCAAAGGCAATGTGCAAACAAAACAAACAAAAAATGGTTTACCTCATTTAGTTTTCTACACAAAATCAACTTAAAAGATCTTCCAAAAATAAATATTAACCCACAAACACACACGGCCGCCAAGGTGGGGGGGCAAGAGGGGCAATTTGCCCCGGGCCCCACAGGGGCCCACCTGAAAGTTTTTCGGGGCCCCTGGAGCGGGGTCCTTCACTTGCTCTGGGGGTCCCAGAAAACTTGTGCGGGTCCTGGGCCCCGGAGCTTCTTCCGCTCCCAGTTTTAGCCGGCAGAGGGTCCTTCCACTCTGGAACCTGCCGCCAAAGTGCCCCGCAGACCCGTGGTAGGGCCCCCCCAGCTTCCGAATTACCGCCGAAGACCCGACTGCACTTCGGGGGCGTGTCCCGCTTCGGCGGTAATTCAGTGGTGGGGGGCCCCCGTCGCGGGTTTTCAGAGCACTTCGGTGGCGGGTCTCAGAATGGAAGGGCCCCCCACCATCGAAGACCCCAGGAATCCTCTGGACGGCCCTGCAAACACAAACGTTTTCAAAATTCAGGTCTTGAATACAGTGGGAGGCTCTATGGATAACTGAAGAATTTGTAGAAAAAGTCTTCATAGATACAAGAAATGGAGACCAATTAACAGAGATTTGCTTCAGACTGTTAAGAACAGTTTTGTTAACAGGTTTAACATGATGTACATATATAGGAGAAAAGGCAATGATAAATCTGTATTTAATCTGCTAATTTCTCTCTACATCTATATCACAATGGTTCCTGAAGTTAAACCTGGAGACAATCATAGCTGGTGTGTACTCTAGGGTTTCCCCCCTTCCCATTTTACAGCTTCCAGTACAGCTCAGATACAAGATATGACTGCATACAATTGTCACTGCTAATTGTGGCACTGATCCTGCCATAAACTCTCCGTATCCTAATGTCTATTCTTTTTAGTGGTTAATATATTATAAACCCACTGTTGTTTATGATGCTCAAGGATATGTACCTGAGCTATGATCTGCACTTGCTAGTCACGTAGCACTGGCCCAACCCATTTCCAATCTAGAATATACTTTCCTAAGGTTACTTGTCCCTGTAGGCAGTTTGAGTAATTTTCATAGGGATGTTATGCACCTAGGGTCAGATCAGGTGGGTCCCTGAGCTATGAAAATGTTTGCAACCCTCTGCTCCCATTTTCTGTTCACTGCCTGTGCTCTGCCAGACACAGAGCAGGCCAGGGCAGTGTCCAATAAATAGTCCTCACCCAGGACTCACTATATTAACCCAGGGACAAGGTGCAACCTGCAGCAACAGGGCATTTCATGGAAGGGGGGTGCCCACAGCAAGATGACAATTTATATGACCAGTGGGCTCGGGGCAGTGGAAACCCCACCACCAGCACAGAGCATCTCCCCAGGGCTCACTGGCTGGGACCCCCAGAAGTAACTCCCGCATCTCCCCACTCTGCAGCTCAGCTTGGTCACCTCCACCCACTACCCAGTCCATCTATCCGCCCCCAGCAGTACTTCACCAGGTAGATGAAGAGACCAAACACCATCCCCATCTGCTGAAGCTGGGAGCCACCCACCTCCTGGCCCAGCACCAGACCACAGCCAAGAGCAGGGGTACCAAGGCCAGCATAGTGGCAGCACCAAGCCAGATGGCCCAGGACTGAGGCAGCAGCAGCCCCTGGGGCCCGCTGCACCCACTCATGGCAACTGGACCTGAGGGGGGGGGGGGTGGCGGCAGGTCTGGGGTCCCATAGTTCCTCTCCCCCCCCACCACCCATGCCTGCACCCCTCCCCTACTCCAACTCTCCAGAGCCAGGCCAATTCTGCCCTTCAGCCCCACCCAGAGGTATTCTGTTCCTGTGCTTCCCCAACGTCCAAGATAACCCCAGATCTTATCCCTCAAGTTGAATCTGCATATGTAGCCTCTATCAAGAAAAACCCCTGTGCTCCACACAAACTATCCTCTCATCCCACACTGCTCTCCTCAATGTTTGCCCCACCCCCATCACCTCTGTCAGGGAGGGGGGCAGAAATCAGTGATTAACTCTAACAGGCTGTGGGCATTTTCTAGTATCTGCATTTTTTTCTGTAGGAATTGCTTCGATGTGAAGAAGGGAAAAAGCTGAGCACCTCATATTATGTACTTGTTGGTACAATAAAGGTTATCCCATTAGCTACCATATCCACTGTCACCTGAGAACACTAGTGTTAAAATTCTCAGCAGATATTATGTCCCCTCTAGCAGGAATAAGCTACTGTGACAAAGTTCAAAGGTAAATGCTGATAGCACAGTTACATCATCTGTCTGAGAGTTCTCTTTAGCAAACTGCTGCCAGATAGGAAGAAACAGAATTAATGAGTTAAACAGGGGCCAGTCCTGCAAGGTTAAGTACATGCTTTACGCATGTGAGGGATCTTAACAGCTGCTCTAACTTGCCTTGGCTAGTAACAGCCAAAGACATCAAGGATGCAACAGCGTTCCAGCCAAATCCTTTCCCTAAGCCACACATTTAATGCCTCATGCACACCAAGGATCACAGGGGGAGAGGGGAATGCAGAGCTGGCTCAGCCTAACCAAAGATTCACCCAATCCAGCATTCAGTCCCCTTGTGCTACTAGACCAGGGTTGGGAACCTTTCAGAAGTGGCGTGCCAAATCTTCATTTATTCACTCTAAGGTTTCACATGCCAGTAAATACATTTTAATGTTTTTAGAAGGTCTCTTTCTATACGTCTATAACTATTGTTGTATGTAAATAAGGTTTTTAAAATGTTTAAGAAGCTTCATATAAAATTAAATTAAAATGCAGAGCCCTCCTGGACCAGTGGCCAGGACCCAGGCAGTATGAGTGGCACTGTAAATAAGCTTGCGTGCTGCCTTTGGCGCGCATGCCATAGGTTGCCTACCCCTGTACTAGACTACTGTAAATGGACCTCAGCAGGGCCAGGATCTAGTCTACTTTGAGTCTTGGTTCTTAGCTCCGTAGCACAAGATAAACAAGAAGGTATCTCAGCTGTCATGTGTCCTGTACTGGAAGGATTGTTCTGCATCAACATGCCAGCTTCAGGTTCAAGGATGGTTCTTTGCCAATATCCACAGAGATCCAGGCTGCTACCAAATCCTGATGATTCTCTCCCCACATCAGAAATCTGAAGACTTCTCTGCACTGAAGCCTTTCTCCACAGCAATGCAAAGACACTTGGATGCTGAATATGGCATCTACTTCTTGCACAAAGCCTTTAACTGTGCAATAGGGCATTGGGGTAGGGCCTTCTGCCAAACCAAAAGGTATATGAAGTAGCAGAGAAATAACTGAACACCAACATAGGTAAGATGTAACATCAAATGGCAAAAACCAAGAGAACAAGGCCCTCAAATTGAACATTGTATTAAACAATAGTTAGAGCTCTGCAGAAGTTTATATTTATTTCTAGAGTTAAAATCGGTTTTAAGTACATAATTTTAGAAAATCATTGTTGAATTGTCTGATTACCAATGTTTATATAATCTCGTTCCCTTAGCTACTTCAATCAAATAATTACATTTCCATCAGTTAAAAATGTTAAACGTGTATTAAAAAATATTCATCTGACCTTATCTACCCCTGATCCCCCAAAGCCCACCTTTAATTACTGTAATTTTAATGGATTTAAATTTTGTTCAACTTCTTTATGCTCAGGAGCATGAGCTTTATAGGGTTCACCAAATTCTGCCCATAGGGACACTTGTTCTGCTACTGCCTGCCACCATTCACCGCACTGTGCATGCACAATGTTACATTTCTTGAGAGGCTAATGCTAGGATATATGTTGCCACAATAATACTTAGTATTTATATAGCACTTTACAAAAATCAGTCAATCCTCGGCAACACCTGTGAAAGACAGGTAGGCAGGCATGCGTTACTTGCAACAAGCATGGTAAGTGCTTGCCCAGCACTGTTAACTGAGCCAATAACAGGGCAGCAGCAGCCTAATTCTTCACTTTACTAGGCTGTTATTCAAGAATGTTGGAACAGAACAGCATTTCAATGTTCACAATAGAAAGTAGAGAACCTAAGCTCCAAAACAGTCTCGCCTACTTCATGGCTTGTCACAACCCGCTCTTTTGCTGGTTCAGAATTTCTTGCTTTATCTGCCAATCCATAACCAAGTAACAAGAGATCAAAATGTTCCAAGGGTGGTTTTCTTAAAGGCATCACAATTTAGATAGGAATTTAAAACACAGGCAAACCTTGAAGGGAACATTCAATTATCATCATCCAACTTGTTTCACCCTCTTTCCTTATTCCACAATAGCAATATTATAAGTGTGTGTGTGTAAGACTGAAAATCATTTTATCATCTGATCTAGGTGTTTTAGATTTAGGGACTCAAGGCACATTAGTGGACTGACTGATTTGAGAAGACTTTGGCACGTCACAGGATCCGTGGACAATCAAGGACAGTGTACTTTACACCTCAAGATAACATCAAGGAGTTATTTCAGGCTCTGTGCTCACAGAAAAAAACATTTGCATATAAAAATGAACAATTATTTTCCACTCAAAATACATCTTCCATCAATTGACTATCTTGTACACAGGGTCTCCAACTTGAAGCGTTCCAGTTTTATCAATTCCATAATACCATCCAAACAGAGGGCTGGATTTGTAGAGATGTCGCTCAGAAGGATCGCACAAACGGTAACTGCACAGAGAAAATGGTCATTATTATTCACTTAAGGCAAAACACAGCCTCAAGAAGTAGAGGGAAAAAAAAAAAGAGGTGGGAGCTTTGTTTTAAGTTGGAGGAAATGCAACAGAAGTACCCAGATTCTATGTATGTATTTAAGACACAAATAGAATCCACAGACATTACGCCCTACGTAACAGAAGTTAATGGGTTTTTTTTAAAGTAAATTTAATAGCATCCCTTCATTGTAAATTAGCAGTAGATTATATTCTGGGATACTCTTCACTCATCTCTCTTTATGCCACTACCACTATTTAAAAAAATGGAACAAAAACTTAAACACTTAAAGAAATATGCAGCATTTAAATACACAAGCAGCCCAACACATATGGGCTGCTCTACAATAACGCACCCTGGACAAAGAAAAATAAATGATTATAAATAAATAAGTCTATTTCAAGCTTCCACGGGATTATGAAGAATAAAGATAATTTTTGCTTAGCAATTTTTGTTAAAGTACAATAAGATGTGAATAAAGTTTTATGGCACATCAAAAATTTAGGATGGAATAAGTCAACACACTGTAGATTTTCTTTTGGCAAACCCAATGAACTGAACTTAGTGAGGCTACTGCTGTGAGTAAAATATCTCACACATGCATGACAGTTTTTGGGGCTTAAGTACCAGTACAGTTTAAACAGCAGAAAACTAGTTAACACTGCTGGAAGGAGATTATCTGGGTGTACTGACAGATCTGACAACTCAATTCACAGTTCAACATGCAGAGGCATGGAAGAAAGCTGATAAGATGCTGGCTGTATTAAAGCTCCAAACCTGCAGACCCTTACTCACTTGCCTAATTTTACTACCACGACTAATCCCATTGATTTCAAGGGAAAGTTAAGCATGAACATAAGTTATTGCAAGATTGGGGCCTTGGAGTATACAAGTCAAAGGGCACAGGGCTTTACAGGGTGAAGGTTAGAGAACACTTGAAGTATGCTCTCTCATCTCTCCTAATGGATGCAAGCTAATTAAATGAGTGACAATGTAGGACAGCTAAGATAACTAATGGAATGGAGCACCTCATATGAGAAGAGACTGACTGATCCTTGTCACGCACGTAAGTAGGTGAAAGCCCCAAGCTGTTGAATGGGTCTGACAGTTGGGCCAAGTAACTCACCATCCATGTGCAGACTCCTTCAAAGAACCAATCAAACTGTTGCATGCAGAGTAGATGTAGAGTAAGGGTGATGACTAGTTGAGTTACCTGTGGTATCACAATTGTCTAGGGACTCTTGGCATGGCACAGATGGATGCTGCTGTACACAGCATAGATGTAAAGTCAAAATGGCTGAGAACTTAAAAACTGGCCAGTATCAGACAGCACTTCCAGTGATGACTGAACCTGATGATATCCTAAACAAAGAGAGCTCTCAGCCATGTTTTTAACTGTTTCCATCACTTCACACCGACTCAGCAGACATTCTAGGCTTCAGCGTGACATTCCTGTAATCTATCATATAGACTACACACACTGCAACCTTAATAAAAAGTCAAGCACTCGAAAGTCAGAAAATGCAAGAATAAAGGTTGCTGGTGCTATCTTAATTTGGACATGCATCATGACAGTCTTTAATTACATGATCTCTATTATTTTTTCCTCCTCCCATCCCACTACTTCTCAGTCCCACTATTCTTGCACAGCCAGCCCCAGTATCTCCCAACTCCTCATCCCATCTTAGTTTCCACCCTCTCCAATCTACTAGCTCCCAGTCTTCCCTCCCTGGCTCCCAGCTGCAGTCTCCCTGTCAGCCAATTGCGGTCCGTCCATTTCCTCCCAGCCCCTCCCTTATCTCCTCGCCCAACCAGTCTCAATTCCCTCCCCTGCCAACTACCAGTCCCACTCCTTTCCTGCCCCACCTGTCTCTGGTCCTAATTTCTCCCCCAATTTCTCATTCTCAGAAATGGCTAAATCTCTCGCTAAAATCCAATCCCACTTTCCCCCAAACAACAAAAACAAAGTCTGCCTAAGGCAGACACCCAGAATGGAAAACTTCAGCCCAAGTAGTTAAAGTTTGGCAAAAGTTAGAAGTAACTGAAAAAGGGGTCCTCAAATGAGAAAAGTGTCAGGCAACCTTAATAACAGGTGATGCTACTTGCATCACCAATAATACTCCTCCTCCCTCTCTCTCACACACACACAAACTATAGTTTATATATTTGTAGGACAGATATAAATGATTACCAGCTACAATTAGACCGTTAAATGATGCAATTTAAAAGACTGCATACTTCGGGTCCAGTCCTTGCCTAAACTATACAGGCACACTACACTGAAGAGAGGACCAAGGAGTCCTATATACAAGAAGTGAGAGACGGAGAGTCTTAATGAGTCCTCTTTTCAATATAGTGCATAGCCAAGGACTGAACCCAAAGCTTGCAATTTGAAAGGCTGTAGGAGTTCACGTAGCACACATTCCAAATGCCTTTTTTTAAAAATAACCTGCTGAATACAAGATGAGACACTACTATTTTTGCTACCTTTTCAGCGTTTCCAGTGGCTCCTTTCTGTCAATGATCCCAGTATCCATATCAATGGTTGTTAAAATACACCTGTAATGATAGATAATGTTAGACAACAGCAGCTACTTAATATTTACTTTTCCTTCAAGTATATTCCTAAACCCTTACCTGGGGCAAGCCATTGTCCCTTTCATCTCCACATTACCAATTTTTATCTTATTCCAGGAATCCTAAGGGAAATATAAACATTTATATATGATTATACTTTCAAAATATTTGCATTAACCATTTCCCAGAAGTTGACTTTGAGCATGGACATTACTATAAGACAAAGCACCATTTTAGAGCATTATGCTTTCTTGCATCCTCATAATAAGAGCTATAATAGATATGCTATTATTTTTAATAAAACAGGTTATCACTTCATTTGTCAACATCAGTATATTAATCATCTACTCAAAGCAGTGTGATCACTTTTGCAAAAGTTACGGGGTAAGTTGTATGAATTACCAAATTGCTTCAGATACACTCCACTAAAAAGTGACTGGTCATTTAAAATAACCTGTCTTATAGGTACACAATACATGATTTTTATTAAAAACAAGTAATTTATCAAACATAAAATGCAGGTTAATACAAAAAGGGAGAACCAAGAACATCTTCTGCAGAACGTATTTTCTAGTCATAAGTGGGTTTGTTCTGACTTCACAACTGATAATTAACACTGTATTTAATCTAAAAAAAGTTAAGGTAACTACAGTTCCACAAAATGTTATCAATGAAAACAAACAAAGTCAGTCTTCACTTATCAGCCCAGAAGCTTCCTAATGCAATCCTACTTGGAAGACAGAGGCATAATCCTCCAATGGGAATTTTAGGTCCTCAGGAACAATCAAACCCATAAAGAGAAACTCTCCAGAGTGAGCTCAAACATGTAAAATCTGCACTGCTCTGCCATGTAAACTCACAGTTTTATCTACGCTAATTAAATGTTTAAAGAACCAATAAATATGCAGCAGTTATGGTACTCTCAGACCATCAGGATGAGCTTTTCTTTAAAAGCAAAATGTTATAAAGTATCTCACAAACTCCCAAATATTTTTTCTCTATCATTAGATGTCTTATACTGTGCATAACATTTCCCATTTGAGGCCTAAAGGCAAGCATGCAGTCCCAGCCTCACATTTTACATACATTCATTTTATCCTTCACTAGGCTGCATAAATATAAATTAATATCCACAAACCTATTATCTCCCTTTAAACTTTGCATGCATTTATAGTAGAATTTCTAGGCTTTATTTGTACCTGGGAGTCAGCTACTGGTGGCCAGATGTGGCAAGGCAAACCCCAAGATAGCTGCTTTCCTTATCTATATTTGGGGTTTATACCATTGCAGCTACACCAGTCACCAGCTATTGATGGCTGAATCAGAGCTAATCCCAAGTACAGCCAAGGCTTTAGATCGTCTTTGGATTCTATATCCCAAGGAAACAGGGTTCTGAAGAACACATCTAAGACTCAGAACAAATAGCAATTCAAGTACTGTAGATCAGATTTTTTCAAACTTCGGGTCACAACCCAGTACTGGGTTGCGACATCTCAGGCACTGGGTCGCTCTGGTTAGCACTGCTGACCGGGACATTAAAAGTCCCGTCGGCGGTGCTGCCCAGCTAAGGCAGGCTAGTGCCTACCTGTTTTGACATTGTGCTGTGCCCTGGAAGCTGTCAGCAGTGGGTCCAGCTTCTAGGCAGGGGGGCCACAGGGCTCTGAACGCTACCCCCGCCCCAAGCACCAGCTCTGCACTCCCATTGGCTGGGAACCACCAATGGGAACTTGGGGGGCGGGGGGGAGATGGACAGATGGTGCCTGTGGGCGAGAGTCACGCGAAGCTGCTTGTGTGCCTCTGCCTAGACACCGGACATGCTGCTGGCCACTTCCAGGGTGCAGCGCAGTCCACAGTGCCAGGACACGCGGGAAGCCTGCCTCCGCACCCTGGCTGTGCTGCTGACCGGGAGCTGCCGGAGGTAAATCTGCACCCCAACCTTGCACCTCAATCCCCTGCCCTAGCCCTGAGACCCACCCCAAACCCCTCATCCCCAGCCCGACCCCAGAGCTTGCACCCCCAGCCCAGAGGCCTGACCCCCTCCCTACACCTCAACCCCCTGCCCCCTCCCACATCCCAAACCCCTCATTCCCAGTCCCATCCCACAGCCCTCACTCCCACACCCCAACCCTGAGCCTTTCCCACACCCTAAAACTCTCATCCCAGCTCCGTTGGGTCACAGGCATCAGCAATTTCTTTCAACTGGGTCTCCAGAAAAAAAGTTTTAAAACCACTGCTGTAGATCACTTACCTCCTCAAAAGCATTGCAACCCGTAACAACAATATTTGGTCTGAAGTTCTGTATTTTAACTTTCTTCTCCAGCCTAGTATTTAGATCTTCCAATGAAGCTTCTGAGAGGATCAGGGCTGGGCTACAGTCGGGATAGGCAATCTACAAAAATGAAGGCAAACAAATCCTAACACTCCCATAAGAGCATGCTTCTCAATAGACAAGGTCTGCAGAACTTTCGATGGCCAAGAAACAGGTAACTGAATTGATGGCCATATATTAGCCATGTAGTCTTATGTTGTTGTAGTCACATTCTTACGACTCAGGGGCAGTATTCTGAGAAGTGAAATAATTTGTCCCTTCCAAGCATAGTAGCCATCGTAAATTAATAGTAAAGTTGACCAAATACAAACTTCTATTTATAAGTTGTTTATAAAGGGTTAATAAATGATAAATAGATAGAAGCATGTTACAGACACGAGTGTTACATGTTGCAGATATCAGCAGAAGATATTACAGAAGGTTATAAACAACCCATTGAGTTGCTGGACTAAATCTCTAATCAATTAACCATTTGATAAAACATCTATTAATCATTTACTACTATTTTATAAATGATTTACAAATGGAATTTTCATATAAAAGGTGACCCATATTTAATAACAAACAATGTCCAGAATTATTATTTTCCAATTTTTTTTCTGCAAGTCAAGTGTTTCTTTCAGCCCACAGATAGCCTAGTTCCTAATTCACAACCCTCCTTTGCACACCTCTGGGTCAGCATGAAGTTTATTTGCATATTTATAGTTCTTTGCCTAGGGATGTCTTTTTCTGGAGTGTCAGAAAAAAAGACCATTCCCTTTCCTGTCCCCAGTCTTTCAGATAGCAAACTGACTATGTTTTTCAAATATTTCCCTTTTTCAATCTATATCAAATGAGATTTTCTGATAGATGGAATCCACTCTATCACAAATTCTGGGAAGAGATTTACTCAACAAACAATATTAAAATTCAGTTGCAATTGATCATTAATAGCGCTGACTTTTCTCCATGGAGGCTGCCATTTTAGCAAAAAGCACCACTGAATAATACTTTAAGAAAACTCCCTCCACACACATCAGTAAAATGGGACAAGCATAAGACTTTGAAGGCAGTTTTCAGGAGAGTTTCAGTGCACACTGAAAGTCTCCCTTCCCTCCCAAACTATCCTTTTTTCCTTGCACACATTGTACAAAATCTGTAAAATGAAAGATAGTCTATGCTCTCCCCCTCTCAAACAAGTGAAAATGTGCAATGAAATGTTTACATTGCTCTGTCCTCCATATTAACACCAACACCACCGCTCTGTGCTCCCTGCGTACGTACATCTGTCAAATTACCACCTTAGCCAAATACATACAGTATCTTCATTTTCAGCGAGTGCTTCACTGAAATGGTCTTAATGCTCTTAATTAGTCTTCATTTACTTGTTGAGAAGATGCACACAGAGAGTAGAGATTTTATTATAACTTCCCGTACTTGTTTTCTGTTTATGCAACACCAGGTAAAATGCTGATGCTCAATAAACAATAACGCTCACAGTTGCAGGGCAGGGTACTCAATCTGCATCTCCCTGCACTACCAGAGCCAACTATGCCCCTGGGGAACTCTTACCTGGAGAAGGAGAGATACTGTTTTCAACACCCTGCTCCCTTGAGGATTTTGCTTAGGGAAGGTAAAGTGGAGGATGGGAATGAGAAGGAGAAAGGAGAGCTGTTCATTGGATCCCTGACCCCAGGGAGGCTGCCACAGGAGGGCACCGATTTACCACATCACCCAACTTCCCTGCCCTTGTACCCTGTTTCTAATGCAGTGGTTGCAGTCCCACTCCAGGGGAGAGGGGATTGTGGGTACCTTGTGCTGCCATAACCCTCTTTTGTGTGGGATTTCCTCAGTGGAAGCACAAACCTCTGATTTAGGGCTCAATCCAGCCTAGTATCTGTAAACAAAATAGCAGTAATGACAGTTCATATTAGAACGGTGCTGCACATAAACTGGGGATAGAGACAGCAGAGGGAGTTTCAGTACACATTGAGTTTACCAATAAACTGCCTTCAAAGACTCCAGCATCTCTCATTCATTAAATGCATCAGGAGTTCCCCTTGGTCGCATGCTGGGTCACTTCTTGTCAAAATGGCAGCCTCAGATTCTGTAGCTCTTCATGTTCAATAAGTTTAATTGATTTAAAACACAATTTAAGCAAGCAAACAATCCCACCAAAACCCATGGGACTGCTCATACGCTTGAAATAGGAACTTCAGTAAGTTGTACATGCCTCCCCATAGAACACTTACAATAGGAGGGTTGAGGAGGGGAGGAAGACACACACAAACTTTCATCTAACCTTATCCTTGGATCGGAAAGTGGTGAATATGTCTCTGGATTTCCTAGGCGCCATCTGTGACTCAAAGTGCACCAGTCGATATGACTGTGCATTCAAGAAGGTGGCGAACCACTGAGCTGCCTCATCTCCACAGTCCCTGCCTTGGATATCCAATCCAAACAGCCTAAAAGAAGCATGAGTTAGTTTAAAAGCAGAAAACTCAAGTGGACTTATTTTAATCTCTACAATTCAAAATCAAACATCTTGGTTTCATAAAACAAAAAGAAAAAGATGCAGGCAATGAGCTCTCTGAGTGGCGATAAAGAAATTCAATATGGAATTAAATTCTGGACCCAGTAATACATTCTCTGCAAATATTTAAAAAATCCAAACAAATCCAGTACATACAATGCCGGTTCCTTGCAGACAGGCAACACAGAGCACTGGTACTGATAAATACAGTAATCGAATTTCCCGCCTGTTAGGGACTGAACAAGTTAGGCTGAGTTAACTGTCACAACAATGTACTGTAATACACAACATCCGTTTGCCATGCTAGATTTAAAAGAAAAAAAGTGAGATTTATTCTATACACTTGCGTCAATAATACCAAGCATAATTCCATTCCACTTTTCATTTTTAAAAGACAGAAAAGCCTTTACCAAAAAATACACCAATTTAGATTTGATCAATTTAAGCAAGTGAATGACAGTTTCCAAGAGCAGTTATAACTGTCAATCAACATTTGTTAATCCCATCCCTTGCGATTAAGTGTTGCCTCAAATTTTAGGGGCATGAGAATTTAGACAAAAATAAGAGATTATGCCACCTAAAGAATATATCGGGTGACACTTTTATCACCACTAAAGACAGTAGCTCTGTTCTTTAAGCATTTTTTATTAAGGGCAAGGATACACATACCATAGTTAAGGCTGCAAGATGGTTTCTGTTTAAAGCGGATATTGCATCCTTTTTTAAAATCCACATACTCAGTCAAATCAACTTGAGAATGGGCTTGTCAGTTCAGAAACCAGAGTAGAATGCATGAAACAAATGTAGAGTCTTCTGAGCCTGTGGTTCCTGATAAAATACACAGCCCTCCTCCAAAATGAGGGGTTAAGTCCAACATTTTCCCCTGACACAGGGAGGTAAAAATAGGGTGATACACCTCTACCTCGATATAATGCTGTCCTCGGAAGCCAAAAAATCTTACTGCATTAAAGGTGAAACCGCGTTATATCGAACTTGCTTTGATGCCCCTGAGTGCGCCGCCCTGCCCCCCAGAGTGCTGCTTTACCATGTTATATCGGGTCACGTTATATAGGAGTAGAGGTGTATATGAAACTTATTTCTCTGAAGCACCTCCTACCATAAATGTGTGCAAAGCCCCGAATTATGGAATGAGATAGAATCACAGAACCATAGGGTCAGAAGGGACCACAAGGATCATCTAGTCTAACCCCCTACCAAGATGCAGGATTTGTTGTGTCTAAACCTTCTAAGACAAATGGCTGTTAAGCCTCTTTCTGAAAACTTCTAGTGAAGAAGCATCTACCACCTCCCTAAGCAGTCTGTTCCTTTGTCCTACTGTTCTTACAGTTGGGAAGTTTCCCCTGAGATTTAATCTAAATCTGCTATGTTGTAGTTTGAACCCATTGCCTCTTGTTCTGCCCTCCCCTCTGTGGCAAAAGAGAACAACTTTTCTCCATCTTTTTCATGGCAGCTTTTCAACTTTCTGAAGTCTGCTATGATATCCCCCCTTAATCTCTCCTTTGCCAAACTAAACATACCCAGTTCCTTCAGCCTTTGCTCAGATTAGTTGCATTCCATCCCTTTGATCTTTTTTGTCCTTATGGATCCTTTCTGGTTTCCCTCCTTTCCATACATTTATGACCAAAATTGGACACAATATTCAGCTGAGGCCTAACCAGTGCTGAGTAGAGTGGTACTACATGACTTGCTTGCTATGCCTCTGTTAATGCAACCTAAGCTGGCATTGGCTTTTTTTTGCCACAGCATCACTTTGCTGACTCGTGTTCAAGTTGTGATCCTCAACATGAGTAATTCTATATGAGATATTCTCTATATTAACTGGAGTTGAGGATTTAACATGAAAACTCCACGTGGGTGGCAAAAGCTCTCAACAGCAGGCTATAAATCAGAGGTGGACAAACTTTTTGGCCCAAGTGTATGGAGGGCTGGGTAGGGAAGGCTGTGCCTCCCCAAACACTCTGGCCCTGCCCCCTATCTACCCCCTCCCACTTCCCGCCCCCTGACTGCCCCCCTCAGCACTCCCAACCAATCCAACCCCTCCTGCTTCTTGTCCTCGACCTCCTCCTCCCAGGATCCCCACCCCCTATCCAACTCCCCTGCTCCCTGTCCCCTGACTGCCCCGACCCCTATCCACAAAACCCTCCCCTGACAGCCTCCCTGGGACTCCCACTTCCAACCCTCCCTGTTCCCCATCCCCTGACTGCCCCCCTGCAGAACCTCCACCCCATCTAACCACCCTCTCCTCCCTGACTGCCCCCAGGCCCCCCCCACTCCCTTACCCACCCGCCCTGCTCCCCGCCCCCTGACCAGCAGCAGGAGCTCGCAGCCGCGACACCCCCCAGAGCCAGCTGCGCTCCCCAGAGCGCGGCCGCATGGCTGTATGTGAGGGGGAACAGCGGGGGAGGGGCTGGGACTAGGCTCCCTGGCTGGGAGCTCAGTCCCGCAAGCCAGATGTGGCCAGCGGGCTGTAGTTTGCCCACATCTGATATAAATATTGCTTATGAGAGGGATCTTTTTCCAACTACAGAGCAATAATTTTCCCCAAAAAAATTCAAGGCCAGTCACTATTAGTTGTATTATCACCTCAAAATGGTCCTTTTGATTTATATGCAGTGCAGCTTCCTTTACCTAAAGCGAGTGCCCAGAAGGCCATAAGAAAGTGGAAGTTATTCTCAAGTATTTAAGTTTTTTCTACTGACTGCATTTGTCACTGGCCATATCTGCACTCCAGAGAAGAGCTGTGGGGTTTTTTTTAATTGTTGGCTTATTTTCATTAAAAAGTTATTTCAATTTTCTACAGTATGACTTGGCAGCATTAAAAGCAGGACAAGATTTTCAAAATTAACTATTGATTTTGGGTGACCTCATATAATTCAAGACTATATCGTAGAGCACAAGGGAGAAGAATTAGGAGTATCACAGGCAACCTTAATTCTGGCAGATTTGATTTAGCAAACTTAACATTCTTCTAAGTGTTTTTATACAATTTCTTAATTTTCTTAAAAAAAAAGTTAGAAGTTGAAAAAAAATAAAAATTCCTTCAAGACATTTTACAGACTCCTGACATGGAGCCCTCTACTACTGGAGTTAACTGAATAACTAGCAGCAGCAGTCTCTGTGCAGACCTGCCATGAGAAAGGGTTGGAGACACACTTTACCAGTGGGTTTCACTGGTATTAACTGACAGCAGAGGGATATTGAGACTCAGGAATAATAGGTTCAATTCCATGTTCTGTAGGGGAGTGTTCTCTAGTAGTTACATACCGCTCTCCTCTGCAGACTCTACCTGTCCCCTTCACCTCCTACTTGCCCCCACTGCTATTCCCACTCTGGCTCTTTCCCCGGCCCAGGGCCTGCCCTTATTTCCCTCCTTCTGCTCCTCTCCCCACCCATGTTCTGACCCATGACTCTTGCCATTTTCCCAGATCCTCTGATCCTATCCTCTCCATCTCCAGCTCCTGCACTCACCCCCGATTCTTGTCCCTATTCTTGCACACTGCCCTGCTCCTGCCCCTATACTCCTCTTCTTCCCCTCCCCAGATTTGTTCTTAACTTCCCTCCCTTAGCTTCTGAGTCTCTACCCTCACCTTGAATGTCTTGACACCCCCTCCATTCCTCAACCCTCTACATATGAGTCAGTCAACTTTCTCCCTCTTCTCCACACTGTCAGGAGGAGAAACACAGAGAGGATAGAAGAGAGCATTTCTCTGCTCTTTGTTCTGGTGCTCAGTGCCACAGTGGTCCCTGGCACCTGCAAGAAGCAATTGCAGAAATCCTGCTCAATTCTTGCATCTCAGGGATAGAGTATGCTCAGTCCCTCTGTGGGGATGGCACATGTGCCGTCTAGTTGGCACACAGGATCTGTGAGGAGAATGAAGCACACACAGCGCTGCTGGAATCTTTGGAGATGTTAGCTGCCAAACTAACAAGTCTTTAACTGGACACATCATCTGAGATTTCTCAAAAATTTAAGTTTAGCCAAAATTAGGCATTTTTTCATGATAATAGCAAAAGGCACATTTTTGATACAAAGGCAGCCTGCCTGCCAAATTTAAGTCCCTGTTACAGATCATGGAGGCCTACAACTTCTCAGCAATACAGCTGTAAGAACGTTTAAACAGGCAAAACAACGCAATTTCCCCTAATCTTGTTCTTGGAAATGGCTGAACCATTCAGAAAGATTCAAGTTTAGGTAGACACCTGGATGGAACAATTCAGCCAAAAACTATTTAATTACGGGTAAGTTATCTGCAACTGAAAACAGGGTTTTATAGGAACCTACAACACCACACTATGCAAGTCTGCAATTTGTAAACAGTCCTGTTGCACAAATCAACATTAGAGCTAATTTGGATTCCCCAAATCTAATATTTGCAAAGCTATGAACGGGAGCTCTTAATTGGGAAAAGAGGGAAAACCAAATTAGTCTTAAATGAAGCAGCATAATCCAGTGGATATGGCATTTAATTGGAAATCACGAGACCTGAGTTCCCTTTCCATCTCTACCACTGGCTCACAATTTTACCTTTGATAAATCATCTTCTCCATGGTTCAGTTTTCAGTACTTGTAACATAGGGATGATACTTTTATAAAGCACTGAGATCTACAAGTGAAAAATGCAACAGAATTGCTTATGTTTATAATTTTGATTTATGCAGCTCAGCTATTTTAAATCATCTCTTTCTAATGTCACTATAAGTTTCTGAAAGTAATGTGTACGGAGCTCCAAGAGCTGAGTTTGCCAGCTCTTGGAGCTCTGTACTGAGCCTCTAGGAGGCCCTACCAATAGGACAACAGCTATAATGGCTACCAGAGTCCTCTGACACCATTTTTCAGCCTGAGTGGAGTAAGGGGTGGGGACAGAAGGAATCTGAAACTCCTGTTGAGGCAAAAAGGGAGGCTTATGCATGGGGTGAGCGAGATAAGTGACAGCCAGAGCTGCACAGACCCCAACACTGCACAGCCTGAGACATTATTTTAGTTTCAGTTTTCACACTTTACTGTGGGAGCCACCCCTGGAGTCCCTGCGAAAATCCCACTCTACACAAAGGGAGCCGTAGCTCTATGGCACTTAGGGTTGCCAGGTGTCCAGTTTTTGCCTGGAATGCCCGGTTGAAAAGGGACCCTTGTGGCTCTAGACAGCACCGCTGACTAGTTCATTAAAAGTCCAGTCAGTGACACAGCTGGGGTCCAGGGTGAAGGCAAGCTCCCTGCTTAACCTTGCTCCTCGTGGTTCCTGGAAGCAGCCACCAGGTCGCTGCTGCCCCTAAGTGAATGGGCAGCCAGGGAGGTGCTGCACGCTGCCCCTGCCCCCAGAGCTGACTCTGCAACTCCCATTGGCCAGAACCACGAGCAATGGGAGCTGCGGGGGTGGCACCCGCAGGCACGGCACGGAGCCTCCCTGGTCGCCCATGTGCCATGGGGCTGCAGGGACCTAGCGGCCATTTTCTGGGAGCCACGGTAAGTTCACATGGGGGCCCCAAAATGTGTAGCATGGGGGTTGTTTGGAGGGGTGGGGGTGGAGGTTGTTGTTTCTGTATAAACACCCCGATGTAGATTCATTCCATCATGACAGAATGGCAACCAGGATATACTGAAGGGGTGTTGTGATTGTGACCCCATGCACCAGATAGCAACACTGCTCACTCAAGTGAGTGAAGTTCTTTCAATTCATGCACAAATCTGCACCAGTGGATGAACAAACCAAGACAGTCCTCACACACAGTTGAGATTTACATTGCCTTCCCAACAGGGTCAAGGAGAAAGGAGGGTACTGGCTGGGTAATGAAACCAATTCCTTTTCCAATAGGACTGAACAAGCTGGGATGGAAATTTACTGCAGTGGTATGTATGGCAGGGAACATCATTGAAGTATATTCTTATTCAAATTATAAAATAGGGACCCAGAAGTGTATGTTTGCCTAGGATCTGGTGATGGATTAATCCAGACCTGCAGGCCAGTGGCTCTCAACCTTTCCAGACTAGTGTACAACTTTCAGGAGTCTGATTCGCTCTGTGGACCCCAAGTTTCACCTCACTTTAAAACTACTTACTTACAAAATCAGACATAAAAATACAGACGTTTCACAGCACACTATCACTGAACCATTGCTTACTTTATCATTTACCATATAATTGTAAAATAAATCAATTGTAATATAAATATTGTATTTACATTTCAGAACACAGTATATAGAGCAGTATAAACAAGTCATTGTCTCTATGAAATTTTAATACTGACTTCACTAGTGCTTTTTATATAGCCTGTTGTAAAAGTAGGCAAATATCTAGATGAGTTAATGCACCTCCTTGAAAATGTCTGTGCACCCCCATGGATACATGTACCCCCGTTTGAGAACCACTGCTGCAGGCTAAGGATAGGGGGAGTCAGCACAGCATGAGCCCTGGTGGAAGTCTTGGATGAAAAGACTGCACAGAGATACAGGAATCTATGGGGAGCTCTTCTCTCCATCAGGGAAAGGAAACAAACCTACGGGGCCCTCTCCCCTAGCCCAAGAAGCTCTAGGGCAGGGGTGGCAATCTTTCCGAAGTGGTGTGCTGAGTCTTCATTTATTCACTCCAATTTAAGGTTTCGTGTGCTGGTAGTACATTTTAACGTTTTTAGAAGGTCTCTTTCTATAAGTCTATATTATATAACTAAACTATGGTATGTAAAGTAAACAAAGTTTTCAAAATGTTTAAGAAGCGTCATTTAAAATTAAATTAAAATGTTCACGTAGGCCAGCAGTGGGCTGAGCAGGGCCTGCGACCGGGACCCCAGACCTGGGAGGGGAGGTCAGGGCAGAGGGCTGGGGGTGTGGAGGGGTTCAAGGGTGAGGGCAGAGGGCTGGGTGTGTTGGGGGGTTCAGGGCAGAGGGATGAGACTGTGGGGATGCAGGGCAGAAGGCTGGGTGTGTGTTGGGGTGAGGGAGGTTTAGGGCAGAGGGCTGGGGGGTATGGGGGCTGCAGAGCAGAATGCTGAGTGTGTGCGGGGGGTCAGGGCAGAGGGGCATGGGGGGTGTAGGACAGAAGATTGAGTGTGAGGGGGGGTCAGGGAGGGCTGAGGCGCTCGGCTGGTGGGGGTGTTCCCAACCCCCTGCCATGAGTGGCTCATGGCAGGGGGATGGAAGGGATGTGTCCTGTTCCACCTCCTTTCCCCAGGCTCTGTTCCTACCTTTCTCTGTGTCCTGCACAAAGCTGCCTACACGCTACCGCTCTTCCCCCCTCCCCCTCGCAAGGACCATCAACTGATTGGCTCAGGGACAGAGAGGGGGCGAGGCAAGAAAGCACCACGCTGGGGGAAGAAGCAAGGGAGGGAGAAGCTTGGCTGCTGCAGAACCAAGCTTCTGCCTCCTGCCCCCGACAGGGGAGCGTGGTGAGGCTGAGTGGAGCTGGAGGCTGGGACCGCGGCAGGCAGCTGCGTGCCACTCATAATCGGCTTGCATGCCATGTTTGGCACGCGTGCCGTAGGTTGCCGACCCCTGCTCTAGGGCCACCCTTTGTCCCAGTGCAGTCCGTGAGGGAGGTTACTTAGTAACTTACCTCTCCAGCTGCTACCCTACAGACTCCAGCTCTAAGCCCCATCACAAGGAAGACCTGCTTGGCATTGTCACAGGCTTTCCCAAGGCAGGCTGCCTGCCAGAGGAGGAGGGGAGTTGCAGATACATCTGTCTCACAGCCCTAGCTCTTTGCCCATCACTCTCCACTGCCAGCAGCTCCACCTCCCTTCTGCTATTGCAGGTTGCAGGACTGCTGGGTGGACACAAGCAGTCCACAGGAGATTCCAAAGGAGCCCAATGGTGGTGGCTAGTGATTTTTGGGCTACTTTTTCACATAATCAGCAAGCCTGGTAGAAGGCAGGAGAGAACCCTGCCCACGCAATCCCCGGGTGAAGACAGAGTAAGAGGGCTTCTTTGTTTAAGCTGGCCAAAAACACTGCACTGCAACACTGCATCTCAGGACTCAGCCTTAACGTATAATTTGCCTGAGAAGGTGCCAGGGATGGAATCAAGGGTTAGAATGAGTTGTGAGCATTGACAAGTTAAGGACTGGTTTATTTATTACTTCATTTACTTATTATATAACTTTAGTCCTTTCCTTCCCCAGATCCTGTTTTCCTGTACCCAATAAAGTCCCCCCTTTGTTAGGCTGTTATTTCGGGTGGGTCAATCCTTTGCAGAGAGTTGTGTTTGTTTGCTTTATTGTCCCTTGTGTAGTGGGCTTTATATTTCATGCCAGCTAGCATTATCATTTATTTCTCTCAAAGAACAGCACAGCAATCAGTCCCCTTGGATAGAGGTACCAGGCACCAGAAAAGAACCCAGAACCTAACCCTAGAAGGAAAGGGCATACACCACTCCAAATATCAGTGATAGCAAGCACCAAATAGAAGGGCAGGGACTTGAACCACAGCACAGAGGAGAGGCTACAGACATTTTTTTTTTTAATAAGACATTATCTCTAAAAAGTGAAATATTGTGGATCAGATCTTACATACATACATACTAAACAGATTTTTAAAAGATAACGCTACCCCCCCCAGCTTTCCATCATAAACAGCATCGTCAATTTATATTAATATGTAAATTAAAAAGAAAAAATTGAACTATGTTAACAGTAGTTTCCATAGCAACAATTTACAGTTAGAGCTGGCAAATGTAGTTCCTTATAAAGCTGCTTTATTCTCAGCTCCAGCAAGATGTCTTCTGCTATCCACAGGAGAAGCCCACAGCACCACGCTCAGGTAGGTTACCAACATTTAGAGCTGCCCCAATATTCTTAAATGTAACTAACATTTTAACAGGAAAAAAGCATTCTTACCTTTTCTGCTAGGCACTGGCCATTTTCCAAGGTAGATTTCAGTACAGGTAAAATACCTAATGTCACAAATTCCAATTTACCAATTCTATGCAATGATCCACATCACACAGAATTTGCTTATTGGAAATCAAGAAATAGCTACATACATGACCAAGATTTTCAAATGCAACCACCCAGCCAAGCTAAATGCAGAACAGACAGTAAATATGCATGGGTAATTTGGTAGATATAGTGTATAATCTCCGATAACCTTGATGTCATCTCTTAAAATTTGACTTCAATAATAAGTGGACTTATTAAAAAATTAAAGCCAGAAGGGACAATTATGATAATATTGCCTGACCTCTTGCATAACACAGACCATAGATTTCACCCAGTAATTCCTGCATCAAGCCCATTAAGGTATATTACACTTTCTTTGTAAAACTAACAGAAAAGCATATTAAATTGAAGTTAGTACTTCAAAAAGAAAAATCTTCCTATAATACCTGCAATTGTGCACTGCATTCTTCCTGGAAAGTTTGACTGGAACACGCAGTTCCTTCATTTCTGGAGCATTCAGTGTTAAACAGCCATTTTCACAGTTTACAGAAATCAGAACCAGCTGAGGCTCCTGTCGGGCAGTAACCATATGTCCATCCTCTTTAATCAGAAGCCAAAACCTGTAGTTTAAAAAAGAGAATAAAATACATTAAACATTTTACTTACACAGCACCATCAATGATCAAGGTACTGGAGTGCAAAGCAAGAGATTTTCTGATGCACAGAGCTTAGAAATTATCTTCATATCATAACTCTTCAGGTTTTTCCTTAATAAGTCTGATTTCCCTCCCTTTTATGCCCTTATACAACGCATTGATGTCTCTCATTAAAAAGACTATTACTAAAACTAAGCTATAGCACAACTTCTTTGATTTTTTTAAATCAAAGCTTTCTTGCTGCAGTGCAACTAACAAACTTGTGAACCTAAGCAGTGCAAGTATATACAGTATATTTATGAAAATTCTCACTTCTAGAGGCTAAACATGAGTAAGGCTCTGATTTGGTCACGGCATGGAAGTCACAGAATCCGTGACTTCTGTAGACCTGTGTGACTTCAGCCCGCAGTGGCTGGGAGCTGTAGGGTACCCCCACCTCCCATGATGGCAGGGAACTGCAGGGTACCCCAGCAACCCCCCAGCCACCCCGGGGGCAGGTGGGGGAAATCCCAACAGCTCATCAACTGCTGTAGGTGGTGGAGGATCCTCAGCAGCTGTGGGTGGAGGGGATCCCCCAGAGCTCCCCAGTCCATGGGTGCTGGGGACCCCCGGAGCTCCCCAGACGCCATGGGCAGAAGCATGAGGGGGCATCCCAAGCAAATCCTTAGCTGCCGCTGCCAGTAGGGGAATCCCCCGGAGCTTCCCAGCTGCCACAGGCAGGAGTCCCTGCCAGCCACAGCAGGGCAGGGTGCTTGACCCTCCTCCCTACCCATTTTGTCATGAACATTTTAGTAAAAGTCTGGGGCAGGTCACAGCTTCCCAGAATTTTTGTTAATGGCCCATGACCTTGTCATAAGTAGATAGGTAAGGTAAGGGTTAATTTTCTTTTACTGTAAAGGGTTACAAAGGGAACCAAACACCTGACCAGAGGACCAATCAGGAAACCGGATTTTCAAAAGTAAGGGTGGGAACCTCTGGAGGTTTTTGGCTTTGTTCTGTGT
>NC_133771.1:168394401-168420599 GCF_003597395.2 Chelonoidis abingdonii
ATCCAAGCTGGGTATAAGCTTGGGGAGGTTCACAGTAAGCACCCAGATTTTGTACGCTAAGGTCCAGATTTGGGAAAGAGTTTACCACAGACCTGGCCTTGACTTTTACTAAAAATGTTCATGACAAAATCATATCCTTAAACATGAGTTAGCAGAGAGGCACATCTTGAGTTTTATTCTAGATGACCTTAGGTGAATCAGGTATGTGATAGAAACTCTTTTATTGGACCAACATCTGCTGGTGAGAGAGAGAAGCATGAGAGCTACACAGACAGAGAGCTTCTTCTAGTCAGGGAAAGTGCCTCTCCGTGGCACAGTAGGGGGTTAACTGCCCACCTCACTTTGCAGGCACCCTTGAAATAGTTAGACTTTAAACTTTAAGGTCAGAATGGACCGTTATGATTGTCTAGTCTGACCTCCTGCACAACGCAGGCCACAGAATCTCACCCACCCACTCCTGTCACAAACCCCTGACCTATGTCTCAGCTGCTGAAGTCCTCAACTTGCGGCTTAAAGGTCTCAAGGTGCAGAAAATCCTCCAGCAAGTGACCCATGCCCCACCTTGCAGAGGCAGGCGAAAACTCCCCAGGACCTCTCCCAATCTGCCCCGGAGCAAAATTCCTTCCCGACCCCAAATATGGTAATCAGCTAAAGAATTCTCTGTAGTAACTCAGACCCCATCCCACCTAGTGTCCACCGTTACCTACTCAGGCCGAACAACCTGCTCCCCTCGGCCTGGAGGGGGCGGCGGAGGTTAGGCGGGCAGACAAGGGGCAACACCGCCTGAGCAGGACGGTCATAACGGGCCTGGCGACGCCAGCCCAAAGCAGAGGAGAACCAGCCCCAAGCCGGTCTCCCCAGGGCGGAGCCAAGCCCCGCCCCGCCCCGGGCTGTGCAGCAAGGTGCCCGCTCTCCCGCAGCGCCCCGGGAACGGCCCCGGCGGTACCTGTCCCGCATCTCCCCGCTGCGCAGCCCCAGCGCCGTCACCTCGGCCCGCTGCAGGGCCACCCCGCCGCAGGACTTCACCGGGTAGAGGAAGAGGCCGGACACCGTCCCCACCCGCTGCAGCCGGGCCCTGCCCGCCCGCCGCGCGGCCCAGCGCCACACCGCGGCCCCCAGCAGGGCGACCAGGGCGAGCGCGGCCGCGGCGCCGAGCCAGGCGGCCCGGGACTGGGGCAGCAGCGGGAGAAGGCCAAAGCCCCCCAGAGCCCCGCTGGATCCGCTCATGGCGACTGAGGCGAGGGGCCAGAGGCCGCGGCTAATGAGGACGGGGGCGGGGCCGGGCTCGCACAATCCCGCCCCTCCGGGCCGGGGCCCCTCAGCCACACGGCTCGTGTCCCCGCCCAGCCCCGCTTCCCGGGCCCTGGAAACAGCCGCCGCGAGGGTGCCGGGGCGGGAAAAGCCTCCGCCTCCGCCTGCGCCCCTCGCCCGGGCACGTCGGTTCCTAGCTCTGCGTCCGCGGCTCGTTGCATGAAAGCTGGAAATCGCTGTCTGACTCCCATCGCCGTCACCATCCCAAACACCCCGACGGTTACGGGGGGATGCGGTGCGCGACCTTAATTCCCACTACAGCGTGGAGACGGGCAGGGGAAGGAACCTGGGTCTTCCTGACGACGGTGTAAAGCCGCGAACCGCGCCAGGGAAGTCAGTGGATGTCTAGGGCGGTGAAAGCCTGGGAGATGAGACTGAACGCATGTCTGCGCTATAGACTTAAGTAATCACTGCAGTGGCTGATATCCACACAACCCTCCTCCTGTTGGGGGTGCATGTGCTCACCAGGAGCGCTTCCACAAACTAAAGAGGGGCAGTGGGGAGGACTGAGAGGTCAGCTCGCCCCTGGGAGCCCACTTGCCCCTCCCCCAGGCTCTTGGCTCCCCACTCCAGGGTAGTAACAGGAGGGCAGCCTACCTGGCTTCTTGGCTACCTTAGTGGGGAGCCTCCAGACAACAGCCAGGTTGGAAGCAGGGAGCCGGAGTTTCTTGTCAATTTCATGGCTCCAGCCTAGAGCTGTGAAATAGACAAGGCAGCCAACTGTAGAGGTAAGTAAAACAGTGTGTACACAGACGTTGTCGGCCCTAACTACACTGACAGAAGCCCTACTTCTCTCATGGAGATGGAGTTATGTCAGTGTAGCAGGGCACTTACATGGGCAGGACAAGGCTTTAGTGTGTACACTGACATAATTAGGTGGACATAAGCTTCTTAGGTGGACCTAATTGTGTAGCGCAAACCAGGCCTCACAACCTGCTGGTAGAGCTATGCAGAGGTTCTCTCAGCTACCATATGTCCACTGAGTTTTAGCTGGGATATCTAACATTAAACTCTCTGTTGATACTTTGTTCCCTTAGCCAGGAAAAAAAAAAAAAAGCTACACTTGAAAGTGCAGTTAGGTTCTGGTATAGTTATGTATTTGCAACATGACTGATCATAGTCAGCCCACACCAGTTACTGTAAAATACCTCTTCTGTTGTGTAACAATCTTCACTGAGAGACCAATACCACTTGATAGTTGATTTCTCAATAAAGTTTCCCTGAGTCATTAATTTCTCACTTCAAAATTGGAAATTTATCATGTCCAACCAACATCATACTGAGCTTACATATAGAAGCAAAGGCAAAACCTAACCTAAACTTAATTTCCCCAATACTAATTTCTCCCTACTGTTACTCACACCTTCTTGTTAACTGTCTGTAATGAGCCACTCTCTTACCACTTCAAAAGTTATTTTTCCTCCCTTGGTATCCTGCTGTTAATTGAGTTATCTCATTAGACTGACCTCACACTTGGTAAAGCAACCCCCATCCTTCCATGTATTTATGTCTGCTCCTGTATTTTTCACTTCATGCATCTGATGAAGCGAGTTCTAGCCCACAAAAGCTTATGCCCAAATAAATGTGTTAGTCTCTAAGGTGCCACAAGGACTCCTCATTGTTTTTGTCCTTTGGCTGTTCCACAGCCCGTGTAACTCATGACTTGTCCCTATGCCTGTCTCCAAAAGCAGGACCAGAGGGAGAGACAACAGATCACTGTCAGACTGCAACTCCAAACTTTTTGGTATTGATACACAAATCAGTTATGGGCACAAATCAGCTATGTCCAGGGCAGATTAAGGTTAACTAGCTCATGGTTCCACTGAAATGTTGGGATCCCCAGAGCCACTTCTTCCCAACTCTCCTCTATCACTTTCCCAACCACATTCTCTCTCCTTGCTGTATACTACATCTAGGCAGCAGCAAAGACAAATTCTACAAACATGCTATTTTGCCTACCACTATCATGTGGCATTTTACCTGCTGATACCATGTCCTCAGTGGTCAGGAAACTGTTCACCACCACTGGGTTCACCCTCAAGGCAAGGTGTTCAGCATGTTGACTTGGTTATGTGATCGAGTTTCTTACACCCTCAACAGGGTATTAAAAAATGGGTGCCTAATGTTAGGCTCCTAAATCCTTTTTAGGTGCTTAAATCAATTGTCTGGTTTCCTAAAGTGCTGCACACCCAGCAGCTTTCATTGCAGTCCTAGCCTGAAGCACATTCCCCACCAGGAATTCTTCCTGCAGCACATACATCCACGTTTTTTTTCTACCTCACAGAGAAGTGCAACACTTGTACCACCTAAAAATAAGAGAGAAAGAGGAAAGGTGCCATAACTGAAGATTGTATAGCCACCGCCAATGTTCTCAATAATCAGAAATGATATTTTATAGGAATAAAATGAGAATTATCTTTGTTTCCACCATAGCTTTACAAAGTTGATACTCTTTACATGTAGTTTTCATGGGTGATCAAATATACCATGGGGAATGGACAGGAGGTTAGAAGTGGTATGTATTAGGGAGGCACTGCTATAGAAGAGCTGAGAGTGCTCCCATGCAGGTTGGCACTGATGGTAGGATGCTGAGGAAGCCGAGAAAGTTGGGTTGATATAGACATGGCACTTGCTGTGAAGAAGGTCACAATCTCCATAAGATGTTCATTTTACTGTTTCAGAGGCTAAGAGAAGTCCGTTCACATTAGCCAGAGATAACATCTGTATATTAAGAGATGGGCCTGAAACTATTAAGTATGTGGATGTTTTGCTCAACCCATTACATACATAGAGGCTAGCTACATAGTTGATATCCAGATCCAAAGTCCAGAAATTGTCAGATATGGGGGGGGTTGATTTATGCCAGTGATTCCCAAGCTGGGGTTCGCAAAATGTTTCAGGGGGTTCTCAGAAAAAAATTCTGTAATGGTGGACAGAGTCATCCCTAGGGACCCCAGGTGCCAGGGCCAGCAGCCCAAGCCCTGTGACCATGACTTCCTGGTGGAACAAGTTTCAGCTTTTTTGTAGTCATGCATTACTTGCCTGTACTGCTCAAGACCCAAATGCTTGTGGGAGAAAATATTTGAGTTGGCTTCTTAAATACCTTCATACTGGTTCATATCTGGTACTCCTTGATGAAACATGTAGGAGGCTTAATTGAAGTGATATGACCTACAAAAGTAAAATCTTGGAAGAGTGTTGCCATCTTCATAATGTAATAAAATGAATAATGTAATGATAAATAATAATGTAATAATAAATAGTGTGCAATAAGCATGTCATAAAAAACCCAAATTATTTCCAAGATCACTACTTCTATAATTTGCTCAGGTAAGGGATAAAATCCCTGGAAATATTCATTTTTAGGAGTGGGTTCACGACATTCAATATTTTCATGAAAGGGGTTCACGAGTTGTTAAATTTTGGGAACCACTGGTTTAGGCCCATTTCTACTTTAAATACCTCCTTCAGCCATGCCAAGTTAATACTGATGAGTGTTTGCCCAAGATCCAGCATCAGTTTCCCTGCACAGCACACAACTGACAGATGAGGCAGAGAATAGAGAATACTTTGGATGCAAAGTGTAAGTAAATGTTGGCTACACATTCTGTTTCCTTCAACACTCCAGAGCAAGAGATGGTATCACTAGACTGGGCAGAGGTGAAAGTAAGCGGGTACAGGCCGGTACGGAGGACCGGTAAGAAAAGGAGACTGCCTGAGGGAGAAGCCTGCCCCCTGTGTAAGAATAGTGTAAACTCAGCTGTTCCCTGAGTGGTTCATCCCTCGGGGTTAGGAGTGGTTTCTAGCATCCTTGTTAATTTCACTCACAGAAGCTGAGGGAAGTCGGGTGGGTGTGTTTGACCATGGCGGGGACAGTCCTTGTCTGCCTCCGGGATGAGTGGATCTTGTCTCCAATACTAATATACACAACAAATACAAGCTTTCGACTGCACAGCTTAAATCCAGAGCTAATAAAAGCAGGGAGAAGGGGAAAACTCACTGTCACATTGGTTGCTCGTCTCCTCCCTCCCCCTCCTCCAGCCAGGCTGCAGACAAGGCTCTGCATTCCTCCCTGCCGCAGGGGTTCTTCTCTAGGCTCTAGCTTGCAGTAGGGACACTGGCTGAGATGCCTACTGCTGCTGCCTGCATAACAGTTTAAACTCAGGTGTTCCCTGCACAGTTCAGCCCCCAGGGTTAGAAGACATTTCTGGCATTCTTGTTAATTTTACTCCCAGTTGGTGATGGTGGGGAGGGTGTGTGTGACGATGGCAGGGGCAGTTCTTTTCTGCCCCTGGGATGACGGGATCTCCTATATACAAAAAACACAATCAAAATCAGGAACCATTTCCAAGTTCAAATCTATCCCATTTCCTCCCCAGCAAAGGATCATGGTTGTGAAGTCCAAACTGCTTGCAGATCCTCTTTGAAATGTTACTGAACCACAAAAGGAATAGCTGAGTTTAAACTGTTCTTATGCAGGAGGCAGGCTTCTCCCTCCCTCAATCAGTCTCCCTGCTGCAAGCTAGAGGGAAGCCCCTGCAGCTGCTGCTCAGAGCCAGGCAGAGAGAAGCACAGAGCCTAGTGTCTGCAGCCTGGCTGGAGGAGGAGGAAAGACACGGAGAAAAAAGTGACAGTGAGTTCTCACTTTTTCAGGCTTATTCCAATAGTAAAGTTTTATTACAGACAGTCCTGGTAGTAGTAATAGTGGCTTTATTTTCTCTATCTCTGTCATGCTATGGGAGGGATCCGTGAAGTACGTAGGAGAGGTGGGTTGCTTGCGATTGGACCATATGGGTAAGAAATGTAAATTACTATCACCCCTGCCCAAACCCCCGAGCTCCCAGCTGTCTCTGCAGCTGGTAGCTCTAGGGGTGATTTAAAGGGCCCAGCTCCTAGCTTCAGCTGAATCCCTGAGCCCTTTAAAACCTGATTTAAAAGCCCTGGGATTTAAAGGCCCCACCTCTTCTGACAGAGGCCATGCCTCTTCTGGTTGAGGTCCCATCCCCTCTGCAGGACTCTGGAGTACCAGGAAGTCCTTTAAGTTACTTTCACCCCTGAGACTAGGACTTTGGAAGAGGGCAAGTGGTAGGATGGTTTTGCCTAGAAGAAACATGGACTCTCTAGGGGCAGAATCTAATCCAATATTCACTTAAAGAATTTTAATTTTTAACATCTTTAACAACTACAGTACTGGGACTTCTGCATTTTCATCTTGTTTTGTCACGTCTATACATCTATCTGCATTTTCCTTTTCATTCTTCCACCACCAAGCCCTGTGATACACAACATGGAGCAGTTTCCATGTTCTTTGGGGATGGTAATAAAAAACTGAAGTTTGTATGAACGACCCCTCCTGCAGTAGGAAGTAGAAGGGTCAACATCTTGTACATTTCTTGGGAATAAAGGATACTGTTACTTTAAGAGAGAGATGACATCATAATAGCTTACAGATTGTGATGCCAGATGCTTTTGACATCACAAAGAAACTCTTAGCAACTGTCTAAGCATACACATGACCATTTTGTGATGGGAATAGATCTCCCTTGACTGGCAAAGCAAGAGCAGTGTCTGCTGAACCCTCTTGATTCCTCAGCTTGAACATTTCAGAGTCCTCAGCTTAAACAAATTCTCAGTTCAAATCTCCAGAATTAGCTTGAAAGCATCCAGTCCTGAAGCTCAGAAGGCAAGCAAAGAGGTAACAAGTTGGCTGAGAGCATTTCAGAAGCATTCTGATAACCAAAGCAGGATGGGTGACTGGAAAAGCTACATCAACACCATCCTAAAGGATAAGAACATTGAAGATGTAGCTATCGTGGGGCACAGTGACAACAAATCAGTGTGGGCTTCCAAGCCAGGGGGCCTACTGGCTGCTATCTCACCTCAGGAAGTGGGGGTGATCATAGGCCATGACAGGAACGGGTTTCTGCAGACTGGCATCACCATAGCTGGCAAGAAGTGCAGTGTGATCCGCGACTACTTGCTTGTGGAAAAAGATGCTGTGATGGACACCAGAACCAAAGAGGGTGACAGCAAGTCCATCTGTATTGGCAAGACCCCCAGAGCCCTGATCTTCCTCATGGGCAAAAATGGAGTCCATGGAGGAGCCCTCAACAAGAAGGTCCATGAGATGATTGCAAGCATGAAAACCCAGAGTAGCTAGAGCAAAGGACATAGATACTTCCCCCAAGGAAAATGAGCTTATCCTTGCTTTAAAAGAAAGAAAACAAATTCCTGATTTCACGTAACTGTCTATTTGTTCATTTCCTTCAGGTGGGATGGAGTGGGGTGGAGGAACTTGCTATTATACTAGCAACCTGCCTGCCCATCTCTTGAGGGAGTGCTGAACACGATTGTTACCCTTAATGTCCCCAGTCCCATCAGTCTGTCTCCAAGCCAACTAATGTGGTACCCTGACCATTTCCCACTCTCCCAGTTCTCTGTTAGCAATAGCTTTGAGAAAAGGGGGATTTGGTCTCTTTTACTGGCTAGTCCCTGACTGTCACTCTTTGAGGTCATTACATCTGCTCCTTGTTTCTTCGAACAGTCACAAACACTAAGGAATAGCAGGGCTATTTCGGACAGTCAATTTCTATTCTGTTTTGGATAATGTTCCATTAGGCAATTACTAACATGAACTATTCATTTTCTTTCATATTATGGCATTTTATTAGCCAAAGCTCTGTATCGTTGTCCATTAGAGGGTTTATTAAAGGCAGAATGTAGCTAGTCCAATTAGTATTGGAACCCTGAAGGGTTGGGTGTCACAGGCTGCACCTCTGCTATGTGTGCTGTGTAGATGATAAAGCCACAGTCTGACCACAGGTATCACTGGAAATAGCCCAGCTAACTTGGGAGGCTAACTATTGATCATCCAGAGTTGGGCTATTACGGCAGCCTCATGCTGCCAAACCTATTGGCTGACCTGAATTCTGGGTGTAGAACCGCCCCCATCCATCTTTCACGTGTTTGCTTCCATCACTGCACATTTTACAGTAACTTTGGAACAGAAGTGACCTTTCTTTAACTGATTTTTTGAAGCCACCCATACTTTTTGGTGAAGATGGGGCCAGTTCCTTCCCCATTCAACCCTTTCTTTCCCATGATAGGTACCCTCATACCTCTTTGCATCAGCTGGTCTCTGTTCTGTGATTCCTTCACACTCCACTAGCACTGCCTCTACAAGAGAAAGCCATGTTGTCATGAATGCTGCAGCACTTCCTCTTCCCTTGCAGGAGATGCCACATACAGGGGTGGGTCTAGCCAGGACAGTGCAAAAAGAGCAGGGCTTTGGAGTGGAGCCCAGAGCTGGAGCGCAGAGCAGCTCCGGAGCAGTGGAGCTGCAAGTTTTTGCCTGGAGCTGGAGCAGAGCCAGAGTACAGCTCCAAAACCCGGAAAAAGAGAACACTTTCTCCTTCACAATGCAGCAGCCAGCAAGAAGCAGAACTGGATGGCGCTGGGCTGGGAGAATAAAGAAAAGCAAAGGAGGGGCACTTCCTCCCCAGATTTATCCCCTTTGGACATTATGTCTCATGTTTTTTTTTCTCCTGAAGGCTGGTAGATATATGCTCCAGCCAGACTAGGTACTGCACTGCCAGGGCATTGAACCAGGGCATTGCGTGAGAACCAAACTTCTGCTTTCACTATAATGGGCGACTGTTTGCTCTGCCCGAACACCTCAACACACAAAGACACCCCATTGTGCCAGGTGATGTGCTGTACCAGGAGATCTTAATACATTACACCAGGGATCGTCAACCTTTGGCATGCGGCCCATCAGGGAAATCCACTGGCGGGCTGGGAGGGTTTGTTTACCTGCAGCATCCACAGGTTCAGCCGATCACAGTTCCCACTGGCTGTGGTTTGCCATTCCAGGCCAATGGGGGAAGTGGCGTGGGCCTGGAGCTGCGATCGCCTGAACCTGCAGATGCTCAGGTAAACAAACCATCCCAGTCTGCCAGTGGATTTCCCTGGCAGGCCGTGTGCCAAAAGTTGCCAGTCCCAGCATTACACAATACCAAAGCACAACATTATGGCACTCCGCCCTCTATGCCAGGAAAGCTCAACTCTCTACACTAGCAAGTCTGTCAAGGGATCCCATTACACAATGGCACCCCACCTTCGCACCACACTCATTGTCTGATCACTCAGCTTTCCGATCCCATTGGGCTACAAGGAAATTGCTTTTGAAGAATGCACGAGGCCCCCACAGAAATAAGGTCTGAGCCAGGATCATGGCAAAAATTAGACAGGCCATCTCCTAAATACATCTGAAGTACAAAAAAATCTTCTGTGCTCCTTGATAAATATGAATTTTCTAATTGTATACGGCACTAATATTAAGCCCATATGAAGATTAGTAGCTGTAACATGCTGCTGAGAACTCTCAGAACTGTGAACACTCTGCCTCAGCAAGAGTGAGCTTTTCTGAAAATTAGCCTGTGCATCAGCTCCCCTGCGAAACCAGCCTGTCTTCCTCACCAGCAAACTCCTCAAGGATCTCCCAGCCCAGCCGTTGCCTAGCAGGTAACAGTCAGTGAGCTCCAGTCCCCAAGCTCCTTTCTCTGCTATGCGCAGCCCCTACCACTGTACAAAGTTTGCTGCTCTATTAAAGAGTCGCTACATCACAGCTTGTTAATTGGAGTTAACATACCCCTCCCATCAAATACAGCATTGCACTGATCTGCCTTCAGATTGATTCCCTGGGATATAGTCTCCTGTCTCCTCTAGAGGCCCAACTCCATCTTGATTAAGGTGCTTGCTGGTGTGTTCCAACGTATTACTTCCTGCTGCAGTTTTACAGTGTAAATATTCTCCTCTTGCTGCCTCCAATACAAATAGCCCATTGAATTTGGCCACACTTGGTTGGTTTGTTGGCCTCTTTCCTTTGTGTTGAGGAAACATATTTATCAACTTCCCCTGACATGCCTGGTTCAAACACCTTTTAGGCACAGATTTCAAAGCATAATATTCCCGAGTATCACAATGTCACACACATTTAACAATGATATTGTTGACCAGTGTGGTGGTAGTTTTCAAATGATATTTCACTGGGCATATTGTGTACAAATCTGACAGCCATATTTGCAGTAGTGTGCAGGGTGTGAACACAGGGGTCCCTAAGCCACAGGAGCATGCAGTCACATGAAAAACAGTATCAAGGAAACCAAACTTCGAACACATTAGCTTGAGTGCACCTTAGCAAAAGGAAGGAACCCTCCATTAAAACTACAACACAGGCACGGTCAGCAAGCGCTTCCCCCAAAAGGATAATACTTATACCCAGCAATTAAAACAAATTAACATAAGTCCCAGACAGTATATATGATATATACACACAGGAAGACACAGGCACTGTCCTACATTGCTGAGAGCCTAAAATGACGTTACAAGCCACTGCTTATTAAGCATCTGCAGATCATGCATTTTTATCCTGGCCAAAAAGCTTCACAGAGAACACAGTTCTTTGTGGTTAAAATTGCCACTTGCTTCCACAAGCTCAACACAACAACGACTCAACATTCTGTTGTGCGTGAAGTCTTCTTTACTGAGCAAATCACAAAATACAGTCTCTGCTCTCCAACACATACAGGCTGAAAGACACAGCAGACAGGACTGGAGATTAGGAGAGAATAATTTTGGGAGTTTGTTTGCTCACTTCTTGTGGGCATCACCAAAGGTTGGACTTGAATGTGGAGCAGTTTTGCTTTTAGAATTAGAATTAGAAATACAGTTAGGACATGGAGGAAAACAGCCCTGGTTTGTACTGCACATTTTAACAGCGTTATGCATCCAGGCAGCAGTAGCTCCTTGGTTATACACTGCAGTGATAACGGCCAGTGATCTGAACCTAGGGAGGGCACATGTGACTGTATACACAGAATAAATTTAGAGAACAATCATTTCAAAGCCTAAACAGAACTGGAATCCACAGTTCCCCAAATCCTCAAGCTCTGAGGTAAAAGATCTTTTGTTTAGCTCAGCCTAAGAGAGTGTTTGTTACATTTAACCCTGACTTCCTCTGTAGCCTGGTCTGGTGAAACTACAGGAAAAATAACAAGAGCCAGGAAAACAGCAGCCTCTGCATGAGCTCCTTCCTCCTGTGGTGATGTGAGAAATCCAGAATAGAGCTGAATTAGTATTTCGCATGTCCTGAGAGAGGCGATTTGCTCATACACGCAAGACCTCCTGAAAATACCGCTAGTAACTAACTTGTCAGGCAGATTTCATTTTATTTTCAGACACACTCATGTAATCCAGGAGCCAAATACGTTAATTCCCTCTGAGACAAAAAGGTTTGCAACAACCTGTACAAGAACAACGGTCTGGTTTAGTTACAATACAAACAGAGCTGCAGGTTTTAACTGGATTCTAATTTAGTTATAGGCAGAGCAGGCTGTGCCACCTGTAGTTAAGGCAACCTGACACTTTCCATTATAAGACCATGTTTTCGGTTGCTTATAATATTGTCAAACTTTAACAGTACAGTCTGAAAATTTCCATATCAAGTGTTTGCCTCAGGCTGTACATTTTTAGAAACTTTCTGCTAAAATTGTTCAGTTCTTTCCAAGAATGGGCTTCACCAAGTACAAAAGCCAGAGCATCAGAGACTCAGGTGTGGGTCCTTAGCTGCCAGCTCCTCTGATTCTGAATACACTCACTGTGAGAGTTCACGGTTGTGAACCCTGATGAAAAATTGATGAAAAATATTGTTGGGCTCATAAGTGTTCTGGAGTGATCTGTCTTACGCTTATTCCTTTGATGGCCATAATTATCCAACATTACAAACTACTGCCCAGTGCACAGAGGTGTGGCCCAGTGGTTAGTGGACAAACCTGGGAATAAGGGTTTCCTGAGTTTTGAGGCTGTCTTTCCTTAGCAATACACCATTCCTTCAGTTCTGCAAAACACAGGAGAGGAGGAAAGACAATGCCACAAACTCACTCACCTTCTATATCTTTCAGTCAGAAAGTCACATGGCTTTCAGGATGAATTGGCCAGGGGAGATCAAAATTCACACACACACACACAATTTTCTAGATTTCCTCTAAACAGAACAAACAATAGATTCAAAATATCCATTTAAGAGGAGGCGAGGTGGATAAAAGCATCACGGCTTCCATTTATAATCTTCAAAGAAACCAATTTGTTCAGTAAGTCATGCACTGGAACTGAACTCAGTGTAATGAACATTGGGGGAATCTCTGGTGAATAATTGGCAATGATAGAATTAAAAATAGGGTCATTAATAATGAATGCCTTCTAGCAGAGAACACTTCTGCAAAGGCACTTCCTTTATGGGGAACCACTTATGCAGATTTGTAGATTTTCAGCAGGCCTTATTGTAATAAAAGTCAACTAAATCGGTATGTGGCATCATCCATTATCCAGCAGTGTAGCATGGTTCTAGCACCACTGAAAAGCATCTTTTTACACTGACAGCAGTAAATCCTGGACTCTGTGAATTTACCATTATCAAGCATATGCAACCTTGATTATTTTAAGCAAATATCCAATCATTGACACAGTGACTTGTTCCCCATCTTCTATTAGTTAAATTGAAAATTCCTTCAATTTTCTGTAACCCCAATTATCCAAACATATTGAGTGTCACCCACAGAACTTGAATAATCACAGTGGATCTGTGCATGCTCTGGGGAAGCTGATAAAGGCCTGCACTATAGGGATAAAAAGACATCTCGGCAATGATTGTAAAGCCTGGCAAGATCCGTAGATGAAAGTGCAATGCGTTTTTAAAACTTTAGAAAAATATAATACTCCTGCTGCCTTACATTTAAAAAAATCATGCAAAATGGCCATTGAGCTGTTGAGTTCAAACAGGGTACGCATCTGAAACGCAGAGAAACATCCCACTGTAGGGGCTTGACACAGAATCTGGATTAAAGATCATCATGACAAATTACACTCCCTACTCTCCCTGTTCAAGTAACAGCTCTAGTATTGTTCCTGTCAGAGAGCTAATCCTTGACATAAGGCCATACCAGAGAACAATGAGCATTGCTAACTCGCACAGAACTTTGAATTCTGCCCAGCAGTTGACACTAAAGGACAATTCCCTAGAGGTTAGAGGTTGTGGATTCTGCACTGGTCTCAATCCATGGACACAGCTTTCATGGAGATCCTTGCATGTTGCTCACAAGGATCAAAGGCACAGCATGGTTCTATGTGCCGGTGTTTTCAGCCAGCTGGAGTCAGAGATCTTGCTATTTGGCTTCTTAATACATCAAATACATAAATGACACCTTTGGTTACCACGGTGAGTAGTAGTATGGCAGAGGTGAGCCTCTATGATTCAAGAAGCAGCCCTACCACCTGTCATAATCCCAGACTAAACGCCTCTCCCCAAAAAACACAGCCTCCTACCCATGCCAGGAGGAGGAGAATTTGCATCTATTAGGTCTTTTAAAACCTCATTAAATATACAGACTCCTCTCTGGGCCTCTAATGCTGCTTGAAGTAAAAAAAGTCTCCAAGGCAGGCCATGAACACGTGATTTGCGAAGCTTATAGATGTTAGCACTAAGTTTACCTGAGGGACAGGAAGATAAAGGGTGAACAATTAATAGTGAGCAGGGGGCTAGAGAAATGAAACACAGAAAAAGTTGAAGGGAGAAAAGACACCATATTTTAAAGACAGCAGAACACAAGCTCCCCCATTTGCACTATGATCTGGGCAGGCAGGCAGAGGATCTCTAACAGGTTGCTCGTTGCTTAAGCGAATGCTGCACTGTGACTAGCAAAGCTCTGTAAGTGGCTTATAAAGGTATGTGTTACTGTGTGTCAAGGCCTTTTCTGAAGCATACCACTGCAAAGCATGCTGTGCAATGGAGCACTTCTCTGTAGTGGAGCAAGTTGTGCAGGTGAAACCAATAACAATCATGAGTGCTCTAACATTTCCGGTGAATCCGTTGAGAGTTATAATGGCCATTAAACTACTCTGGCCAGAACAGCAGTCCTCGGCCTTATTCTGTTCAATGACACAGGATTTGTAACGATCACTGAAGGCACTTGGAATAGGTAAACAAGAACTTAATTTAAAGGTGACCTATTAAAAAAGAAAAGGTGTGCTTTTGCCCATTTTTGCTTCATTACATAAACTTTAAAAGGCAAAGTTTTCAAAAAAAATAGTCACTTCAGGTCTTGTATAGTCTGTTACAGCTAGCAGTTCTCAAACTGTGGTTGCAACCCCGTTTTAATGGGGTTGCCAGGGCTGGCCTTAGACTTGCTGGGGCCTGGGGCTGAAGCCCCACCACCCAGGGCCGAAGCCCCACCACCCAGGGCCAAAGCTAAAGCCTGAGCCCCACTGCCCAGGCCTGAAGCCCTTGGGTTTCAGCTTTCGCCTCCCACCCAGAGCGGAGGTGGGCTCAGGCTTCGGTCCCCCCTTCTGGGGTCATACAGTAATTTTTGTTGAAATTCTAGATTTCTAGAACTAGTGGGATGATGATATCGCAAGAAATCAAACCCCAAGAAATTGAGAGGGGAAGGAAATTAAATCACAGTTTAAAAAATTCTTACTCCTCCATAACCTATTTGCCCCTGCTGCAACATTGCCAACTCTTGCAATACTTGGTGTTTTTCTTAAAACCTCAGCTACTCAGATCATGTTATTAGACAAAGAACTTCAGCTTTCATTTGGAGAGAAAAAGTTTCTAGACCTCATGGTTGCAGAGAAATACTCGAAATTGTGACCTGAGTGCACTTTAAAGCATCAGATACCAGAAGGCAAATAACCTAATGCAAGATTTATTAGATTTCATTATTTTTAAGCCAATCTCATGATTTTGGGGGCCTTCCTTATTTATAAATGCTTGAGGCTGGCCATACTGCCACAGTATTTACTGTAGTATAAATGTCTAAACAGAAGCTCAAAAACTCCTGACAAACACTTGGAAGACAAGATCTCTTTGTGAACACTTCATTACCATTACTCCTTCAATTGAGGGCTGAGACAATTCCCATTCTAGTTCTCTGATCCTCTTTGGAGACCTTCTGCAAAAACTGGAAGACTTACCATTCCTGATATTTTAAAGGTAAAAGTCCCCCAAATGTTTAAAAAGCTGCCTTTCAGGCCTATATTATCATAAGAAAGCCAAAAACAGAGGCAGAATATTGACACACACACACCCGCCGCCCCCTTTGTAGATCCCTTTCCAAAACTCAGCTGGTCCTTTTCCTATTTCCTTTTATCACAGTCACTTCTCCACAGTGCTGGCTCCAGCTTTGGATTCATTCAGGACTAGCAAACAAACACCTCTCTGCTGTCTTGTTTTCAGCTTCAGAAAAAAATTCAAATCTCAAGTTAGCTAGCAGTTATGTTTGCGAAGAATCACTCGTTTCTGAGGTTCTTTGATGCAGAGAGTCTGCAAAGAGCCTGGGAAAATAGCTCTGAGAAATGTCAATTGCCCCATTTATTTGAGGGAGGTGTTAACTCAGATGCCAAAGAATGATAATGTAAATCAACTTTGTTTTCTAATTCATTCCTCTTGTGAGAAGGGAGGACCATAGATCGCTAAAATTTACTATGAGTTAAGTCTCATTTTGATGCCCCAAATGGATGACCCTTGGGAATTATCACCATTCTCCATCCCCCAGTTAGAATGAGCCAAACAAAAGCAACCTAGAAGAGCACATGGGTAGAATTAAGCCACAGCAAGGGGGAGCCAAGGTCAGGGAGTTCAGATATCACACACAATCAAATTGTGAATACCTACACCATCTACTGGGAGGGGCTTCTCCTTGTGGTGATTCACATGGGCAGAACTTGCTTTATGGGCAGAGCTTGGAGCTATCCACCATTGTTTTATTTCCAATTCAACTCTTGGATGTGTTCAACTCCTTGAGCTGTAGCATGCCCTCCAAAGTAAAACATCATGGAAGTTGGGTAAAGAATGCGAAAACATACAATCTAGACATGGCAGTCACACAACGGCATGCCTTCCAAAAACTCACACCTCGGGTGTGGGTACAAAACAGGTACAGGAGATGGAAGAGTAAGTGAAAAAGCAGCAGAGGTACCAAAAACCAAATATTCTCTGTGTGTCTACTACATAAAGACAACTATCCTTTTCCATAATGGTCAGCTTGGTTGATTACATTGCCTTCTTTCTGAAAGGATACAACACCACCTGCCCAAGAGGCCATGCCTACGAGACAGTCTCATTCTAACAAATAATTCAATACCCCCAAACTTACTTTGCTCCTCCAATAGGCCATCTCCAGTAAGCAACTGATTTCTCTAGGTTCACTGTATTTAGTTAAAGCACGAAAGGCCCCTAACAACATCTAGGTATAACCACAGATTGCTCTGGTGATCCTGTATGCATGTGGTGTCACTTCAGAGCCCCTCCGGACCTCACCACAGGCACTGTTTTGTTCATGAAGTATGAACATGCTCCATCTCACTCAAATTCATGCTGCACTGAGGCCAGAAGTTTTACAATGCTGCTTTTTCAGATTATAAACACGCCAGGGCCTGATTAGCAGAGGTGCTCGGCATGCACAGCTGACTACAGTGGGAGTCATGTGCCCCTTTGCACTCCTGAAAATTAGGCTTCATGTCACTGAACCAATTTTTTCATGTGTTGGGGGTTTGCTGACTTGGCATTTTGTACCCTGCTTTTTCATTCTGTGCTATGCTAGCACCAGGAGCCCCAGGTCTTTCAACATAAAGACTGACTTTATGTTGAAAGAAGGAGGGAGAGGTAAGCACTAGTTGAGAAATATAGATAAGTGACAGCAATTGGCAGCCTAAACAAGAAATGAACTAGTTGATTTCAAGGAGGAAAAGCAGCCTTGACATGAATCACTGACAATTTAATGGCAACGGTATCAGCTGTTTATTGTCTCTCTCTTGATTTGTTGTTTGATTGTTGGGTTTTGGTCTGTTTTAGAGGCATCATTTAGCATAAGTTTCTCTTGCCAAAAAGCCTCAACTTTCCCCTCCCCCGCCCCAAGCCCACCACTAAAAACTTGATCTCTAGCCCCACTTTGAAAATGCATTGATAGAATCATAGACTATCAGGGTTGGAGGGGACCTCAGGAGGTCATCTAGTCCAAACTCCTGCTCAGAGCAGGACCAATCCCCAACTAAATCAACAAGCCTATTCAATAAAAGCTGCACCAGCCAAAGAGAGGCCATAGTTCAGTAGCCAAGAGAACACAGTTACCATCAGGCAGAGCAATTTACAACTAAAGTTCATATTTACCTTTGTGGAAAGTCCCCGGTGATAACAGGCTAGAGTCTATGAGTTACCTATTAGCAAGCAGCTATTATATTATGGCAAAAGAACTGCTGGCTGGGTATGGAATCAAAACCTGAGCCATATATCCCTCTTGCTATTTCCTCCCCCACCCAAAGAGTCATTCATTTCTCAGAAGGAAGCAAATGCAGAGCTGTAAAACAAACAAAGCAAAACAAAACAAGAGAGTGAGATTACGTCAAACACATTTGGTGGCTTGTGTGAAGTGAGGATTGTGGGTCTGAGTGCAACTCTGAGTGGACAAGAGTTCACATTGCAAAAAACACCATCACAACAGATACCCACTTGCAGCCTTGTTAGAAGTTTGAGCTGACACATCGAGGTCAATATGGTCCTTCACCACTTACCTATCATCTCTCATCCGCAGTGATGGTTTCTCCAGGGCAGGGCGGAGGCCCATTAATAAGCAATGTGGGGAAGCCTGCACTGCAGCTGCCTATGCCGTACTTGTTTTGTGAACAAAAAACTTCCTTTCATTTGTGCACTTAAAAATAACATTTACAAAAGCAAAGGGAGCATTTTTATTTTTATTTACAGTTCTTCATTTTTCTGATCACTATTCAGAGAAACACAATCTGCCTTCTTAAGCGAGGGAATTCCAGTTCATTCATAATAAGGCAAAGAGAACACGCCAACGAGATTTAATTAAAAGAATATCAGAAAAGCAAAACTTAGAACTCCAAATATTGCTAAGGAAAATGCTCGATCTCATGTCAATAATGGTTTAGATATGTTTCCCTGAAAGTGTGATGCTAGGAGATCTCCAGCCAAATTTCTTAGCCCAGCCAGCTGAAAGTTTCATTTCGATATGGCATTGCTACAACTTTCAGACAATGAAATGAATACAGAGTTAGTAGAATTCTATGGGCCTCAGATGTGCCCGGGAGTGTTTTTTCCAGAGTCTTGCGATATTTGGTATTTTTCTTAAAGCCCCAGCTCCCAGTGTCAAGTGATTACACAAAATTCTCAGCTTTCATTTTTTAAAAAAAGGAATTTTCTAGCCCTCACAATTGCAGAGAAAAGCTTGGCAACATGATTAGAGGGAACTCTAAAAGCTCAAGAATCAGAAAGCAAACTACATATATATATATTCTTCAAATCTTGTGATTTTTCAGCAAATCTCGTGATTTTGCAGGGCCCAGGGCATGATTTCTCAATGTCTGGAATTAGCAATACTGAGGTAGTAAAGCCTACCATGTCTGAGACCTGAGACATATAGTATCTGAACATATTGATTGTAGCTGTCACTAACAAAGCATTAAAATACACAGACAAATCAAAGGCTGTGAGGCTACCTTTTCCTGATACCTTTACTATCTCTATTTTCTTACATTAGTTTGACTTTTCCTCCTCATAACCAGCATCAAATCCCACTACTTCTCGCTCCTTATTCCCCTTCCCATTTTTCCACTCATACCTCTCTGTCTCTCTCTTCTACTTGCTTTCCCTTCCCCTTGCTCCTTTTCACACATAGCCTCAGGCTTGAGTAAATTAATTCGTTTAGAATTACAAACTTTGGATCAATTAATCTATGATTATTTCCTTGGGCTTGTACATTCTTTCACTGGATCCGATTTTAATAGCTGAAAAGCACTCGAGATGTTTGCACGAAAGGCACTGGAGAAATGCGATTGTTCCAGAATAGAATACTCTGTCATGTCAGCATCTACATTTGTTGTTGTTGAAAAGAATTTTCAGATGCAGGTCACAGCAGCAGATCTAATGCTCGGGAAGTACAAAACACCGAATTCCTCTATGAAAGCTCATTTTTTCCTCCTTTATGAGACAGGCAGAGCCACTCTAGCGGACCAAGGAGGCTACTGATGCTGCTACTCCAAAGGGTGCTGCATATGCAGTTGCTAATCCTTGCAGGCCGATCACCAAGTAGCGACATCCTTTCTGGAGAGCTTTGCCAACATTCTATTTTTAGGGAAGAAGAGGGCGGGAGAGAGAGAGAGAGAACAGAAAATAACATCAAATTAAACAGTTTGGGGAGTTCAAATAGAGAGCAGTCATTTTATATGTCCTTCCACAACCGCAAAATATGAACAGACCCACCATCTTCTTAGGGGTTGTCCACAGGGAAAAATGTTTTACCTGTCAGACCAGCATAATTCAACTGATATAGTTATACCAGTATAAATTGGCACGTGGACACTTATTCTGCAGCAAGAATGGATCTTTTTGTGTATTTTTAAACACCCTCCAAAGTAACTTAAGCTAAACTGACAAAAGGCATCATTCGATAATAAGAGAGTTGAAACTGGGTTATATCAGTGTAACTATATAGGTTTAAGCTCATGCCTTAGCTTATACCAGTAGAGCTTTCCCAGGCAGACAAGCCTTAAGTATGCTATAAAGACTATTAGATTGCTTGCATTTAAGAAGGACGCTAGCTGGTTAAAATTGGGGTGAACGTTTAATGAAAATGTACACAAACATTTCAACTCTTTTTGTCAACATTTCAAATTTTGACCATCTCTGTTTCAATATATATCTATAAAAAAAACTCACATTTGTTTACAGCATTGCTGGAAACCCAAGATATATTATTCAAATTGAAAATATTAATCTAATTTTCCTTTCAGTCTTGATACTACTTGATACTTACATTTGGTGTTTCTCATGATTGGACAGTTAAACAGTCTGGGCCAGTGCTTTTTTGTTTATAGTTAGCTTCTAGTCAAATTTACTTTCAGGCCCTCAGGGACTAGCACAAGATTGCAATGTTTGCACTGCACATGCTGCAGGTGAACGTTTATTTGTTTAAAACAAAATTGGTGGAATCCAACCCATTTCTATTATAGAAGTAGCTTTCCCTAAAATTGAATTACAGCACCTGAAAGACCAGATGAGATCAGACAATGTCCCTTTATGGGCCAAACTCTGCAAACTCCCACGAAACCCTATACAAGTTTTAATAGCGTTAGGCTGGCCAGATTGAGAGGCAGCACAGACCAGCGGCTAGGGAAGCAGATTGGAAGGCAGGAGGCTTGGATTCTTTTCCCAGCCCAGCCATGGATCTGCTGTTACTCATCCTCTGTTTCCTTCCTGTCTTCTGTGTGCCTTGTCTATATTTAAGATTTTGCCAGTTTAACTATATGGGTATCATTAAATAAGCCAAACCTTTCCCCTGTAGATGCAGTTATTGGTCTAAAAGTGCTTATGCCCATTCCCAGAACTGCCATAAGATACACTGGGCTAAAAACTTTTATACCACTACTACTACTGTGTCTATACTAGGGCTTTTACTGACATAGCTGTGTCTGTTGTTGTTTTTGTTGCAAAGAGACACCCCTAACCAATATAATTATGCAGGTAGACTTTTACGTGTAGACTAAGGCCTAGTCTATAATAGAGAATTAGGTCAGTATAACTACATCGCTCAAACATCAACACCTGGTCCCCTGAGTGACGCAGTTAAACCGAGCTCATCCCCCGGATAGACAGCACTAGGTCAATAGGAGAACCTAGCTACGGCCTCTAGGGGACCGATATGAGAACCCCTCCCGTCAGCATAGGTAGAGTCCTCACTGAAGAGCTATAGCAGTGCAGCCGCGCCACAGTCACGTTTTAAGTGTAGACGAGCCTTAAGCCCTAGACCAGGGATGGGCAACTGGCCGCCACTTCCACATCATTTATTTGGCTCACTCATAGGTGGCCGGTGAAAATATTTTTTTGTGGGGGAAATGGAGGAGGCTGAGCTGGAATATGGCTGACCCAATTAGCACCCCCGAGACCCAGATCTGAGCACCAGGCACAAATTAAATGGACAACACTGAGTTACCAAAATTATTCAAGAGGAATGTTACTTTCAGAATAGGAGTGATTTTTGACCTAAATGATGATAGTTACCAAAGTAAAAAATTGTTACTTTTCCCCCTTAAAATCTGTGTGCAATTTTCAGGGACACTTTAACTCTAGACTGATCATTTTATAGATATATGGAATCTTATTATACTTCTGTTAGTCTGTAAGGTGCCACAGGGCTCTTTGCTGATTTTACAGATCCAGACTAACACGGCTACCCCTCTGACACTATACTTTTTTTGTTGCTGCTGGAAAAGAAAAAATTCACCCCCTAATACTTGTAGTTAATTAGAATGCTGTCAAAATAAGAATGCTAGAGAAATGCAGCACAAAGAAAGGTAAAGTTTCCCTCACCTGGATTAGCTTAGTGCCATTTCCAGACTGAAATGACAGATTTTCTATCCTTTGATCTAAGTGAGAGTCAGTTTCATTCCTTCTCTAATGGGACTGGTTTCTTCTGAACAACAAAGAAAGCCAGCAGGCTGCTTCCTCAGATTTAACTAATGAATTGTCTTTCAAGCAGACATTTCTCTTTCCTATGAATGGCAGCAGCATATTTCTAGAAAGCCTCAAAATATCTCTGAGAGAGATATTCATGGATGATTTTAAGTTAGTTTTAAGTGTGATTTTACATACCTAGTAATTGTCCAACAGCTTTCCTATTAGTTACTATAGTGATCTGAGAACTCACCACGTTAGCACAAGTTTACTTTTCAGTGCAAAGGCAGGGTTGCAGCTGTAGGATATTAAGTGTATCTTTTTAGCAGTCTGTGATTCACCTCCCAAGGACAATGGAGGTTAGCGCCTTTAAGACTTATACATACAACTTTCTGATGTTACAATAAGAAGTTTGAGGAAATAATTGTCAGTTACTTCCCTTACCCTTTCCCTGAAATCCGTGCAGGATTGTTCACTACATGGTGTTGTGGTCAAGGCACAGGACTAGGTGTCAGGGCACCAGGAGTCTACTCCCAACTCTGCCACTTATTTCTGGTGTAACCTTGAGCATGTCACTTCATTTCTCCATCTGTAAAATGGGGCAACAACTCACAGGAGTTCAATGAAGTGCAATGTTCCAGAAATTCTTGGCAACCCTCTAAAAGAGGGTCTCCTACTGCTGCACTTTCTAAGTGACTTCTAGTGCTCGCTGTAGTCTAATTTCCCCCTCTTGCTCATCTATCTATGTACTCTAAGGCTCCTATCAGCACTGTGTCCAAACCCTTCACATACATCAATCAAGTCTTACAACACCTTTGTGCAGTAGGGAAGTATTGCCCTATTTTACAGATGGGGAAATGAGACAGAGACATACAGTGTAACTTTCCCAAGGCCACAGAGGAAGTCTGTGCTACAGCAAGGAAGTGAAGGCAGATCTCCCTATCATCCTCCACCACACGACCATTCCTCCTCCAGTTTTATTTCCCGAAACCAGCAGTGACCTCCCTGACAGGGCAGTTATACTTGTGTTTGCATTTAGGGTTTGTCTGGTGTATTCATTCCTTTTTTTAGCACCATCTCTCAGTTTGCATTCCCCTTTCTTCGGATTTTTTAATACAATTTTTGTGACATTTCAATTTACTAGCACGTGATGCCAGTGATTGACTATTTAAAAGCATCTTACAAGTTAATTTTCCTTTGTCCCTCCGATTAACTGAGGAGTCTGAGTGAGAGAAGAGGAGCCTGGCTCTTCACCATTAAAGGAGGGAGCAACAGAGGAAGACTGTGAACTTTAAAGTCTGCGCCTCCAGTATCAGGCTACAAACTGGGAGTTGTCACATCTAGCGACATTGCAGCATGACAGATCCTGCAGTAAATTCTTTCTTTGAAGCAGCATCACACAGCAGAGAGGGTGCAGAGAAGAAAGTTGAAGGGATAGAAGAATGCTGTAGTCTCCCACCTCCACTCTCGTCTAACACATAGAGGAGGAAGCTGTCCTGCCCCTTTAATAGGTCTCAACACAAGCACCACTGCCACAAGTAGAGCAGAAAAATCAGGGCCATGTCTTACTGCACACATTAAAAACGGGACCTAGAAGGGAGGAAAGTGGGATGGAGAGACAATGTTTAGGTTCTAGTCCAAGCTCTGCTACAATTCTTTGTGTGCTCTTGTGTGAATGGCAATCTGCAAGTGCCTCAGTTTACCTGTCAGTGAAATGGGCACTGACACACCCCACAAGAATGCCGCCAGGTTGTGGTCAGTAAAGTTTGCAGAACCTCTCACGGAAAGGTGCAGGAGGAATGCAAAGGATCCATAGTGCTTAAGGTTTCAGGTATAGTTTCTGGAGCATAAATGAAAGTCAAGTCCTGAAACGGATATTAGGTGGGGAAACACCCCCATTAGCCCAGGCGGAGCCACCAGCAGAGCCCTGTGCTAAAAGGAGCCTGGAGGAAAGGCAGACGATGCATTTAAAACAGAGTTAAATCCTCGGAGCGTTTGCTACACTAAACACACCTACAGCGCCTGGCTGGGGAGAGCGCGGGTGCGGGGTCAGTGTCAGACGCGGGGATCATTCCAGGAGCCTCTGGCCCGATTGGAGAGAGCTAGTAACCCCTTCCTGGCTCGCCCTCCACCTGGCCAGGCAGCAGAGCCTGAGCCTGCGGTGCTCAGCACCCAGGGCCATGGAGCGCCGCTGGTTTGCTCTGGGCGCGCTGATCGCTAGCCGGCGGCTCACTCCAGGGGAGGGGGGGCGGTTTCCCCGCCGGGCTGACTGCAGCCTCCGGCCGGCTCCGAGCATACGGACTCTGGGGCCAGCGAGCAGCCGCGTGCCAAGGCCCAGCCCAATGCCGCAGGGGCAGGCCCGGGACTCCCAGGCGAAGCAGCGTGGGGCCGTGTGGTCCGGGGAGCCGCCCCGGGCGCGGCGTTTGTTAGCGAGCCCGGCTGAGCTCGATCCCGGGACAGCGCCGGGGCTGGGCAGCCGGCTCCTTACCTTGCTGTACTTCCTCAGCTTCCTCTTGCACTTGCTCCGGCCTCCCGAACCCTCCTGGCGCAGCGACTCGTACTTGTCCGGGAGGAGGGCGAAGCGCACTTTCTTGGAGCTGCAGGGCTCCTCTGCCTGGCTCCCGGGGGCTCCCAGGCTCTCTTCCTCCTGCTGCTGCCTCTCCAGGATGGAGATCTTGTCCTCGCCGGGCCCCGAGTGGGAGAACTTGGCTTTCACCTTCCCACCCAGCCTGGCCCCCACAGTCATGGTGCCGACACTCGCGCCCGGGGTGGGACGGCTGGCTCAGAGTCAGGCTAGCTGCACCTTCGAGCCCTTCCTGCTTCTCAGGCACAAGACGGGACTTCCCAGTGGCCTGGCAAGGGAGAGCAACAGGTGGAGCTAAAGCGAAACACGTTTACATCGCAGACTGGATTAGAACCTCCCCTGGCCACAGTGCGGCAGAGACAGGCAAGTCACAGCAGGGCGCTTGGGCTTTGATCCTTGCCCCTCCGCGGCCCACTAGAAATTAGGGGCAAGGGGGTTTTGATGAGTGTTTGACATAATCCGTTACTGAACCTGTAGAAAGCTTCCCCGGTTACCCCCAGTTTTCTAAACCCATTGGAAGTGCTAGGGCCCTTGGCAGGGGGCATGCTTCTGCCCCTTAGGATTGAAGGAGACACTAGCATCCATGCTCACATCAGGCTTTTCTAGAAACAACATCAGCCTTGCCCTCCAAACACTGGTCAAGGCTTGTCTAAAGTTTTCCATAGTGTTCTGCAAGCCACCAGATTCAGCTGGGCTTTGCTTTTGGCCCTGTGCAGAGAACACAAGCTCTGGCAGCTCTGATAGGCAAGGTGGCCTGCAGTTATTAGGAACCAATATGCAGTGTTAAGGACAGATGCAGCCTGAAGGCCTCTACTCTGTGGTGAGAGTAACAGAGCACAGATCAAAGGCTGCTCCTGACCTCACAGTTAGGAATGAATTGATTCGTGGAGGCCTACAGCCGTGTAATTCCCCAGAGCTGCCTGCCTTAAAACTATCACTTTTAACAACAGCCAAAATGTTGATGTTCTTATCCCCCCTTCCTCTTCATTTATCAGAAAACTCCTGTGACTGAAGCCCTCTTTCCCAAGGACCCGGTGGGGGGGTGGGGTTAAAGAGGATTTGAAACCTTTAACTTGATAACATAGATGACAAGGAGACAGGATCTAGGCAAGTATAGCAGAACTGCAGCTCTTCCAATGAAAATCTCACTCATTCTTACTGGGGCAGTTGTAGGTGATTGACCCTTGACTTTCTGACTGAAATTCATGAATAAGCTTCTCCTGGCTGGCTTCGATATAGCTATTAGAGAAATGTACCCAAGACCTTAAGCCTAGTTGCATATATCACTGTCTACAGTACAGATTCTGAACTGTGTTCTCAATAGCCAAGATATTAAAAATTACACACACTTCCTGGCAACAGCTGTCAGAAAAATCTAATCCTACTCTGCACCCTCCCCCTCCCAAGAATCTAGGCCTCAGCTTCATTAAACAAGAGGAAAGCTTAAGCCAGGCCACAAAACTTCAAGGTAAGAAACTTCCAGGATAAAGGCAAAATATAGGGCCTGTCATAAATAGATAGCTAAGGGTTAATGTTTCTTTTACCTGTAAAGGGTTAACAAAGAGAACCAAACACCTGACCAGAGGGCCAATCAGGAAACAGGATTTTTCAAAGCTCAGAGACCGAATGTTTGGGTCTGTGTCTTTTGTCTGGCTCTCAGCTATGAGAGGGGTCTTTCTATCTGTAAGCTTCTAATCTTCAGTTTCAAAGTTGTGAGTACAAAGGTAGAAAAAACAATAGGCTGTTATTGTTTTTTTTGTATTTACATGTGTGTAGTTT
>NC_133771.1:168420835-168431526 GCF_003597395.2 Chelonoidis abingdonii
GGAAAATCTGGGAGGAAGTAAAGAGCAGGAAGGGAAGTGGGTTATTTCCCTTTGTTGTGAGACTCAGAGCCTCTGAGTCTTGGGGTCCCACAGGGAAGGTTTTGGGGAGACCAGAGGGAGCCAAAACCCTGGAATTTTTGGCTGGTGGCAGTGATATCAGATCTAAGGGTAATTACGCTTAGAGGGTTCATGCTAGCTTCTCAGTTTATGAACGCTAAGGTTCAAATCTGAGTAGGAAAGCTATGACAGGGCCCCATTGCTAACAGCATATTAGGGAAGTTCACATTAACCTTTAGTTGATACTGCCTCCAGTTAGAGCAGACAAGTGGCAGGCGGGAGCTCAGAGTGCTCTTCTCAGCTGTGTAAGGGAAGGATTGCCTGACATTGATCTCTCTATTCCTCATTTTCCCCAATCACATAGGAGACTTGCTGGAGGCCCTTGTTTAACAGGGGTTAAATAAAAGTGCACACATTTCAGCCATGTCTACGCTACCAATTTGTGTCAACAAAAGTGATGCCAACACCCAAAATCGACATAATAAAAAGTGCAATTTCATGTTCACACTTACTCCCTCTGTCGGCAGATCACGTCCACAGTGGGGGCACCATCATCGACAGTGTGAGCAATGCACTGTGGGTACCTACGTGTTGTGGGATGACGGAGCGGATCATAGCACATCTTGGGACAGTGTTAAATGTCCCGTGATGCATTGCTTTCTGTCCCAGCACGCCATGGGCTTCTGGCTTTCTTTCACGGTTTTTTTTTCCAACAGCCTCTCTTTTCTGTGCACCCCCCGGCATCTTTATGATAAGAGATGGATCCTGTACTCTTCTCCTATGCTTTGTTAGCTGTCGTGAAGACATTGTGGATGGCAGTGCAGTTAATTGTTTAGCTCCTAACTGAAGATGACACACAGGCGCCCGACCTTCTGCGTCACATGGATAGGAGCAACTTTAGATTGTTTTGGACATTCACAGAACAGGTGCATAGGCTAGACCATTGCTTTTGGGCTTGTGAAACAAGCACTGAATGGTGGGATCATATCATCATGCAGGTGTAGGATGATGAGCAGGGCTACAGAACTTTCGGATGTGGAAAGCCACCCCAGACTGAGGCACAAGGACACCAGAATGAGAGCTGCCTATCAGTAGAGAAGCATGTGGCAATTGCTGTGTGGAAGCTGACAACTCCAGGTGTGACAAAGTCCTCCTCTACCTTGGTGGGTCCTGCACTTGTTGGCAGATTTGCTCACCTCAGTGATCTTCCCCTTTGGTGGAACCCACAGTCTGGGTCAACTCCTCCTATGTCTGATCAGGATTTGGGAGGTTTGGGGGGAACCCGGGCCCACCCTCTGCTCCGGGTTCGAGCCCAGTGCCCTGTGGATCACAGCTGTCTATAGTGCCTCCTGTAACAGCTGCATGACAGCTACAACTCCCTGGGCTACTTCCCCATTGCCTCCTCCAAACGCCTTCTTTATCCTCATCACAGGACCTTCCTCCTGGTGTCTGATAACACTTGTACTCCTCAGTCCTCCAGCAGTACACTCTCACTCTCACTCTCAGCTCCTTGCGCCTCTTGCTCCCAGCTCCTCACACACGAATCTCACTGACTAACTGGGAGGCTTTTAACTAGTTCCAGCCAGCCCTTGATTGGCTTCAGGTGGCCCAATCAATGTAGCTATGCCCACTGCCTTCTAGAAAGATTTTAATTGACCCCCGGTGTCTTGATTAACCTGGAGCAACTGCCATTTGGTTACCATGGTACTAGGGATTTGGTTAGCCTGGGGCTAACATACCTGTTTCTCAGTACTTTACTGTAGCCATCTGGCCTAGCCCCATCACACAGGCTACTACTGGTCAGCCGTGAATCAATTTGGAGTGGGGAAGTAGACCGTTGGGGCTGCATTAATGGAAGTGTGCAGAGCAATAAATTGCATTCTGCTACAAAGAACCGTGACTCTGGGAAATGTGCATGAATAGTGGACAGCTTTGCAGAAATGAGTTTCCCTAACTGTGGAGGGGTGATAGATGGCGCACACATTCCAGTTTTGGCACCAGACCACCTTGTGATGGAGTACATCAATAGGAAGGCATACTTCTCCACAGTGTTGCAGGTGCTTGTGGATCACCGTGGGCATTTCACTGACATCAATGCGGGGCGTTCTGAGAAGGTGCAAGACGCACGCATTTTCAGGAACACCTGCATACACAGAAAGCTGCAAGCTGGAGCTCTCTTTCCTAACCAGAAGATTACAGTGGTGGGTGTTAAAATGCCCATAGTGAGGCTGGAGGACCCTGCTGTGGCTCATGGAACCTTACATGGGACACCCGGACAGTAGTAAGGAGCAGTTCAACAACAGGCTCAGAAGGTGCTGGATGACAGTTGAATGTGCCTTTGGCAGATTAAAGGTGTGCTGGTGATGCCTTTATGGCAGGTTGGACCTCACTGAGAATAATATTCCTATGGTCATAGCTATGTGCCGTATGTTGCATAATCTCTGTAAAGCTAAGGGTGAAAGGTTTGCTCAGGGGTGGAGTGCTGAGGCAAACCGCTTGGCCGCTGATTTTGAGCAGCCAGATACCAGGGCTGTCAGAGGAGCCCAGAGAGGGGCTATTCAAATCAGGGAGGCTTTGAGGTAGCACTTTGACAATGAGCACCAGTAACGTATATCTCTGTCTGAGTTGCTTCAATGTTACATTGCATGTAGTTTTCCTAGAAGGCAATGGTGACATTTGAGACCTTATATTTCAGTAATAAAGTGGTTAAAATGCCTGTGCATATATTGGCAGTGACTTCAATCAAACCTTGTAGAAAAAAAAATAAAAATGATTTACCATTATAAAAGTTTGCTTTTATTGCACAAGAAACAGCAGACACACAAACACAGATTCTTGGTGGGAAAGAAGGAACCAGGGAAGGGAAGGCTTTCACAGCTGTGTGTAAGTCCAGCTATCATTGTGAAAGTTGTCTGAGGGGGTGAAGTGAAGGGGAAACCAAGAAGTCCCAGAAGGTGGAAAGGAATGTGCGGGCAGAGTTGGGGGTGGTGGGCATGGAAAAGAGTTTTGAATGTGCTGCAGTGGAGGGCAAGCACTGATCTGCCCAGTCTGCAGCATTATTAAGGACTTCAGTGTCTTCATTTGCTCCTCCATTACTTCACGCATCTGCTCAGTAGCGTCTTTAAACACATGCATGATTCTCTTTTCTGTCCTGCAGCTTGGCTTCCCAGCACTCCTTTCATTCCCTTTTTTCTGCATTGGAGCACTGCAGGACCTCCTGGAACGTGTCTTCTTTGCTGCATCTTGGGCACTTTCTTATCTGGTTGAGACACTTGGCTGGGGTGCATGAGATGTTCCTGAAGGCCACACCTGGCGAAGCACAGCGGACAATGCACAGAAGCAGGATTATTAAATTCACGCACAGCATTGAAACATTTCTATTACACAACCTTTTGCAGCATTGCCATCACTTTCTCACTGATTCTAGCCAGGCAGGGGGGATGCTCCACATGGGGAAAAGAGCACACACTCTTTGCAAGGGTCATGGTGCAGCATTCTAGGGAACAAATTCTAAAATTTTCCCACACTTTTCCACAGGTGGGAGTAATTCTAGCAGACATCTCACTGCTAAGGGTAAGCAGGGAAACAAGGGTGCATCTACTCCATGATTGTGGCTTCCACTCTGCTCCCTGTGCTGCTCGCCTATATGCTGCTTTGGTCCCTGCACTATTGATTGCTGAATAGCACGGGATTATTTCCTACAATGTGGGAAGGAACAAAACTGCTCTGCCATGGAAACTTTGGCAGAGGATTGACAAGTACCTCCAGGAAACTTTCCTGGAGATTTCTCTGGAGGATTCCCAGGAAATCTCAGCATGCATCAACACCCTGTTCCGCCACACTGATTAGCTACACCGGGAAATGTCCAGCTCACGGAAACACAGCCAGCCTCCCACATTGCTATGTCCTGCACCCACCTCTGTACTACACAAGCCACAGCCACTTACCAGGTGTCTCTTCTCCTGCTTCTTGCTTGCTGGAGAGTAGCTGCTGAGACTGGTTAGACACCTCTGGAGTGGACAGTTCCTGGCTGCCTGCCCCACCAGGCGACCCTGCAGGGAGCTGCACATCCTCATGTAAGTCCACCTCTTCATCAATGACTTGGTCTTCTGGGTTAGGTCTCTTTCCGATGCCTCTGTGCCCCTCTGAAGTATCCACGAGGCTCTTGGCTATGGAGGTGGGGTCACCACCAAGGATAGCATCCAGCTCCTTATGGAACCAGCAGGTCTTAGGTGAAGCACCTGAGCAACGGTTTGTCTCCCTTGTCTCATGGTACGCCTGCCTCAGCTCTTTTATCTTTGCTCTGCACTGACGCGTGTCCCGATCATAGCCCTTTTCACACAAGCCTAGATAAATCTGCCTGTAGGTATCCCAATTTCTGCAGCTTAAGCGCAGCTGGGACTCCTCCTTTCCCCATATATTGAGCAGATCCAACAACTCTGCAGTGGTCCAAGCAGGAAAGCATTTGCTGTAATAACCCATCGTGGTCACCTGGGAAGATGCAATGAGATGTCTCCACACCGAGCAAACAGGAAATGGAATTTCAAAAATTCCCGGAGCTTCTAAGGGGTAGGGGTGGATGGTTGTTTATCTGGCTGAAGGGCAGTGGAGTTCAAACTGCTGACCAGAGCGGTCAGGAGGTGCATTGTGGGACACCTCCTGGAGGCCAATTAAAGTGATGAAATGGTGTCTAAACTTTCACTTTGACGACAAAAATGTACAGGGAAAAGATGTAAATCTCTCGTGAGGGTGGATGCATTTTGTCACCAAAATAGGGTATTCTCCCTGACAAAAGTTGCCTCACAGTGTGTTTGGGCTGTCAAACGGCAGTTTTGGTGACAAAACTTGGTGGCGTAAACAAGGCCTTCCTTTTTACTACAGTATGAGGGGACATATACCTACCATCATTGGCATGTGCAGTACACACAAAGGTTAATCTGTTTTTCTCCAATGGTTTATAAACTGGGTCTGTAGAATCATATTGTGAAGGAAGTTGATGAACAAGATGCAACCCTACTGTAATTGTTCTTCAAACTAACAGTCAGACTATGACGTGAAGGTGGTAGGCAGTTTCACGGGTTAAGATACTCACAGCAGTTTCGGATCTTAAACATCTTCCATTAAAATGAATGGATGATGTGTTTAAATCCTTTGGCCGCTTTGAAAAGTCTCAGCCATAGCCTCTAATCTTACAATTGTCTAGTCTACTGAAAACAAATGATTGCTTCCCACATAGGAACTGCGATATGTATGCACAGTGACAGTACTTTAGGAGTCCAATTGCCTCATGGTCAAAGGAGCTAAGCCAGTGTTGAGAGGAATCTCTTGCCAAAGTCACGCCACTGCCCTCATGCTGGATGATGCCTCTGTGCCCCTCCATTGCTGAAAGCAGCATTGTCACGATCAAGGGAAAACAAAAATTGCTACCAATAAAACTAATTCTCCTGTATTCATAATTTTTGCTGGTTACCAAGAAAGAAATGAGGAAAAGAATGAGGCTAATGATTGACCACCACTTCCTCTCAATAACAACTCAGCACTTCTGAAACTCAAAATCACTCCTGAGAATTATTTGACTGTCAAGTGACCTCCAGCGGCTCATCTAGTCTGTTTGCATTCCTCCAGGATGGCAGGATCAGTTTCATTAGCACTGACAACTCTGCTCAGCACAGCCTCAAATATCCAAAGAGGATGTAGAGCTCCTTGTTCCACGTCCAGCTCTTTTTATATACCGTTTTTACCAATATTTCAGTTAAAATGGTCTCTGCTGCTGCTTGCTCTGACTTCACAATAGTAATAATATGCATTTAAGCCTCAGTTCAGCAAAACACTGAAAACACTTATTAGCTTAAGCACATTCTTAAGTGATTTGATGAATCATGGCTTTATATAGCATCTTCCCCCTAAAACTTCAAGGCACTTTGCACACCCGGATAAATTAAAGCCCACTCTACACACTGAAAAGCAACGTTGGCCGGGGTGTGAAAAAACACACATCTCTGACAGATGTAGCTATGCTGATATAACTCCCCAGCACAGACACTACTATGTCAACAGACAAGGTTCTTTCCTCGACAGAGCTAACTTCGTTTGGGGAGAGGACATTCTTACACCAAAAGAAAAACCCCTTCTATCGGGATAGGCTGTGTATAGATATACCGAAAGTCTTGCAACATCTGTGTGGGTACGTCCAGACTACCCGCCGTATTGGCGGGTAGCGATCGATTTATCGGGGATCGATATAACGCATCTCATCTAGACACAATACATCGATCCCCAAACGCTCTCCCTGTCGACTCCGGAACTCCACCGGAGCGAGCAGCGGTGGGGGAGCCGCGGACGTTGATCCCACGCCATGAGGACGGGAAGTAAGTCGGAATAAGATGCTTCAGCTACGGTATTCCTGTAGCTGAAGTTGTGTATCTTACATCGATCCCATCCCCTAGTGTAGACCAGGCCTGTGAGTAGTAAGTTAGGCCTGTCCTCCATGCAACATTCCTTTTTTATGTTTGTACATAAGAATTTTCTCTCGGTTGTCTTTTTCTCTTTTCCCGCACAAACATCTGCACACAAACACTACCTGTTTTTTATAAAGATCCTGCCAATGTGTCAGAGTGGCAGGAAAGGGGGTCTTTGCTGGGGTGAACGTTGGGGCTTGGAGTTCATTCCCCCCCCTTAGTGGTCTCAGCCTTTCCTTCTCAACTTGTAAAAGAAAGACTTTTGTGCACTATGGGCCTGATCCAAAGCCTATTCCAGTCGGTGGAAAGACTCCTGTTAACTCCAACAGGTTGTGGATCAGGTCCCAAAGCAGTTATTGACCACTGTTAAATTTAATGCTACTTAATCAGTAAATGAGCATATCTCTACTCAAGCAATTTGCTTAGCAAAACCTCATTAAAGGAAACTGCCATTTATTATACTTTTTGGTTATTTCAGCTGCTTGTCAGAAATTGTCACCATTTACAAAGCGAAGTTATTAAACTCAAGTATAGTCAGTCCTCAAAGAATGCAGACTACCATGTTGCTGGTTTGCTGACCAGGTGATCCTTCCAATTTCAATGGGATTACTCGTGTGAGTGAAATCACTAGCACTCTCTTTTGTAGCAAGTATGTTCGTTACAGCTGGCCAACATTTTTTTTCTAATGTTGCTGGAATTTCAAATTTTGAAATTTGATTTTTTTAAAAAAAAAATCATGAAAATCTTCCACTTGAGCAACTTGTTGACATTTTTAATTTTTTTTTTCAAATGTCATGTTTTGAAATAGGAGACGGGAAAGAAAAGCAAACTCACTTATTTCCTTTGGTTCATACTTGTTCCCCTCCAGTTTCAGTGTTTGAATGTGTGAGGGAGATATTTTATTATGAACCAAAGTTTATATTCTTTGAAGTGTACACCTTTATGCGGAGCGAGCTGAGAGGAAAAGGTACTGCTCTAGCTGCTACTGAAGTACTCTGAGTGCAGAGCATTGTAACCTAAAAACTAACAGATTAAATTTAAGAGCATGAATGTTTAAACAAGAAAAACAGGTGAGCAAAGATCTAAAGGGTCAGAAGAGCAGGTCCTGGGAGGCAAGGCTTGTGTTCTGAGCACATTTTTTGCATTGAGATTAGGGTTGCCAGGTGTCCAGTTTTCGACCAGAACACTTGGTTGAAAAGGGACTCTGGCGGCTCTGGTCAGCACCGCTGACTGGGCCATTAAAAGTCCAATTGGCAGCACAGGCAGGCTCCCTACCTGGTTCCACATGACTCCCAGGAAGCTTCCGGCACCTCCCTCTGGCTTCTAGGTGGAGGGAGGGCCATGGGGGCTCTGCACGCTGCCCCCACCCTCAGTGCCACCTCAGTAGTGCCCATTAGCCAGGAACTGAAGCCAATGGGAGCTGAGGGAGTAGGCACAGGTAACATGCAGAGTTATGTGGTCAAGCCTCTGCCTAGGAACCAAAGAGAGATGTCACTGCTTGCCAGGAGCTGCCTGAAGTAAGTGCTCGCACCCCAAACTGCCTCCCATGCCCCAACCCCCTGCCTCAGCCTGGAGCCTTCTGCACCCCAAACCCCTCATCTCGGGCCCCACCCCAGAGCCCGCACCCTAGCCAGAGCCCTTACCCCCTCCTGCACCCCAACCCCTTCCCGGATCCCCCTCCCACACCCTGAACCCCTCATTTCTGGCCCCAGCCCAGAGCCCATATCCCCTCTTACACCCCATCCCCCTGCCTCAGGCTGAAGCCCCCTCCCATACCCCAACTCCCTGCCTCAGCCTGGAGCCCCTCTCCTGTACCCCAAACCCATCATCTCCAGGCTCACCCCAAAGCCCGCACACCCAGCTGGAGTCCTCACACCCCAACCCCCTGCCAGGAGCCCTCTGCTGCACCCCAAAGCCCCCATCCCTGGTCCCACCCCAGAGCCTGCACCAGCAGATGGAGCCCTCACCCCCCCAACCCCCTACCCCAGCCTAGTGAAAATGAGCGAGTGAGCAAGGGTGGAGAAGAGCAAGTGATGGAGGGAGGGGGAATGGAGCGAGCAGGGGGCATGGCCTTGGAGAAGGTGTGGGACAGGGGACGAGGCAAGAGTGTTCAGTTTTCTGCAAATAGAAAGTTGGTAACCCTAATTGAGACACCCCCTGCCATTACACTGCTGGCAGTATTAAGTGGTTGGCTCAAGTGCTATAGTAATTTTTGGAACTATGTTGCAGTCATGTTCTGCAGTAGGTATTCTATGGCAGGCCAGCAGAGTGTTCAGTGGCCATGAGAAACACAAAAGAGTGGGCAAGAAACATAGGTCCTTAAACTCGCTCCCTTAACATGCCACGCAAGTTACAAGGTACAGAAATTAAGGTTATTACTTGTAACTGGAGTTCAAGCGAGAACTCTGTATATTCCCATTTATCCTATTGTGCCTCCTGGTGGTGCCTAGTGGTAGAACCTTCTCCAAGCAGTGCCCATTCAAGAGTACATGGGTCCCTTGCTTGCTACTCCTTCCCCTCAATATATAAGTGAGCACTGAGCCCTCCATCCTCTCGGTTCTTTCCACAGATAACCCAGAGAGACCATAATAAGACTATGAGAAAGAGGGGAAGGCGCGGGGGTGGGGGATGCCGGGAGCGGAGGGAAGTGTGAATGTGCAGAGTCATCATGAAGATCTCTGTTTATTAATAACCAACCTTCATTTCTTCTTTCAGCGTCTCTGCATATTCTTATTTGTGGGTAGTTTGACAAGCAGTGTAGAAAAATCCCAGAGGTGGGAAGAGAGTCCTAATAAGGAATGAAGCACTGCTCTGCCAAATTTGGCATCTGCTCTAGAAGCTAGATCCAGAGCATAACATTTAGTGAATGTATGCAGGTAGAACTTTTGCAAATTTCCTGGTCTAAGGATCAGGTCTAAGAACCATGTTATCATTATGAACGAGAAGTGGATCTAGTTTCCTTGAATTTTTCCAAAATTTTGTCAGCTTTATTGCTGACCAGACCATCAGCTTTGAAGGGGAGATCTTCCACTTTCACTTGTGTCCTCAGCCAAAAAAGTGTAACAAAGCCAAGCATGTCTCTTCAAGGTAACTGTGGAAACTCATGCTCTGGTGAAAGTCTGAAGCATCGAATGATGCACCACTTTGCCACATTCTGCATTTCTATCAAAATAGCATTAGCCAACCTTCTTTTATTATCTGCAAATCTTGGACAAAGAAAGCCATCCTTTCCCGCAGGTGGAATTGGTTATGGGCCATCACCAGCTAATTAGCTACTCTAATTCCCAGAAAAGAGAACAAGAAAACTTCCCCCCCCCAGTTTGTATATAATTTTTCTCCCTTGTCTATCAGGAGTGCAGGTAGCTTGGCTAAGCCTGTTACTGGCAGGAGCCACCACTGAGGAACTTGGTACACAATGCATATGAAAGTTAGAAAACCCTTCACAGGGAATCGGACAGTTTGTCTGCTTTCTTGGAAATCGGTCAGCTCCTGCTTCTGGACAGCTTCTGGACAGCCTAAGAGTCAGAGAGAGACATCTTATTCATGGGGGTAGCCCCAAGAATGGATAGGAGGTTTCCTCCACAGCCTTCAAAGGTAAATTTAATGGGGCCCCAGCTACCATGCAACCTACAAGCTCATGGAATTGCAAAGCATCCTCAAAGGGGAGTAAGCAGAGGCTACACCGACATGCTCATCAGGTGACATCAATATTAATTTGTTCCCACTCAAAAAAGAGGAACTATCGCCTCATGTTTTTCTTCAGAAAGCATATCAGGTACAACTGTCTGAGGTGCTGACAGATCCAGAGGAACCAAATCCAGGGACCTTTGAGCCACGAGATCCTTACTGGATAAAACATCCCTTCTCCATCTATAAAGGAGGATGATCCAGAAATTCTTGTGGTAGAAACTCTGTCTGGTACCTGGGATCTGGAAACAGGAGGAGAAAGAGGAGCAGAAGGCCCAACCCATGGGGCCCCTAACCCCCTAACCCCCAAATGGGGCTTTGGGGCCCCTGCTGTTAGGAGCCCCTGGATATGGGGGTTTGGGGCCCCAGGGGTAGGGGCCCCTGGATATGGGAGTTTGGGGACCCTGGGGATAGGGGCCCCTGGAAATGGGGTTTTGGGGCCCCAGGGGTTAGGGGCCCCTGGAAATGGGGTTTTGGGGCCTCTGCGGT
>NC_133771.1:168431635-168432641 GCF_003597395.2 Chelonoidis abingdonii
GGTTAGGGGCCCCTGTAAATGGGGTTTGGGGCCCTGGAGTTAGGGCCCCCTGGAGATGGGGTTTTAGGGCCCCAGGGATTTGGGGCCCCTGGAAATGGGGTTTGGGGCTGCTGGGGTTTGGGGTGCCTGGAAATGGGGTTTTGGGGCCAATAGAAATGGGGTTTTGGGGCCCCTGGAGTTAGGGATTCCTAGAAATGGGGTTTTGAGGCCCCTGGGGTTATGGTCCACTGGAAATGGGGGTTTGGGGCCCAGGTGTTAGGGGCCCCAGGAAATGGGGTTTTCGGGCCCCAGGGTTTTGGGGTCCCCTGGATAACGGGGTTTGGGACCCCAGGGGTTTGAGGCCCCTGGAATTGGGGGTTTGGGGCCCCTGAGGTTTGGGACCCATGGGTTGGTCCCCTGGATATGGGGGTTAGGGGCCCCAGGGTTTTGGTGCACCTGGAAATGGGATTTTGGGGCCCCTGGGGTTTGGGGTCCCTGGAAATGGGGTTCTGGGGTCTGTGGAACTGGGATTTTGGGGCCCCTGGGGTTAGGGGCCCCTGGAAATTGGATTTTGAGGCCCCTGGGCTTAGGGGCCTCTGGAAATGGGGGTTTGGTGCCCCAGTGGTTAGGGGCCCCTGGATATGGGGGTTTGGGGTCCCAGCGGTTAGGGGCCCTTGGAAATGGGTTTTTGGGGCCCCTGGGGTTTGGAGCCCCAGGGGTTAGGGGCCCCTGGATATGGGGGTGAGGGGACCCAGGGGTTAGGGGCCCCTGTATATGGCGGTTTGGGGCCCTAGGGGTTAGGGGCCCCTGAAAATGGAGTTTTGGGGCACCTGGAAATGGGGGTTTGGGGCACCTGGGGTTAGGGGTCCCTGGAAATTGGGTTTTGAGGCCCCTGGGGTTAGGGGCCTCTGGAAATGGGGGTTAGGGGCCCCAGGGATTAGGGGCCCCTGGAAATGGAGTTTTGGGACCCCTGGAAATGGGATTTTGGGGCACCTGGGGTTAGGGAGCCCTGGAAATGGGGTTTTGG
>NC_133771.1:168432741-168433747 GCF_003597395.2 Chelonoidis abingdonii
CAGGGTTAAGGGACACTGGAGCTCGGGTAAGGGGCCCCAGGGTTAAGGGCCACAGGAGCTAGGGTTAGGGGCCCCAGGGTTAAGGCTTTGTAGAGCTAGGGATAGGGGCCGCAGGGTTAAGGGCCTCCTGGAGTTAGGGATAGGGGCCACAGGTTTAAGGGCCGCTGGACCTAGGGATAGGGGCCGCAGGGTTAAGGGCCGCTGGAGCCAGGTTGAGCACCCCAGGGTTAAGGGCCGCTGGAGCTAGGGTTAGGGGCCCCAGGGTTAAGGCCTCCTGGAGTTAAGGGTAGGAGCCCCAGGGTTAGGGCCCAAGGAGCCAGGTTGAGCGCCCTAGGATTAAGGGCCGCTAGAGCTAGGGTTTGGGGCCCCAGGGTTAAGGCCACCTGGAGTTAGGGTTAGGAGACCCAGGGTTAGGACCCAAGGAGCCAGGTTGTGCGCCCTAGGGTTAAGGGCCGCTGGAGCTAGGGTGAGGGGCCTCAGGGTTAAGGGCCTCCTGAAGCTAGGGTTAGGGGCCCCAGGGTTAAGGGCCTCTTGGAGCTAGGTTTAGGGGCCCCAGGGCTAAGGGCCTCCTGGAGCTATGGTTAGAGGCCCCAGGTTTAAGGGTCTCCTGGAGCTAGGGTTCGGAGCCCCAGGGTTAAGGGCCCCTGGAGCTACGGTTAAGGGCCCTAGGGTTAATGGCCTCCTGGAGCTAGGGTTAGGGGACCCAGGGTTAAGGGCCTTCTGCAGCTAGGCTTAGGGGCCCCAGGGTTAAGGGCCAGTGGAGCTAGGGTTAGGGGCCCCAGGGTTAACGCCTCCTGGAGTTAAGGTTAGGAGGCCCGGGGTTAGGGCCCAAGGAGCCAGGTTGAGCGCCTCAGTGTTAAGGGCCTCCTGGAGCTAGGGTTAGGGGCCCCAGGGTTAAGGACCACCTGGAGCTATGGTTAGGGACCCCAGGGTTAAGGGCGGCTGGAGCTAGGGTTAGGGGCCCGAGAGTTAAGTGTCTCCTGTAGCTAGGGTTCGGGGCCCCAGG
>NC_133771.1:168433847-168449138 GCF_003597395.2 Chelonoidis abingdonii
GCCCCTAACACAAGCTCCAGGAGTCACTTAACCCTGGGGCCCCTAACCTTAGCTCCAGCAGGCCCTGAACCCAGTGGCCCCTAAACCTAGCTCCAGGAGACCCTTAACTCTGGGGCCCCTAACCCTGGCTCCAGCAGCCCTTAACTCTGGGGCCCCTAAGCCTAGCTCCAGCGGCCGTTAACCCTGGGCCCCCTAACCTTAAATCCACGGGCCTTAACCCTGAGGCCTCTAACCCTAGCTAGAGGGGGACCATAACCCTGGGGCCCCTAACCCTTGCTCCAGCGGCCCTTAACCCTGAGGCCCCTCACCTTAAATCCATGGGCCTTAAACCTGGGGTCCGTAACCCTAGCTCCAGGAGGCCCTTAACCCTGGGGCTCCTAACCCTTACTCCAGCGGCCCTTAACCCAGGTGCCCTAACCCTAGCTCCAGCGGCCCTTAACTCTGGGGCCGTTAACCTTAACTCCAGAAGGCTCATAACCCTGGGGCCCCTAAACTTAACTCCAGGAGGCCCCTCACCCTGGAGCCCCTAACCCTAGCTTCAGCGGCCCTTAACCTAGGTGCCCCTAACCCTACCTCCAACGGCCATTAACCCTGGAGGCCCTAACGTTAAATCCAGGAGGCCCTTAACCCTTGGGCCCCTAACCCTAGCACCAGGAGGCCCTTAACCCTGGGGCTCCTAACCCTAGCTCCAGCGGCCCTTAACCCTGGGCCCCTAAACTAAACTCCAGAAGGCCCTTAACCCTGGAGCCCCTAAACCTAGCTCGAGGAGTCCCTTAAGTCTGGGGCCCCTAACCCTAGCTTCAGCAGTAACTTAACCCTGGGGCACATAACCCTAGCTCCAGGACTCACTTAACCCAGGGGCCCCTAACCTTAAATCCATGGGCCTTAACCCTGGGGCCCCTAACCCTAGCTCCAGGAGGCCCTTAACCCTGGGGCCCTTAACCCTAACTCCAGTAGGCCCTTAACCCTGGGGCCCCTAACCCTAGCTCCAGGAGTCTCTTAACCCTGGGCCCTCTAACCCTAGATCCAGCAGTCACTTAACCCTGGGGCCCCTAACCCTCGCTCAAAGATCCCTTAACCCTGGGGCCCCTAACCTTAAATCCATGGGCCTTAACCCTGGGGCCCCTAACCCTAGCTCCAGGAGGCCCTTTGCCCTGGGGCCCTTAACCCTAGCTCCAGGAGGCCCTTAACTCTGGGGCCCCTAACCCTAGCTCCAGGAGTGACTTAACCCTAGGGACCCTAACCCTAGCTCCAGGAGTCACTTAACCCTGGGGCCCCTAACCCTTGCTGCAGCGGCCCTTAACCCTGAGGCCCCTAACCCTAGCTAAAGCGGCCCTTAAGCCTAGGGCCCCTAACCCTAGCTAAAGCGGCCCTTAACCCTGGGGCCCCTAACCCTAGCTCCAGGAGTCACTTAAATGTGGGGCCCCTAAACCTAGGTCCAGGAGACCCTTAACCCTGGGGCCCCTAAACCTAGCTCCAGGAGGCCCTTAACCCTGGGGACCCTAACCCTAGCTCCAGGACGCCCTTAACCCTCGAGCCCTTTACACTAGCTACAGGAGTCACTTAACCCTGGGGCCCCTAACCCTAGCTACAGCAGCACTTAAACCTGGGGCCCCTAACCCTAGATCCAGCGGCCCTTAACCCTGGGGCCCCTAACCTAGCTCCAGGAGTCACTTAACCCTTGAGCCTTAACCCTAGCTGCAGCGGCCCTTAACCCTGGGGCTCCTAACCCTTGCTCTAAGAGGCCCTTAACTCTGGGGCGCCTAACCCTAGGTCCAGCGGCTCTTAACCCTGGGGCCCCTAACCTTAGCTCCAAGTGGCCCTTAATCCTGGGGCCCCTATCCCTAGCTCCAAGAGGCCCTTTACCCTCGGTCCCCTAACCTTAGCTCCAGGAGTCCCTTAACCTTGCGGCACTTAACCGTAGCTCCAGGAGTTACTTAACCCAGGGGCCCCTATCCCTTCCACCAGGAAGCCTTTAACCATGGGTCCCCTCACCTTAAATCCATGGGTCTTAACCCTGGGGCCCCTAACCCTAGCACCACGAGGCCGTTAACACGGGGGCCCCTAACGCTGGCTCCAGTAGGCCCTTAACCCTGGGGCAACTACCCCTAGCTCCAGAAGGCCCTTAACCCTGGGGCCCCTAACCCTAGCTCCAGCAAATCTTTAACCCTGGAGCCCCTAACCTTAAATCCATGGGCCTTAACCCTGGGTCCCCTAACTCTAGGTCCAGGAGGCCCTTAACCCTGGGGCCCCTAACCCTCGCTCCAGGATCCCTTAACCCTGGGGCCTCTAACCCTAGCTCCAAGTGGCCCTTAACACTGGGGACCCTAACCCGAGCTCCAGTAGGCCTTTAACCCTGGGACCCCTAACCCTAGCTCCAGCAGTCACTTAACCCTAGGGACTCTAACCCTAGCTCCAGGAGTCACTTAACCCTGGGGCCCCTAAACCTTGCTCCAGCGGACCTTAACCGGGGGACCCTAACCCTAGCTACAGCGGACCTTAACCCTAGGGCCCCAAACCCTAGTTCCAGGAGGCCCTTAACCCTGGGGCCCCTAACCCTAGCTCCAGGAGTCACTTAAACCTGGGACCCCTAACCCTAGCTCCAGCAGTAACTTAACCCTGGGGCCTCTAACCCTAGCTCCAGCGGCCCTTAACCCAGGGGCCCCTAACCCTAGCTCTAGGAGGCCCTTAACTCTGGGGCCGCTAACTCTAACTCCAGCGGCCCTTAAACCTGGGCCCCTATCCTAAACTCCAGGAGGCCCTTAAACCTGGGGCCCCTAACCCCAGCTGCAGAAGGCCCTTCACCCTGCGGCTCCTAAAGTTTAAACCATGGGCCTTAACCCTGGGGCCACTAACTCTAGCTACAGGAGGCCCTTAACCCTGGGGCTCCTAACCCTAGCTACAGGAGGCCCTTAACCCTGGGGCCCCTCACCCTAGCTCCAGGAGGCCCTTAACGCTGGGGCCCCTAACCCTAGCTCCAGCGACCCTTAACCCTGGGGCCCCTAAGCTTAACTCCAGGAGGCCCTTAACCCTGGGGCCCCTAACCCCAGCTCCTGGAGGCCATTTACCCTGGGGCCCGTAACCCCAGCTCCAGGAGTCACTTAACCCTGGCGCCCCTAACCCTAGCTCCAGGAGTCACCTAACCCTGGGGCCCCTAACCCTAGCTCCAGGAGGCCCTTAACCCTGGGGCCCCTAACCCTACCTAGCTCCAGGAGGCCCTTAACCCTGGGGCCCCTAACCCTAGCTCCAGGGGCCCTTAACCCTGGGCCCCTAACCCTAGCTCCAGGAGGCCTTACCCTGGGGGCCTAACCCTAGCTCCAGGAGGCCCTTAACCTGGCCTGGCCCCCTAACCCTAGCTCCAGCAGGCCCTTAACCCTGGGGCCCCTAACCTTAGCTCCAGGGCCCTTAACCCTGGGCCCCTAACCTAGCTCCAGAGCTCCAGGAGGCCCTTAACACTGGGGCCCCAACCCTAGCTCCAGGGGGCCCTAACCCTGAGGCCCTAACCTAACTACTCCAGGGGTCCCTAACCCTGGGGCTCCCTACCCTAGCTCCAGGGGCCTTTAACCCTGGGGACCCTAACCCTAGCTCCAGGGGCCCTTAACCTTGGGGCCCTAACCCTAGCTCCAGGGGCCCTTAACCCTGGGGCCCCTAACCTAGCTCCAGCGGCCCTTAACCCTGGGCCCCTAACCTTAACTCCAGGAGGCCCTTAACCCTGGGCCCTAACCCTAGCTCCAGGGGCCTTAACCTGGGCCCCTAACCCTAGCTCCAGAGGCCTTAACCTGGGCCCCTAACCCTAGCTCCAGGCCCTTAACCCTGGGGCCCTAACCTAGGCTCCAGGAGCCTTAACCGTGGGGCCCCTAACCTAGCTCCAGGAAGGCCCTTAACCCTGGGGCCCTAACCCTAGCTCCAGGAGCCTTAACCTGGGCCCCTAACCTAGCTCCAGCGGCCCTAACCCTGGGACCCCTAACCCTAGCTCCAGGGCCCTTAACCTGGGCCCCTAAACCCTAGCTCCAGGGCCCTTAACCCTGGGGCCCTAACCTAGCTCCAGGAGGGCCCTTAAACTGGGGGCCCCTTAACCCTAGCTCCAGGAGCCCTTAACCCTGGGCCCCCTAACCCTAGCTCCAGGAGGCCCTTAACCCTGGGGCCTAACCCTAGCTCCAGGAGGCCCTTAACCCTGGCCCCTAACCTAGCTCATTGCAGGCCTTAACCTAACCTAGCTCCAGGAGGCCCTTAACCCTGGGGCCCTAGGGGGCTCTTAGCCCGGCCCTAACCTAATGCTCCAGGGGCCCTTAACCTGGGCCCCTAACCCTAGCTCCAGGAGGCCCTTAACCCTGGGGCCTAAACCTAGCTCCAGGGGCCCTTAACCCTGGGGCCCCTAACCCTAGCTCCAGGAGCCTTAACCTGGGGCCCTAACCCTAGCTCCAGGAGCCCTTAACCCTGGGGCCCCTAACCCTAGCTCCAGGAGGCCCTTAACCCTGGGCCCCTAACCCTAGCTCCAGGGGCCTTAACCCTGGGCCCCTAACCTAGCTCCAGGAGCCTGGGGGCCTAACCCTGGGGCCTTAACCCTGGGTCCCTAACCCTAGCTCCAGGGGCCCAGGCCCTTAACCCTGGGGCCCCTAACCCTAGCTCCAGGAGGCCCTTAACCCTGGGGCCCCTAACCCAAGCTCCAGGAGTCCCTTAACCCTGGGGCCCCTAATCCTAGCTCCAGGAGGCCCTTAACCCTGGGGCCACTAACCATAGCTTCATCGGCCCTTAACCCTGGGGCTCCTAACCCTAGCTCCAGCGGCCCTTAGCCCTGGGGGCCCTAACCTTAAATCCATGGGCCTTAACCCTGGGGCCCCTAACCATAGCTCCAGGAGACCCTTAACCCTGGGCTCCTATCCCTAGCTCCAGGAGTCACTTAACCCTGGGGCCCCTAACCCTAGCTCCAGGAGTCACTTAACCCAGGGCCCCTAACCTTTGCTCCAGGACGCCTTTAACCCTGGGGCCCCTAACCCTAGCTCGAGGTGGACCTTAACCCTGGGGCCCCTAACCCTAGCTCCAGGACGCCCTTAACCCTGGGACCCCTAACCCTAGCTCCAGGAGGCCCTGAACCCTGGGGCCCCAAACCCAAGCTCCAGGAAACCCTTAACCCTGGGGCCCCTAACCCTAGCTACAGGAGACCCTGAACCCTGAGGCCCCTAAACTTAAACCCATGGGCCTTAACCCTGGGGCCCCTAACCCTGGGTCCAGGAGGCCCTTAACCCTGGGGCCCCTAACCCTATCTCCAGGAAGCCCTTAACCTTGGGGTTCCTAACCCTAGCTCAAGTGGGCCTTAACCCCTAGGACCCCTAACCCTAGCTCCAGGAAGACTTTAACCCTGGGGCCCCAAACCGTAGCTCCAGGAGGCCCTTAATCCTGTGGCCCCAACACTAGCTCCAAGAGTCACTTAACCCTGGCGTCCCTAAACCTAGCTCCCGGAGTCACTTAACCCTTGGGCCCCTAACCCTAGCTGCTGGAGGCCCTGAACCCTGCTGCCCCTAAACCTAGTTCCAGGAGGCCCTTAACCCTGGGGCCCCTAACCCTAACTCCAGAAGACCCTGAACCCTGGGGCCCCTTACCATAGCTCCAGGAGGCCTTTAACCCTGGGGGCCCTAACCCTAGCTCTAGCGGCCGTTAACCCTGGGCCCCGTAACCTTAAATCCATGGGCTTTAACCCTGAGGCCTCTAAACCTAGCTCCAGCGGCCCTTAACCCTGGGGCCCCTAACCCTAGCTCCAGCGGCCCTTTACCCTGGGGTCCCTAACCTTAACTCTACGTGGCCCTTAACCCTGGGGCCCCGAACCCAAGCTCCAGGAGTCACTTAACCCTGGGGCCCCTATCCCTAGCTCCAAGAGTCACTTAACTCTGGGGCCCCTAACCCTAGCTCCAGCGGACCTTAACCCTGGGGCCCCTAACCCTAGCTTCAGGAGTCACTTAACCCTGGGGCCCATAACCTAGCTCCATGAGTCACTTAACTCTCGGGCCCCTAACCCTAGTTCCAGGAGGCCCTTAACCCTGGGGCCCCTAACTCTAGATCCAGGAGACCCTGAACCCTGGAGCCCCTTACCCTAGCTCCAGGAGGCCCTTAACCCTGGGGTCCCTAACCTTAAATCAATGGGCCTTAACCCTGGGGCCTCTAACCCTAGCTCCAGGGGGCCCTTAACCCTGGGGCCTTTAACCTTTGCTCCAGTGGCCCTTAACCCAGGTGCCCCTAACCTTAGCTCCAGCGGCCCTTACCCTGTGGCCGCTATCCTTAACTCCAGGAGGCCCTTAACCCTGGGGCTCCAAACCCAACCTCCAGGAATCTCTTAACCCTGGGACCCCTAACCCTAGCTCCAGGAGTCACTTAACCCTGGGGCCCCTAAACCTAGCTCCAGAGGCCCTTAACCCTGGGGCCCCTAACCTTAACTCCAGGAATCCCTTAACCCTGGGGCCCCTAACCCTAGCTCCAGGAGGCCCTTAACCCTGGGGCCACTAACCATAGCTTCAGCGGCCCTTAACCCTGGGGCTCCTAACCCTAGCTCCAGCGGCCCTTAACCTGGGGCCCCTAACCTGAAATCCATGGGCCTTAACCCTGGGGCCCCTAACCATAGCTCCAGGATGCAATTTACCCTGGGCTCCTAACCCTAGCTCCAGGAGGCCCTTAACCCTGGGGATCCTAACCCTAGCTCCAGCGGCCCTGAACCCTGGGGCACCTAATCTTAAATCCATAGGCTTTTACCCTGTGTCCCCTATCCCTAGCTCCAGGAGGCCCTTAACCCTGGGGCTCTTAACCCTAGCTCCATGAGTCACATGAGCCTGGGGCCCCTAACCCTAGCTCCATGAGACCCTGAACCCCGGGGCCCCTAACCTTAAATCCATGGGCCTTAACCCTGGTGCCCCTAACCCTAGCTCCAGGTAGCCCTTAACCCTGGGGACCCTAACCCTAACTACAGGATGCCCTTAAGCCTGGAGACCCTAACCATAAATCCATGGGCCTTAACCCTGGGCCCCCTAACCCTAGCTCCAGGAAGCCCTTATCCTTGGGGCCCCAAACCCTAACTACGGGATGCCCTTAATTTTGGGCCCCTAAACCTAGCTCCACGAGACACTTAATCCTGGGGCCCTTAACCCTAGCTCCAGGAGACCCTGAACCCTGGGACCCCTAACCTTAAATCTATGGGCATTAACCCTGGGGCCCCTAACCCTAGATCTAGGAGGCACTTAACCCTGGGGCCCCTAACCCTTGCTCCAGGAGGCCCTTAACCCAGGTTCCCCTAACCCTAGCTCCAGCGGCCCTTAACCCTGGGACCGCTAACCTAAACTCCAGGAGTTCCTTAACCCTGGGGCCCCTAACCCTAGCTCACGGAGGCCCTTAACCCTGGACCCCCTAACATTAAATCCATGGGCCTTAACTCTTGGGCCCATAACCCTAGCTCCAGAAGGCCCTGAACCTTGGATCCCCTAACCCTAACTCCGGGAGGCCCTTAATTTTGGGCCCCTAACCCTAGCTCCACGAGGCCCTTAATCCTGTGGCCCCTAACCCTAGCCCCAGGAGGCCCTTAACCCTGGGGCCCCTAACCCTAGCTCCAGGAGACCCTGAACCCTGGGGCCCCTTACCCTAGCTACAGGAGGCTCTTAACACTGGCACCTCTAACCTTTAATCCATGGGCCATAAGCCTGGGGCCCCTGACCCGGGCTCCAGGAGGCCCTTTAACCCTGGGACCCCTGACCCGGGCTCCAGGAGGCCCTTTAAACCCTGGGGCCCCTGACCCGGCTCCAAAAGGAGCCCTTTAACCTGCGGCCCCTGACCCGGCTTCCAGGAGGCCCTTTAAGCCCTGCAGTCACTAAACTTAAAAGACATAAGCCTAACTCCTAGGGCCACTACTCTAGCTCGCAGGAGGCCCTTAACCGGGCCCCTAATCGAGCTCCAGAGGACGTTAACCCTGGGGCCCCTACCCGGCTCCAGGGGTCCCTTAACCCTGGGGCCCCTAAACTTAAAAACCATGGCCCTTAACCCCTGGGGCTCCTAACCTGGTCCAGGAGGCCCTTAACCCTGGGGCCCTAACCTTAACTCTACGTGGCCCTTAATCCTGGGGCCCAGAACCCAAGCTTCCAGGAGTCACTTAACCCTGGGGCCCCTAACCTAGCTCCAGCGGACTGCTTAACCCCTGGGGACCCCTAACCCTAGCTTCAGGAGTCACTTAACTCTCGGGCCCCTAACCTAGCTCCAGGAGACCCTGAACGCCCTGGAGCCCCTTACCCTAGCTCCAGGAGACGCCTTACCCTGGCCCGTAACCTTAAATCAATGGCCTTAACCCTGGGGCCTCTAACCCTAAGCTCCAGGAGCCCTTAAACCCTGGGTCCCTAACCTTAAATCAATGGGCCTTAAACCCTGGGCCCTAACCTAGCTCCAGGGAGACCCTGAAACACTGGGCCTTACCCTAGCTACAGGAGGCTCTAAACACTGGCGCCCCAACCTTTAATCCATGGGCCATAACCCTGGGCCCCTAACCCCTACTTAGGAGGCCCTTAACCCTGGGGCCCCATAACCCCTTGCTCCAGCGGCCCTTAACCCCTGATGCCCTTAATCCGAGCTCCACGGACCTTAACCCTGGGGCCCCTACCTAACTAGAGGAGCCCTTAACCTGAGGCACCTAACCCTGCTCCAGAAGGCCTTTGACCCTGGGAACCCCTAACCCTAGCTGCAGGAAGGCCTTAACCCTGGGATGTCCTAACCCTATGCTCCAAGGAGCACATAACAATGGGCCTGTAGCGAGGGGGGTCCCTCCCCAGCTCCTGAGACTGGGCAAATAGGATAGGGGACCCTGGCAGCCCAGCAGAAGCCTGGCCGCCTATCCCTGCTCCAGGAATCAAGGGGAGGGACCGAGAAGTGCAGGCCCACCTCGGCCTGTTCCGCCCCCCAGCAAGTCAGGGGCGGGGACAGGGAGTAATAAAAACCTGGTCCAGCCCTCAGTTAGGAGAAGGCTGTGGGAAGGCAAATGTGGGTGCCCTGAGCTCCCGCTGGGCCAGGCTTACCTCGCTCGGTATCCAGAGGGGTCCTGGCCTGACCTCCCCTGGGGGCCAGCACCCCAGAAGCAGCGGGCTGTGCCTTTGGACGCTACCCTGCGGAGGACTGGATCGACCGCCTAGCCTGAGTCACCCCTGAGACTGGACCCGACTGCCCGAACCCCAGGATGCTGAGGACTGGGAACGGACCGCCTGACCCTGGTAACCAGCTGAGGACTGGACTGGACCCTGCTGCGAGCCCAAGCTGAGGAACCAATGGTCGGGAATCCTTGATGATGACGCCGGCGAAGGCAGGTAACGCAGTTGGAGTAGGAAGGGCCTGCGTTAACCCCTGCCACCCCCCTTAGGGAAGGGGGAGTCTGCAACCTTTACTTAACCCGGTGCCTCCAGTTGCCTATGCACGCCAAAAGGGCGGGCCTTCGACCGCTTGTCCGCTCTGCCCTGCCCAAAAGGCGGGGCCTCTCGACTGCTTGTCCGCTCTGCCCTGCCCCAAAGGGCCGGGCCTCTCGACTGCTTGTCCGCTCTGCCTGCCCCCAAGGGCCGGGGCCTCTCGACTGCTTGTCCGCTCTGCCCTGACCCAAGGGACCCACGCGAGGACGCGAGCTGTATACCTCACGACTTGGCATTAGTTCTCGCACTGAGGATCACACCACATCTCTCTTTATACCGGTGACATAGAGAAGCTCTAGATGCACGAGAGAGCCCTCTCATTTTGCGACGCTGCTAAGCCCTGCGACCCGAACTGAGCCGTGGCCAAGGCTGTACAGGGCCCCTAAACCTAGCTCCAGGAGTCACATAACCTTCACCGTGTCTCTTCTATCGGATACACCGAGTTCCAGAGGCCTCCTGAATACTGACTGCCAGGGTCCTCCTTACTATCCTTAACTCGGCCATGGACACACAGGTTGTTAAACCATTGCCCCAAACCCTAGCTCAGGAAGGCCTGGACCCTGTGTGTGTCCACCGGCTAGTGAGTCATATGCTCCAGGAGGCATCCTTGCAGCCTGCGAGAACCCACACAATCGCCAGACCTATGAGAGACGCTTCCACTCCCGGATAGAGCCAAGGCTCCTTAACCCTGGTCCCAGGATGGCATTAACCTAGAATCACTAACCTAGCTTGAGTGCTACGGTACCACCACTCTTATACTTAAGTCTCCCGGGGCCCCTGGCCCTGCTCAGAGCTGCGAGCATGTTCCAGCCGGGAGGCAAGCTCTCGCGCTCCAGGAGACACCACGTCGCGGTCACGTAGACGCTCTCGGCTCTGCAAATGAGTCCACCGCCTCTCAGCCGCCCGTGCGCCGCAGGACGCGCCTCGCCTCTCGAAGGCCACCCCCTAGTCTGCCAGCGAGAGTGCATTCCAAGGGCCATCGGCGGGCCGCCACGCTGAGCTGGCGTGAGCTCCATGCGTTCTTGCATAAGGCACACAACATTAATCTAACATGTGACCAGAGTAGAGGTTCTAATCCATGGAGCTTGCGCGAAACATTTGTCGCGAGAAGTGCTGTAATGATATAGAAAGACCATATACCTAAGAGATACTAGGTCTCAGTTACATATAGCGTCTTGGCAAGAGACCATATGAGACACACAGCGAGCGTGTCTGCAGAGCAACGCTATCTCACCATGCCTAGGGAGTAAACAAGACTAGTAGCTATTATTACTTGCTAATTGTGATATGGACATGTGTCAGCAGGGTTGAGTCACTAGCGAATTCTAGTGCCGCACCTAGTGTCTTTAGACATTAGACCTATAATAAGTTAGAGTGCTCACCACCACTGATATGGCTCCAAACGAACACAACCGGGGCACTGTTAGTGGCGTCACGAATCCATGCGCACCATGATAATGAGAAGTTCTATATTTCTAGAGAGAAGCAGGACACTCCAATGAAATCGAGTATCGTTCTTCGCCTCATCCCGCTTCTCTGACAGCTACCAATGCTATAGTTGGGGGAGATGACACATTATTTGCGTTATAGAATGTTAAACCTCAGGACCATATAAAGAGAGTATAACATTGGCTGGGTCTGACAAACCAACAGAAGTCTTAATGTGTGTTCATGCACAGAATAACCTAAGTCACAGAAAGGGCATATATAGCGGCTCTTAACACGTGTATACACCGATAGAGTTCAACGTGGTTCTCATCACTAGATCATAGTATATCTAATTGCTTCTGTATGGCTGTACATTTGTAGTTGAAGTTATGAATATATGGCATAGCTGTACTGTCTGTATTTTTAAATGTGGTCTGCAGTTTTCTTGTGTGGACACCTCAAACTATTTGTCTCAGCTCAGCTTAGCTCTTGCCAATGAATGGCCATTAACGGACCATCACCTACACAACTGGACCATCGAGAAGAAAGGCGTTACGCCCCTGTGACCAGCAAGGTATGCAGAAACTGGCCACATTGTGACCTGCAAACTCCATTTCACTGTAACCTTTTCCACAGAGGAACAAAAGGAGTGTTCTTACACCTGAAAATCGAATAGGTGAAGTCTCATCTTCATTTGTCTTCCAATCCTGCTTCTACCTCTGGAAGGGAAACTTTCCTGCAAGCTGAAGCTCTACACAGGACTGATGACCCATCCCACCGGGGATGTACTCCAAGAGACTTAATTGAACCTGCAGTTCATTCAATCACTGCTACAAGCCTGAACAAGAACTTTGCATTACTGTATGTAATTGATTCCATTTAGCCAATTCCTAGCTCTCACCTCTCTTTTCCTTTTATGAAATAAACTTTAGATTCTAAAGATTGGCCAGCAGCGTGATTTGTGGGTAAGATCTGATGTGTATATTGACCTGGGTCTGGGCTTGGTCCTTTTTGGATGAGAAGAACCTTTTTCTTTTACTGGGGTGCTGGTTTCAAAACCATTCATCTCCAGGACGTTGGGACGGTGGTGATACTGGGGAGACTGGAGGTCTAAGGAAATTGCCTTGTGTGACTGCGGTTGCAATGCGGTAAACTGATAGTCATTTTTGCTGGCTGGTTGGTTTGCCTTAGAGGTGGAAAATACCCCAGCCCCTAGGGCTGTGACTGCCGCTGTTTGAAGCAATTGGTCTGATTTGGCGCACTCAGATTGGGTCCACTAGAACCACATCGTCCCAACCCTGGATATGGGGGTTTGGGGACCTGGTGTTTGGGGCCCCTAAGAAATGGGGGTTTGGGGACCCGGGGGTTAGGGCCCCTGGATAGGGGGTCTGGGACCCCCGGGGGGTTAGGGCCCTGGAAATGGGTGGTTTGGGGAACCAGGAGTTAGGGCCCCTGGAAATGGTTCTGAGCCACTGGCTTAGGGCCCCGAATGGGGTTTGGGACCCCTGAAATGGGGTTTTGGGGCCCATTGCATTAAGGGCCCCTGGATTGGGGTGTTTTGGCCCAGGGTTAGGGGCCCCTGGATATGGGGGTTTTGGCCCCAGGGGTTAGGGGGCCCCTGGATATGGGGGTTTGGGGCCCCATGGTTTGGGGCCTGGAAATGGGGTTTGGGGCCCCAGGGGTTAGGGGCCCCTGGAAATTGGGTGTTTGGTCCCTGATTTTAGGGTCCAGGGGTTAATGGCCACTGATTAAGGGGCTTGGCGGGACCTACGGGTTTGCCCTGGGTATGGGGTTAGGGGACGCCCAGGGATTAGGGGCCTCTGGATATGAGGGTTTGGGGCCCCAGGGGTTAGGGGCCCCTGGAAATGGGGGTTAGGGGCCCCTGGACATAGGGTTTTGGGTCACCTGGGGTTAGGGGCTCCTGGATATGGGGGTCTGATGTGCCTGGGGTTAGGGGCCCCTGGAAATGGGGGGTTGGGGCCCTATGGGTTAGGGGCCCCTGGAAATGGGATTTTGGGGACCCATGGGTTAGGGACCCCTGGAAATGGGGCTTTGGGGCATCTGGAAATGGGGTTTTGGGGTTGCTGGGGTTGGAGCCCCTGGAAATGGGCATTTTGGGGCCCTGGGGTTAGGGGCCCCATGGGTTGGTCCCCTGGATATGGGGGTTAGGGTCCCCAGGGGTTAGGGGCTCCTGGAAATGTGGTTTTGGGGTCCCTAGGCTTTGGGGGACTGGAAATGGGGTTGGGGGCACCTGAAAATGGAGTTTGGGGGCCCCTGGGGTTAGGGGACCCTGGAAATGGAGGTTTCGGGCCCCTGATATTAGGGGTCCCAGGAAATGCAATTTTGGGGCCCAAGGGGTTTGGGGCCCCTGGAAATGGGGTTTTTGGTGCCCCTTGTGTTACGGGCCCCTGGAAATGAGGTTTTGAGGCCACAGGGGTTAAGGGCTCCTGGATATGGGGGTTTGGGGCCCCAGGGGTTAGAGGCCCCTGTATATGGGGGCTAGGGGCCCCAGGGGTTAGGGGTCTCTGGAAATGGGGGTTTGGGCTCCATGGCTTTTGGGGCACTTCGAAATGGGGATTTGGGGCCCCTGGAGCTAGGGGCACCTGGATATGGGGGTTAGGGGCTCCAGGGGTCAGGGGCCCTTGGATATGGGGGTTTGGGGACCCAGGGTTTAGGGGCCCATGGAAATGGGATTTGGGGGCCCCTGGAGCTAGAGGTCCCTGGATATGGGGGCTAGGGGCCCCTTTATATGGGGGTTTGGGGCCCCTGGGGTTAGGGACCCCTGGAAATGGTGTTTTGGAGCCCCTGGGGTTAGGGGCCCCATGGGTTGGGCCCCTGGATATGGGGGTTAGGGGCCCCAGGGGTTAGGGGCCCCTGGATATGGAGGTTTGGAGCCCTAGAGGTTAGGGACCCCTGGAAATGGGTTTTTGGGGCCCTTGGGGTTAGGGGCCCCAGGTGTAAGGGGCCCCTGGATGTGGGTGTTAGGGGGCCCTGGAAATGGGGTTTTTGGGCCCTTGTATATGGGGGTTTGGGGCCCTGGGGTTAGGGGCCCCTGTAAATGGGGTTTTCAGGTCCCTGGTGTTAGAGGCCTTGTGGGTTGGGCCCCTGGATATGTGGGTTAGGGACCCCATGGGGTGGGCCCCTGGAAATGGGGCTCTGAGGCCCGTGGGGTTAGGGGCCCCTGGAAATGGGGTTTTGGTGCCCCTGGGGTTAGGAGCACCATGGGTTGGGCCCCTGAATATGGGTGTTAGGGACCTCATGGGTTGGGCCCCTGGATATGGGGGTTTGGGGCAGCAGGCGTTAGGGGCCCCTGGAAATGGGGGTTTGGGGCCGCAGGGTTTAGAGGACCCTGAATATAGGGGTTTGGGGCCCCTGCGGTTAGAAGCCCCTGGAAATGGGGTTTTGGGGCCCCTGGGGTCAGAGTCACCTTGATATGTGGGTTAGAGGCCCCAGGGTTTAGGAGCCCCTGGAAATGGGGTTTTGGGGCCCCTGGGGTTAGGGGCCCCTAGATATGGAGGTCTGGGTCTCGTGGGGTTAGGGGCCCTGGGATATGGGGTTTTGGGGCCCCTGGATATTGGGGTTTGGGGCCTGTAGGGTTAGGGGCCCTTGGAAATGAGGGTTAGGGGCCCCTGGAAATGGGGTTTTGGGGCCCCAGGGGCTAGGGGTGCCTGGATATGGGGGTTTGGGGCCCTGGGGTTTAGGGGCCCCCTTAAAAATGCGGGGTGGGGCCCTTGAGTTTTGGGTCCCTGGAAATTGGGGTTTTGGGACCCCTGACATTGGGGCCCCTTGGAAAATGGGGTTTTGGGGCCACCAGGAGTTAGGGTCCCTGGATATGGGGTTTGGGCCCCTGGGGTTTATAAGGCTTTTGGAAAATGGGGTTGGGCCCCAGGGGTTAAGGGGTCCCTGGAAATGGGGTTTGGGCCAGCAGGTTATTAGGGGCCCTTTAAATGGCTTTTGGGGCCCCTGGGTTAGGGGCCCTGGAATGGAAGTGAGTCCCAGGGGTTTAGGGCCCCTGGATATTGGGTGTTAGGGCTCCGGGTTTTTGAGGCCCTGGAAATGGGTGTTTGGGCCCCAGGAGCTAGGGCGACACTGGATATGGGGTTTGGGGCCCAGTGGTAGGGCCCGGAAATGGGGGTTTGGGGCCCTGGGGTTAGGGCGCCCTGAATAATGGGGTTTTGGGCCCCTGGGTTTATGGGCCCCTGGAAATTGTTTGATTTTTGGAGGCCCCTGGGTAAGGGGCCCCTCAATATGGGGGTTTAGGGGCCCAGGGGTTAGCTGCCACTGGATACGGGGTTTGGGGCCCCTGAGGTTAAGGGGTCCTGGAAATGGGTTTTGGGGCCCCTGGGGTTAAAGGGCCCTGGATATGGGGGTTTGGGGCCTTTGGTTAGGGGCCCCTGGAAATTCGGGTTTGGGGCCCCATGGTTTGGGGCCCCTGGAAAATGGA
>NC_133771.1:168449708-168470207 GCF_003597395.2 Chelonoidis abingdonii
TCCCATTTTCCAGGGCCCCCAACCTGGGGCCCCAAACCCGAATTCCAGGGGCCCCTAACCAAAGGGCCCCAAACCCCCATATCCAGGGCCCTTTAACCCCAGGGGCCCCAAAACCCCATTTCCAGGACCCCTAACCTCAGGGGCCCCAACCCCGATCCAGTGGCAGCTAACCCCTGGGGCCCTAAACCCCCATATTGAGGGGCCCCTTACCCCAGGGGCTCCAAAAATCAAACAATTTCCAGGGGCCCATACCCAAGGCCCAAAACCCCATATTCAGGGGCCCTAACCCCAGGGCCCCAAAACCCCCATTTCCAGGGCCCTACCACTGGAGCCTCCAAACCCCATATCCAGTTGTCGCCCTAGCTCCTGGGGCCCCAAAACCCATTTCCAGGGGCCTCAAACCCGGAGCCCTAAACCCAATATCCAGGGGCCCCTAACCCCTGGACTCCTTCCATTCCAGGGCCCCTAACCCAGGGGCCCCAAAAGCCATTTAAAGGGCCCTAAAACCTGCTGTGCCCCAAAACCCCATTTCAGGGGACCCCTTAACCCCTGGGGCCCCAACCCCATTTTCCAAAGCCTTATAAACCCCAAGGGGCCAAAACCCCATATCCAGGGACCCTAACTCCTGGGGCCACCAAAACCCCATTTCCAAGGGGCCCCAATGTCAGGGGTCCCAAAACCCCAATTTCCAGGGACCCAAAACTCAAGGGGCCCCACCCCGCATTTTTAAGGGCCCCTAAGATAGGGGCCCCTGGAAATGGGGTTTTGGGTCCCCTGGGCTTAGGGGCCCCTGGATATGGGAGTTAGGGGCCCCAGGGGTTAGGAGCCCTGGAAATGGGGGTTAGGGATCCCAGGGGTTAGGGGACCCTGGATATGGGCATTTGGGGCCCCAGGGATTAGGGGGCCCCAGAAATGGGGTTTTGGGGCCGCAGGGGTTAAGGGCCCAGGGGTTAGGGGCCCCTGGATATGGGGGTTAGGGCCCCAGGGGTTAGGGGCCCCTGGAAATGGGGGTTTGGGGCCCCTGGGGTTAGGGATCCCTGGAAATGGGGTTTTGAGGCCCCTGGGGTTTGGGGCCCTGGGAAATGGGGTTTTGGGGCCCCTGGGGTTAGGGGCCCCTGGAAATGGGGGTTTGGGGCCCCAGGGGTTAGGGGCCCCTTGATATGGGGGTTTGGGGTCTCCCAGGGGTTTAAATAGACTTTCTCTTGTGGGTGGAGACCTCCTCCTCACTCCTATGCAAAATCCAGCTCCAAGATGGAGATTTGGAGTCACCTGGGCAAGTCACATGTCCATGAATGACTCACAGTTTTTACAGGGAGCATCCATTGTTTACATGCTACCTTGAAGGTCCTCAAGTAGACTTATGTGGATTGGAGCATTCCAAGATCCATTGTCCTTTAACTGTTTCTTGATTAGGTACTTAATATCAACATTCCTTTCTCCAGGAACTGACCAAATGCTTATTTAGAAATCAAGCCAGTACACAGCCAACATTCATAACTTTGAATACAAAAATGATATATGCATACAAATAGGATTAATACAGTCAGTAGATGATAACCTTTGAGATATGTTACATAGCATATGTAGCATTAAACACATTCTAAGCATTTTTTCTTAAAGCCTTATGGGAGGTACCATCACACCCTCCCCCTGAGCTTACTGCCAGAGACTTGGACACTGTCCATGGAGGAGGCAGTACATGTAAAATCCCTGTTTGTCTTTGGTCACACTCCTTTTCAGTACCTTTAAACCATATGATGTCATTCCTAAAGGTCCTAGCCAGGTTTTGGGGTTCCTGGTCCCCAGATGCCTGAAAACAGGTTGGAGTGTAGTATTGTTAACAGAAAGCAGACAGCAATATCTGTTACAGTGGACGTGTTTTGGCATTTAGCCACCAATGCCATGAGGCGGTGTGCCTCAGTTTCCCCTTCCACACAACAGCATGGGCCTGTTATGCTTTTGCTCCTGTGCCAAGCTTCCAGACTGTTTATAGGTATAGTCTGAAAACTAACCTGCTTGTGGTGCTGTCCTGTCACCATCCCTAGCATGTACAAGATTCCTTCTCACCGCTAAGCAGCCCTGGGACACATTCTGCCACACTTAAGAAATCGTTTCCCAGTAAAATCGGTGCAAAATTGTGTGCCACCGTTGCAACAGTCAGTTCTGCCTGCAAATCCTTAGTTTGCATATGTACTTTAGCTAAAGGTGCAAAGAGTTTGTAACCCGCTAACAACTCTAATTCTGCCATTTTACCTGGCAACAAATCCTTCTTCCGGATAAGGTCCCTCCTGACCCCAGAAATCTCAGCACCTGTGTCCCTCAATCCAAGAAGCACTGCACCATTCATTTTAAGAGCATGGATATGCTCATTGCTTGGTTGTGTGGAAGCAAGCTTCACAAATCCTGTGTGGAAAGCCTGGCTCTGAGAAGCTGCAGCTTCATGTGTTACTTGTTGCTTGTTTCTACTCAGAAAGGGACACTTAGTCCTCAGGTGCTCAGCTGACTTGCAATCATAGCACCTCTTGGGCTCCTCTGCTTGCACAGGAAATTTGGGACGAGTACCAGGGGAATGGGGAGGTGACTGCCCAGCCTCCTTTTCCCCAGGGGTAAAACGGTGATTCTGCTTTCCCCCAATCCTGTACTCCTCTCCCAGTGTTTTATGTTTGATTGCTGCTTGTGCTTGCTCATAAGAGTCTGCACACCCAGCTAATTCACACCCTGCATTTACCTTTTTATCCCACAAATACTGTTTTACATCATCACTGCACATACTCAGGAAGTGTTCCTGTGTAACCAGATCACACATCCCTTCGAAGCTTGTAATGCCTTTCCCCCGCACCCACTTGTCTACCAATTCTCTCATTTCATTGGCATAAGCCACACTGCTCTATCCAGATCCTCTCTTAAGACCCCTGAATTTAACCCCGTAGGTTTCAGGTGTAATCTGAAACTCTTTCAAAACCAGATCCTTAAATTTACCACAGTTTGAAGCATCATCCATAGCCATCTTACTGAATATGTCCAGAGCTCTACCAGTCCATTTTGCTATCAATGTGGTTACCTTTTGATCTTCAGGGATGGCATGCAGGGTGCCCAGTCTCTTGAAGGTGATGAAATATTCGGCAATATTGCTGGATTCCTTATACTGTGGACACAGTTGCTCCCATTTATGGATTTTTTGGGGAAGCAGAGCCAGCAGGTGGAGAGTTTTGTCTCTTAAACTCCATTACAGTCAATACATGCTTCTGGGCCTCCCTCTGGGCCTCCATAGCTCTCTCATGGGCAGCCTCCTCCTTCTCCATTACTCTTTTATGTTCATTTTCTTTCTCTTTTGCTTCCAGTCTAGCCACCTTTAGTTTGTTAGCTGCTTCACTGGCAGTCATTTTCCTGTTTTCTTCTTCTGGGCCACACCCCCTCTGCAGTTCACTGAAACTGGGATGCACTCAGCTCAGGGGATTCTTAGTTAACAGAGACTTTCACAGTGCCCAGTGTTCAGCTTTCTGGGCAATTTGCACCCTGTGCAATTTTAGCATCTTCAGATCTCCTTTCTTACTTATTTTGCTTCCTTTTCTGTCCCTACTTTCCTTACCCAAAATAAGCAAACAGAAAATAACAAACCAGTAACCACTTGCTCTGTTCTCCAGCCACCACACTCAAAACTCACTTAAAATCACTACCAGTACCTCAAAGCAATCAGCTGTGCACAAATCCTGCCAACTATGCCGCCGTGAGAAGTTGGATCACAGAAACCCACTGGAACATTGATGTGCCCAGATTACTTCTCCCCCTGCTTTCCCTGCCAGCTCAGGACCCCAGCACCCTGTCTTGCTGAGCCAGACACTCCCGTCTGCTCCAGCACAGACCCAGGGTCTGAATTACATGCCCCAAGCTGCAGGTTTACCTGAAAGCAGCTAACAGAAGTGTTCCTGTCTTTAACACTAAGACACCCAACTCTCAATGGGGTCTAAACCCAAACAAATCCGTTTTACCCTGTATAAAGCTTATATAGAGTAAACTCATAAATTGTTCGCCCTCTATAACACTGATAGAGAGATAGGCACAGTTGTTTGCTCCCCCAGGTATTAATACGTATTCTGAGTTAATAAATAAAAAGTGATTTTATTAAATACAGGAAGGCAAATTTAAGTGGTTCCAAGTAGTAACAGACAGAACACAGTAAGTCACCAAGCAAAATAAAATGGAAATCAAGCCAGTACACAGCCAACATCCAGAACATTCATAACTTTGAATACAAAAATGATACATGCATACAAATAGGATTAATATATTCAGTAGGTCATAACCTTTATGGAGATGTGTTACGTGGTATATGTAGCATAAAACACATTCTAAGCATATTTCCATAAAGCCTTATGGGAGGTACCGTCACAGCATCGTCAAGCTATGGAGAGATTTTCAGAAAAGAAACAGTGTAAGCACCCCACTCCTTGTTTTTAATTTATGCGATCCTTGGTTGCTAGCCCTGTTACACCTCATCCTTGACCGTTGCTTTTTAATCATTCATTTACCTGAGCAATGTCTTTTCCACTCACCTTGTCTGCCTGTGACTCCCCCAAGCCATGATCGCCATAATAGGAAGCCGTCACACTCATCGGGGTGCCTCACAAGGGTTTCGGGGTTGGATTCCAACGTATCCATCAACGGTTGAGTCAAAGGGTCCTCCTTGGAACTGTCACTGAGGCAGCGCTTTCTCCACACAAGTCCAAAGGTGCTTGCGGTTAAAACAAAGTCCCAAGTTCTTATGGGGGTGGTAAAGGAGTCCACATTTCCTCTCAGTAGCTTTTCCACAATTTCTAAAACACGTGCCCTTGGTAAGAGATGGCCTCCTCTGCCCGGAGCTGGGACTTATAGGGTAATGGTGCTGCTCTCTGACTGGCAGAGGGAGTTGGGAGGAGTTCTTAGAGTGGTCACATGACCCACTTCCGAATAGGTCACCCCGCCCCAGAACTCACTCTGATTGGTCAAATCTCCTGTCAGGGCAGTTCTATCAGGGCAAACCCCATCCTGATTGGTAGAGGGAAGTAGGTGGAGTTCTTAGAAGAGTCACATGACCCACTACCAGATAGGTCACTCCACCCCGGAACTTGCCTTGATTGGTCATCTCTCCTCTCAGGGTGGTCCCCAGTGGCTGAAACCCTTCCTGATTGGTAGAGGATGGTCATGTAACACACCTTGCTTCCAGTCATGTGGCCATCTTGACTCCAAAAGTAATACCCTCTGGAGCGGGGCTTCTGGTGACAGGTGGGCAGGGTTTAAGGGGTCAAGGGGCAGAGTTTAAGGGGTCAAGGGGTGGGGTTAGGGTTAGGGCCCTTATACTACTCAGGTTTACTGTACCATACAGTTTTTGTCTTGTTCGTTTTGATCAGGTAGTTTTTGTGTGCTCAAGGAACATCTGCCTTGGTGTGTGTTGAGATTCTCTCTAGAGTTCTCAGCAACAGCTTTTGTGTGTTGCTTATTCATGCAAAGAGGAGATCTTGAATGAGATTCCATGGGTTCAATAGCTGTTTCTGCTTGGCACTGCTGAGTATCATCTATCTGCAATACAAACAAAAAAATTCTCATGCTTTAGTGGTATTGAAGAACCTGGTTAATTACCAGCAGGAAGTGAAAGACCCATTCTAAGCGACTGAATAATATGAATTAGCAGACACACAGTAAAAGCAAGAATCTTCAATGTTTATAGTTATCACTTTGAAAATACAACAGCGCTATGCAGAATGCTTTACAGCAACTACCTACCCCTCACCCTGTTCAAGTTTAGAATGGGCATTATCATCCATGCTTTATGAATCACAAGACACAGAATTTAACAAGCTATAGGCAAAGCTAAGGAGTAGTACACAGTAATTCCTTGTCTAGTCTCTTCTTGTTCAATCACTAATCTGCAGAACTGTATTTTGAGATATGTAATTTAAGTTTAATTACTGATATTTCATAATGAATTTGTAAATGTTCTATAGTTTATTCTGTAAACATGATAGTACTTGAAAAAGTTGTTTAGTCCTGAAGCATTTACATTGGCCTGCAGAGGATATCTTGTCCAGATGTATTATGAAATATTCAGGAGAATGTCATGTTATTCTAAATGTTTAACATAATCGTCACAATATGTTTGTTGTGATGTTCAACACTAGCTTTGTAAAACTGTTGAAAATTTTCACAATATGTATACCTTTTGGGTTATCTCAAATTCTGGTCCCCACTTCTATAACAATCGTCCTTGTCTCCCCTGCACTCCCCTCCAAATTCTGACATGATTTTAGCATCAGTTAGCTAAAACTTCAGTAGCTATAAATGCGTGCTTCACGACAATTGAAATCCTGAATGCCAAAGCTTCTGAGAGTATAGGTAATTGGCCCCAATTCTCATCCCACTTACACTGATGTGGGTCCTGGGTGAGAGGTGAGCATCAGGGCTTATCCTTCTAGTGCCAATACTTATCAAAATAAAAGCTGTTAAAATTTTGATGTCAAGTGGAAAAAGGGAAGAGAGTCCTTACACTTCTGTCATTGTACTAGCAGCTTGAGAAATATAAGGCTAAATCTAAATATAAATGATTTTTACCACTGAAAGCAGAGAATGTGGAAGCATTCCTTTTTAGACCCAAAAGTTGTGGGGATAGCGTGCCACCTCTCTAATTGTTCCTTCACTCTAACAGTGTTTTTCTAGCAATGGGCAAAATCTCAGATTGCAGACATGCAGTGACCAGTGTCTGGTTGAGGCTATCACAATACAAGCATTAAGACAAAGCTCAGTACCAGAACTTCTAACAAAGGTGATCAATTTTCATTCCAGTGTCCTCAATAATAAAAGGCAAAGGAAAAAAATCAGATCAAGTTTGCATAAGGACTGAGAAAAGACTTCAGGGTCTGGCCCTAAAAATGAAAACTCTGGGAAAAGAATATCTCTTTAAACAATTTGTTGAAGTACGATTGTTTTTGTAGAGATTGTTATTTAAAGAATGATTTTGTGTGTCGTTTAAATTGGCTAAGTTCACAGCAATGCAACAGCAAAAACAAAATTGTTACCAACATATATTACTTGCAAAGCTAGTAGGACCATTTATTATTAAGGGTACCTGACTCATCCCATTACAAGACCCTGTTTTCTGCTGCTTATAACTTTACAAACTTTAATTGCTTGGGCTGAAATTTTCCATACTGTATGTCTGCCTCATGCTTTTTTTCTTCAGAGGTGGGAGACAGAGGCAGAATTTCAGCCAAAATGGTTAAGCTATTTCCAACATCAAGGCTAGGGAAAGCTACATTTTTCTCATATTAAAATATTCTGGCATTTTTTCTTTGAAAAACTCCATGTGTTGGAGCAGGGACTTGTAATTTGGCAGGGAGTGGCCTTTGTGCAGAGAATGTGCTTTTTGCCATCCCCATGAAAATCTGCCCAAATCTGGCCAAATTATAAGCCTTTGAAAAAAATCACAGTTCACGGATACTCAGAGAGAATTCTTAGACTTGTAGCAGCTAAAATCTCTGAAGATTTCGTCCTCGCTGAGTATACTTGAATCTCACACAGCTCTTTGTGCTAACCAAACTGTGCATGCGCATTTCCCCACAGCTCCTGGATGTGAAAACACGGCACACTGTGCCATCCCCGCAGAGCAACTGATATGCTCCAGCCCAGGCCTATAAGGATCAAAGCCAGAGTTTCCCTACAAAGGTTCTTCCCAGCTGCTTTGGTCCAGGCACCAGAACTGAGAGCAGGAACTTTTCTCTCAATAAACTCCCAATGACCCCTCCAAGCTGCTGCACAAGCACGGTGGGGGAGGAAGATACTGGACTCAAATGCAGAGGGGACAAAAGAGAAATGGAGGGGTGGGAGGGGCAGACTGGGACAAAGAGTATGCCAAGATTGGGACTGGAATGGGGGTGAGGGGAGGGGGCCAAGGACAGGGAGCTGGTAGGCGATGCTAGGACTGGAAGACTATGAGAGAAGGCAGGGGGAGGGGGAAAGGAATGTGGAGGAGACACTGAGGGCATGGCTACACTTACATTTTTGCAGCGCTGGTAGTTACAGCTGTGGTCGTACAGCTGTGTAGGGCCAGCGCTGCAGTGTGTCCATACTGACAGCGACCAGCGCTGCAGTGTGGCCACATTTGCAGCATTTGCAGCGCTGTTGGGAGTGGTGCATTGTGGGCAGCTATCCCAGCGTTCAAATGGCTGCAACGTGCTTTTCAAAAGAGGGGGGTGGGGTGGAGTGTGACAGGGAGCGTCGGGGAGACAGAGAGAGCGGATTTTTGGAGCAGACACTGTGAGCTCCCTGCCTTGCAAATTCTGGCCATTTCCCCCACCCCTCTCTCAATCACTCTTAAATGTAAAAAGGCTTCAGACCAGATAAGCAGCTTCTCCGACGGACTCCCTCCCACCCGCCGTGCTGTTTGTCTCCTCAAGCAAACAGCTGTGAACATTCCAAAGCCTCGGCTTGCTCGCTCGCTGCAGCAAAGAGCAGCTGTGTTTGTTTTTTAGATAAGTAGCTCCGGGGAGTACCTTCTGGTTTGTTCTATACAGGAATTGTGGGATACCTCCTAATACCCTGGAGGCCAATAACAGCGCTGGTGAGTGTCCACACCTGATGAGCAGCGCTGCATCAGCAGCGCTGGATTCGCTACACCCGTAGCGGACCAGGTGTACAGCCAGCGCTGCAGGAAGGGAGTTGCAGCGCTGGCTGAGCTCTGTAAGTGTGGACACCTGGTAAGTTGCAGCGCTGTAACCCCCTCACCAGCGCTGCAACTTGCAAGTGTAGCCAAGCCCTGAGAGAAGACACAGAGCTAAGAGGAGGAGGAGGAGGAGAAGGGAGTTTGCAGGGGGAATTTGCAGGGGAGACTAAGAGACATAGGCAGAGGAATTGACAGGCTAGTGAAGGGAGTGGGTGGTGTTCTGCCAGTGTTCTGGTGCCTCTTGGGGGTTTGTTTTGCTGTAGGTGGTGGTGGTTTGCTTCGGTTTGTGTTTCCTGGTCTAACAGGTTTTAGGTGTGAAGGCTGACCAATTCAGAGGCAGCAGTGAAAGACAGAATGAGGATGACTGGATATGGAAGCTGCTGCATGTACATGATCCTGGAGTGGGTACCTGAAAAGAGTTTCATCTGCCTGAAGTGCCAACTGATAGAGCTGATGGAAGAAAAGATCTGAGGACTGCAGATGCAGGTGGAAACTCTGGTCGAGTTTAGAAGGGGGTTCGAGCGGATGATGGAGCAAAGACATCAGGAGGCTGAAGGGAAAAGCTCAGTCTTGCAGACCAAAGAATTCTGAGGGAAGACTGCTGGGTGAGAAAAGTGGATGGTGGAAGCACGTGACTAAGAGAACCAGGCAGAGAAAAAGATGGGCCAGTGAAGGAGAAATAGAGCTCAGGAACAGGTTTGCAGAGTTGGAAAATGAAGAAGGGGCACAGCAGGTGGTCGCTGAAGGTGAGAGGGCAAGGAAAAAGAGAAGAGCAGAGAGTCCTATAGGAAGAGGGGAAGAGTCAATGGAGACAGCACCAAATATGAGCCCCAGGAGGATACGGGATGGGTTGCGGAGGACTGCAAGAGACAATAGAAATCGAGAGGACTTGCAGCCAGGTGGGAACAGGGGATAGACCAGAGAATCACACTTATCCTTACTGAGAAGAATAGACAGGCCTGTAACTAGAGCTTATCCGGAGAACAGAAGGGTGTGCTGTCTGCCGGGGGCTGAGATATGGGATGTGGATCTGAGGCTAAAAAGGATCCTAATGGGAGTGGGAAAGAATCTGCTGATTGTCCTTCATGTGGGAACGAATGATACGGCTAGATTCTCGCTGGAACGTATCAAGGGAGACTATGCCAAACTGGGGAAGATGCTTGATGAAATTGAGGCTAAAGTGATCTTCAGTGGGATTCTGCCTGTTCCTAGAGAAGGGCAACAAAGGTGTGAAAAGATTATGGCCATCAATGGATGGCTCAGGTAGTGGTGCTATAAGGAGGGCTTGGGGATGTATGGCCACTGGGAAGCATTCATGGACACAGGACTGTTCTCTTGGGATGGACTTCACCTGAGTAAGGAGGGAAATAGACTTCTGGGAAGGAGGCTCGCCCAACTGATTAAGAGAGCTTTAAACTAGGAATTTGGGGGAGATGGTTGGGAGATGGCCAGGTAATCTCCATACCGGAATTCAACATTGAGAGCGAAGAAAACAAAGTAAGAAAGGATACAGCCATGGGTTGGAGAATGGAAATAAGGAGGAAGGGTAGTGTAGATACCAGTCTAACAGGTGATACTGGGGGTAGAATGTCTGTGCCTAACCGGGTAAAGAATGTCCGTGAAGTCAAATGGCAAAAATTAAGATGTTTGTACACTAATGCGAGGAGCCTAGGTAACAAAATGGAGGAACTAGAGCTACTGGTGCAGGAAGTGAAACTGGATATTATAGGGATAACAGAAACATGGTGGAATAGTAGTCATGACAGGAGTACAAGTATTGAAGGCTATGTGCTGTTTAGGAAAGGCAGTAATAAAGGCAAAGGTGGTGGAGTAGCATTGTATATCAATGACGAGGTTAACTGTAAAGATATAAGAAGTCAGGGAATGGATAAGACAGAGTCTGTCTGGGCAAAAATCACAATGGGAAAGAAAGCTACTAGAACCTCCCCTAAGGTGCTTGGGGTTAGCTAGAAACCGCCGGGATCTGATTTGAATATGGATAGGGACCTCTTTCATGTTTTTAATGAAGTAAACATTAATGGGAGTTGTGTGATTATGGGAGACTTTAACTTCCCAGATATAGACTGGAGGACAAATGCTAGTAATAATAATAGGGCTCAGATTTTTCTGGATGTGATAGCTGATGGATTCCTTCACCAAGTACTTAAAGAACCAACAAGAGGGGATGTCATTTTAGATTTGGTTTTGGTGAGTAGTGAGAACCTCATAAAAGAAATGGTTGTAGGGGACAACCTTGGTTCGAGCGATCATGAGCTACTAATTCAGTTCAAACTATACAAGAACCAAAGGCATTTGCTCCTGTTGGCTCTGGAGGCACTTGCCAGCAGTGTCATAGTACGTACAAGGCAGTCTTTGGACTCCTGCCTTGGCTCTGTTTTTCCTTGTAGTCCTTGGCCATTGCTGGGACTCCTGGATGCGACTGCTTTTTCCCCGAGCTCCATTTGGAAAGAGCTCATTCCAGCCCTTGTGTTTGTTTGCTTTACGATTACATGCTGCAGCTGCTGGCATTCAAGGTTTGAGAAATTTGTTAAACCAAGGAAATGAGAGGGTGCTGCCAAGGAAGAGATCTTCAGACAAATGGGAGGCTTAGGGATAGATTAAACCCAGCCATGCTCATGCTGAAACACCCTGCTATCCTGAGGGACTTGGAACGCCTCTAGAGCCCAGTGCTCTGTAGGCAGATTCTGTGCATGCTGGTCTGTGCACCTCCGCCCAATACACTTCCACCTTGGGATACCATGCCCACTTGTTTCCTAGCCCTGTGCCTCTCCTGACAAACGGGATGACTCCATATTCACCTTTTTCTGCTTTTGTTCACACAGGTAATTACACTTTATCTGCAATTACTATAGTTTCCCCTTCCCTACTACACTTACAAACCAAGGCATCGAAAATGAAAAATGGCTGCTCTGTCTTATTAGGTGCTCAATTCTTTGCAACCCCAAACAATGAAATATTACTGATGTTGGGTTTTTGTTTGTTTGTTCGTGTTTAAATATGCAGCATGTATTTGCTTTGGCTGACCTGGAGAGAGCACTGTACTACTGAGCACTAGTAGAGTATAGCAGCATAAGGAGTTTTCCATTTTTCAGCCCGTTCTGTACTTTTTAGAGAGTAACTGAGTAACCAGGCAGTCGTGCTTGGCTCTGGAATTTAAACGTGTTTGGTGTCTGAGATCATATATAGAACTGGAATTTTAAAAGAGAACCCCATGAAAAATACATCGACCAAACCAGAATAACCAAAATCATTACCAGTAGTTAAAAAAACACAACCTCCCCCAAACCAAGACTTTTGTACTCTTGCTTCTCTAAAGTTTGTCAAAGCATGCATGTAGTAACAGCTCCAGAACCGAGCATGCAGAGAGGGTAACATAGCAAATGGAGAAGTACAGCAGTTGACATGTTGAAAGTCATTTGAGGTTTTTTTATCACATTGCTTTTTATCAGGCAATATGGAATTGTGGAAACTGGAGGTTTGATGGTAATATCAGCTAGCACAAGTTCCCAACAGCACTAAACTTATGGCTCGTTTCCATGTTGAAGGCTTAGATCTTGGGTGTTGGAGAGATTTGGTATTTTATGTAACTTTCCTAGCTATAATTTCTGGTCCTGGGATAGGCTTAAACCTTAAAGGAACCAGGATCAACCAAAAATAGTGGATCCCAAATCAGTAATTAAAGGGGGTTGGTGGTGGGGGCCTTCAGAGACAATCAACTTTAGTCTGAGATTGAGTTTGGGTTGTTGTGTAGGATTTTGGCATTTGGGAAGTAGGCTAGATGTAGTTCTTGGGAGAGTTTTGACAACTGGTTGATCACAGGATGACTATGAGCCGCCAATGTGATATGGCCATGAAAAAAGCTAATGTGGTTTTAGGATGCATCAGGTGAGGTATTTCCAGTAAAGATAAGGAGGTGTTAGTACCGTTATACAAGACACTGCTGAGACCTCATCTGGAATACTGTGTGCAGTTCTGGTCTCCCATGTTAAGAAGGATGAATTCAAACTGGAACAGGTTCAGAGACGGGCTACTAGGATGATCTGAGAAATGGAAAACCTGTCTTATGTAGGGAGACTCAAAGAGCTTGGCTTGTTTAGCCTAACCAAAAGAAGGTTGAGGGGGGATATGATTGCTCTTTATAAATATATCAGAGGGATTAATATCAGGGAGGGAGAGGAATTATTGAAGCTTAGTACCAGTGCGGACACAAGAACAAATGGATATAAAATGAACACTAGGAAGTTTAGAGTTGAAATTAGATGAAGGTTTCTAATGATTAGAGGAGTGAAATTCTGGAACAGCCTTCCAAGGAGAGTAGTGGGGACAAAAGACATTTTCAAGACTAAGCTTGATAAGTTTATGGAGGGGATGGTATGATGGGATAGCCTAATTTTGGCAATTAATTTGGCAATTGATCTTTGATTATTAGCAGGTAAATATGCCCAGTGGTCTGTGATATGATGTTAGATGGGGTGGGATCTGAGTTACTACAGAGAATTCTTTCCTGAGTGTCTGGCTGGTGAGTCTTGCCCACATGCTCAGGGTTTAACTGATCGCCATATTTGGGGTCGGGAAGGATTTTTCCTCCAGGCAGATTGGCAGAGGCCCTGGAGATTTTTCACCTTCTTCTGCAGCATGGGGCATGGGTCACTTGCTGGAGGATTCTCTCACTCTGAGGTCTTTAAACCACAATTTGAGGACTTCGATAACTCAGACATAAGTTAGGGGTTTGTTACAGGAGTGGGTGGGTGACATTCTGTGGCCTGCGTTGTGCAGGAGGTCAGGCTGCATGATCATAATGGTCCCTTCTGACCTTAAAGTCTATGAGTCTAAGAGAACTGGGGCTGGCTGAGCAGAGAGATTGGGACAAGGAGCCTTAATTCTAGCATATCCGCACTTTCGAGTGCTTTTGCGTGTAATCCATATATGCACACGCACACACCCCCTGCTCTAGGCATCCAGGTCTTTCAAGAAATAATCAAATATTTGTGATGAGCATTGAAGTGGGAAGATTTGCCTCACTCCCATTTACCAAGTTAATGGGCACTTGGCATGAGATCACAGATTTGATCATACCAACAATTTTCAGTTTACCATTACGCCCAGATCTTTGTTATATGCCAAGCTTTCTTCATTTTATTTACATTGATGACCTTGTCTTCACTATATTCATGGCAGATAAAAAGGAGGTATGAATAACATGGCATATCTTCAAACTCACTTGGAGAGATAAATACATTATGCGGATTTCCCATGCCCTGCACATTCAGATACATTTTTAAGATCAGTTACCTTTTGTGATTTGCTGCCACCAGCTGTCAGTTTAGAGATCTCCGCAAGATTATCTGACCTGCCTTTTTGTAAACTTTGGCCATATGGTGACAATTTATGGTTGTGAGCAGCAAGATGGGGACTGGTCCTTAGGTTTAGCGCTGTTCTGTGCAAAACATAAGGGTTGTTTTTCCCAGTAGGAATATCAGCAAAACCTGAAAAATAAACAGCTGCCATTAACCACAGTTGATTGAATTACTTGATTGCTCTAATCAATCTGATCTTGCTCAATTCAAGATGGAGATGACAACTGGTAATAATTTAAGAAAGTAAAATGGCATTTACTCACTGAATAAAATATAATGGGGGAATTATTAGGACTATCTTGCGTTCCTAGAATTTTATAGGTAAACTCAGGCAAGGGTGTGGATCTGTGCAACAGCAACTCTACTAAAATAGCAAAAAAGAGTTTTCCCCAAGAATATGTTCTCTTTTTCCTTTAAAGGGACACCATTAACTGGAAAATCATTGCCATCTGAAAACAATGTTATTCTATTGTTCTACATAGAGCTGGCCAGAGGGAGACAATTCTGTTTTGCGACCCCTTTCGAAGTTTCAAAATTTGTTTTTATTCTAGATTGGAATGAAAACATAAGCCTTTCAAATGCTTTCACAAAATGAAATTGAATCAAAAACATCAGGCTTTCAATTTGGAGACCTTCCTCCCTGCCCAGCAAAACCTTTGTCCGAATCAATACAGCTCCGTAATACATTTCGGCTTTGACAATGCAGCACATTTCAATGAAAAAACATTTAGTTAAAAATGTTTAAGCAAAAGTGTCCCCCCTTCCTATCAACCAGAAGAAAAGGGTGTTTTATATTGGGAATGACTGGGCCTAGAATCCCTCTCTTTTTGCCAGAGGGCTTCTGCAAAGTTTTTGGAGGAGTCCCAAAGTCAACAGAATTTATCTAGACTGATTTTCAAAACTACAACCTGATATTAGGATTCTGGATTTCAGATTTTTTTGGCTGTTTTGCTTTTGTCATCAACTACTACAAAACTGTACAGATGGGAAGACATCACACAGACCAAAAACCAAAACCATGAGAAATTACATACACCTACAACAAAAGATATTAGCCCCCCATAGCCTTAATTGTATATGAGGGCTTTTTTTTTTAAGCACATGGGACTAAACTCAGCTCTGACAAGCAGTTGAGTTAAATGGACTCATGCAACCTATACCAGGGCTGAATATGGCCAATGATGTCCAAGTTTTTACAATGCTTCCAAGTCACACGTATGACAACACGACTATTTAGACAAGCGTGTGCAGACACACACTCCCCCCAACGTGGACAGTTCTCCTCTAAAGAAGTAACAATTACCTTTTCTGACCACCTCCGGGAGTCGGTCTGGTTCATACTCTGGCTCATTGTCCTGGGTCAGTGAATGGAGGTAGATGGCAACCTCATCAGCACCTGACCAAAGGAAAGAACCATTACCTGTACAAATAACTTTAAGGAGACTCTGGAAAGATGCATTTAGAATGCAATGATCTCAATCATTCATTTGTTAATTAAGTACATAAGATGTGTGCTTGTGCAACCACAGTCAACTACACCAGAGCTTCAGAAACTATACTGATATATGGGGATCTGGCCCCTCATCTGAATCAAATGTAATAATGGATGTTTTGAAAACATGTTTTATAAATAAATGCATTAAAGTTAGAAGCAGGATCATGATTAAGACTATGTTTTAGTCATGGGTATTTTTAATAAAAGTCATGGACAGGTCACGTGCAATAAACAAAAATCACGGCCCCATGACCCTTCCATGACTTTTACTAAAAATACTTGGGACTAAATCTTACCTACTGGGAGGGGGGATGCTCCTGAAGACTGCTGGGGAGTGGAGAGAGAGCAGGGCAACGCTGCTGCTGGGGGGGAAGGGGTGGCTCAGGGCCCCACCGCCACTAGTCCCAGGGGCTACGTCTACACTACAGGATAAATTCGAATTAGCTTAAACCGATTTTATAAAACAGATATTATAAAGTCGATCGTGTGCATCCACACTAGGCACATTAATTCGGTGGTGTGCGTCCATGGTCCGAGGCTAGCGTCGATTTCTGGAGCGGTGCACTGTGGGTAGCTACTGTAAAATAATGAGGCCAATAACGTCAATTTGCGTCCACACTAACCCTAATCCGATATAGTAATATCGATTTTAGCGTTACTCCTCTCGTTTTGTAGGAGTACAGAAATTGATTTAAAGAGCCCTTTAAATCAATATAAAGAGCAGTGTAGTGTGGACGGGTGCAGCGTTAAATCTATTTAACGCTGTTTAAATCAGTTTAACAGCGTAGTGTAGACCAGGCCCCAGACTGCTTCTCCAGGGCAGTGTCAGGGACCATGCCTGGGGCTGCCAGAGCAACGGCCGGTGCGGCTGGCTCCCAGGCTTCTCCAGCTGCTGGGATCCTGGGATCAGCTGCACCAGCACTGCAAAATTCACAGAGGTCACAGAAACCGTGACTTCCACGAACAGTTTGCAGCCTTACAATCACATTCTAGTATAGCATTTCCTTCTTAAACAATCCCACACTTGGCTTGTGCTCCTTTAATAGAGCACTATGGTCAGCAATTTGTTTCTGCAACATTTCTTTTTCCTTCCCCAACTGCTTACAGGATTTCATCCATGTCTTCAGTTTACTTTGAGCGAATCCATTTTGCTTCTTCAGCTGAACTATAGACTTCAGATTGTCCAGCTAGAAAATAAAAAAAAAATTTTAGTTGCTAATAGGAAAATTTATTCTTCTGTATAAACATTATACTCTCACTAATGGCATCTCACTTGCCATTAAAAGTTCAGTGCAACTAAAAAACCAGACAAAAGTTATAATATGAATTTGTACAGTAGAGTTGACTTAGTAATATACAATTGAATTATAGCAGCTTCTAATTCCAACAGAGAAACATTAAAGTCATGTTTATTGGAAAGCTACGTGTGTGTAGATTTCCTTGATAGAGAAATAATAATTTAAATATAATATTCAAAATAATCAGTTGACAAAACCCAGCTGAAAAGCATGTGCTCCAGGCATGTTTGTCCACCCTATGTGCATGGAGGTGCCAAAATAAATGGATGGTGGATATCTGGCAGCCTTATAAAACGCACTTCAGGATAATGTAAATATCAAGCACAGTGCTCCATCAGCTGGAGCCTGCTTGCCACAATACCGGCCTGCTTGCCACAATACCGGCTCCACACTGTGATACATGAGTGCTTTTTGATGTGTTTATTTCTGAAGCGAGAGCATAGAACTACAGTCGTCAGTCATTCACCACAAATGGAAGTAGAAAATGCAGAGGGAACTGATAAGAAAAAATTCACCTAGATGGACAGGTTTAAAAACTTTGCCCCTTCTGCTTGGCAGTAAACACCCAACTTACGTGTGTCACAAATAAAACTTATATAGTCATTATCAGAATTGTTTTTGCAATGGCACGTGGAATTGTTGACACGCCTATCTAAATTATTAGCCAGAATAGTGCTGTCATAAGAAGAATCACTTAATTGATAATTTAGATGGAAATTCTGCATACGTCAGAACTGATACGCTCTCACAAGTCGAGTGTGACATAATGAGGTAGTAGAAGCAATTTAAAGACAATAGGGGCATGTCTATACTGGGAAATTTCATAGACACTGCCCTGTTATGTTTAATATCACATCAGTCAGTTACGGTTAACCTTAGGGGCAGAATGAAAAGACATATTTAAACACGGTCTTATTTTGAAGTACAGACCCTGGCAAGTAAGGTATTGTTTCCTTTGTATCATAAGTGAAACTTTACCAGAACAATGAATGGAAGTTCCTGATTGAATTCTGCCTGGATACCAAAATGTATCAGTCAGACTAAAAAAGTGTTTTTAATTTATAAGGAGGGGTGTCACACTCAGAGGCTTGCTATGTGAAAGGGGTCAACCGTACAAAAGTTTGAGAATCACTGGGCTAAAGGATAATCTCTGCTGAACTATACTTTTCTTTTGATATCCAGGCTGTCAAATTATAGGCAGCTCAGGTACAGATGAAATAGGGGCCCATGCTTCAAGAAATCTGTTTTTTCTGCTGGTAGAGTGGAGATTCCTTAGCTATCAATCAATCATGTCCAAAAATTCCCAGGACTTCTGGCTAGTGAAGAACTAGAAGGATGAGTTCAGCTCTTTCCTCTTCCCTTTATGCAAACTGTCTTGTAAAGCAGCAGCTTCTTCTCTACATCTGACATTATTTCCATGGCCTCTGAGAGACGTTCTGACCTCTGGTTACTCACTTATGTTGAAAGGGATATAAATATTCATACTTCAGAGCACAAGCCAACCTCTAACAGGAGAAAGGAAGAAATTTCCCTTGTGGGTCAGTTATTCCATAACTGCCCTCTACAGGTTTCTTGAACCTTCCTCTGAAGCAACTGCTACTGGCCACCGTCAGATGACATACAGGAGACTCAGTGGACCACTGGTTTGAACCCATCTGTCCATTCCTATGTTTTTGTTCCAACACTACTGAATTCTGTAAAAGTAAACTAAAAGGAAATGTACTCTGACATACTGAAAAACTGTACAGCACAAGGTGTGTTGTTCAGAAAGATAGATGCTCTTTTTTTCTGAATGACCCACCATAACCCTGGGGGCACCTTGTCTTCCAGGTATGCTCTTCACCTCGTGAGGTGTGTTCCTGTAGCAATCATAGAAGGGCTAAAGTGAAAACTGGGTTGGCTTAAAGTATGTTCCTTGTACTTACCTGCCCCAAAAGAGACATTTGGACAGGATCTGAGAATGACGTATCCACAAAAGGAATTTCTGGAGGAATGGATCTGTTTCTCTGGACAGGGCACAAACAGTGATGTTGTCTGTAAATGGACAGGGTTGTGTAACTTGAGACCTCAGCCTTGCTGTGATACTACCAGCCATTTAAACCTCTCGACACAGAGGATAGGTCAAAACAAAGACTCTTGTATAGGAATTGTAAACTCTTCACACACAAATGCTCATTTTGTCTTTGTGATGCTGAAGATTTAATTTGTTTGAGAAGAAAAAGATTTAGGTCTTCCATGTGAGCTTCTGCTTCATACTTTCCCCTCTTGCTAGGCAAACATCCCCTTCATGAATACCTTTGGTGTTGGCAGTGACCAATGAATTACTATGCCGGCTTTGACAAAGAGGGTTCAGGCTTCTGTTGTCTCAGCTACTAATTTCACTGGTTCCCAAATAGCCTTGCACTTGTGAAAGTGGATGCATGGGGAATGGGTGATTTTTTTTCACGTTCATGAGTGTAAACTGTTTCCTTATAGCCAGAGAGTAAGAACGCTTTGCCACAAATCACATCAAGAAAGAGAAAAAATTGCCAGTATCTTACACAATACATTAAGGATTTGACAAGAATTTAATCCAGAGAACTCTCACACTCAAATTGAGGATCATACCCTAGAGACTATGGCCCACTTGCCTGCCACCAACTAGATTTTCCTTACTAAGTATAAGAAATGGTCACTGTTGGAGTTTTGAAATTTGCTGTAGTGTCCTCACTCTTTTGGTCAATGGAATCTTTTGGAAGGAACCCCTTTCTGGAGGCATGGCCATGTCTCTCTGGTAGGACTACTGCTGCACTTCGGTTCCCCAAACTTACAAATTTTCCTTATATTTTTATCTAACATTTTAGTTTCATATCAAGATTTAACCGGAAATGAATGGAATTCTCATGTGCCTCTGTTCTGCGCACATACTGTCTAAAGTGCTCTTTAATCCTTCAATGCTGAGCAAGCCTGAGGAGAGAGAGAGGAGACTCCAAACTCCATTCCCTGGTAAAGCCTGGGTCCTTGACCTGATAAATGGACAGGGACAATTCCCACTCCATTGTGACCTAAAATTTGGGTCCTCTTCCCTGTTTGAAAGAGGGTCCCTGGCTGAAAAGCAGAGATGAACAATTTACATTATCCTGCCACCTGAGACAGGGCTTCATAGAAGTAATACATGTCTCTGCACACCCAAATATACTCGGGAGGTGGGGACAGAGGGGAGACAGTGAGTCTGATACAGAGCACTCCAGGAGACCCGTATATAGGAGAAAATCACAGCAAACACATCCTAAGAGTATGTCCAGACTACCCCCGCTATCGGCGGGTAGAGATCGATTTATTGGGGATCGATATATCGTGTCTCATCTAGACGCGATATAGCGATCCCCAAACGTGCTCCCCATCGACTCCGGAACTCCACCGGAGCGAGCAGTGGTAGAGGAGTCGACCCGGAAGCCACGGACATCAATCGTTAAAGTTAAATCGATCTAAGATACTTCGACTTCAGCTATGCTATTCACCAGCCCTAAGGCCTGGTCTACACTATGCGTTTAAATCGATTTAAAGAGCATTAAATCGATTTAACACTGTACCCGTCCACACTACAACGCCCTTTATATCGATATAAAGGGCTCTTTAAATCGATTTCTGTACTCC
>NC_133771.1:168471857-168493693 GCF_003597395.2 Chelonoidis abingdonii
GCGTTAGCCTCGGACCATGGACGCACAATGCCGAATTACTGTGTCTAGTGTGGCCGCATGAAATCGAATTTATAATATCAGTTTTATAAAACCGATTTTAGCTAATTCGATATTATCCCGTAGTGTAGACGTGGCCTAAGAGTGGGAAGGCAAGAGAAAAGATTTAAAGTCTGATGTTTATACAACCAGCTCATTAATTGTACGTATTACTTCCTTACAAAGCGGACAATTCCTTTTGTCTTTTTGGGACCCTGAGCATATGTAGTTTCCAAGTATTATTCCTGAGCAGACTATGTCGGGTTCTCTTCTCCTTGAGAATCCTCATGCCCCTGATCAAGCCTTCTCACAATGGAGTCAGGGCTTCAAATGGGTGTGTTTATGTGCGCATGCATGGCACTAGTGTGCTGGTCCAACAAAGCCCCGTCCCCTCACAGAGCAAGTGTTGGTGGCTTGTAGCAGCGAGACATAGGTTACCCTCTAAGACCCCTAACAAGCTGCCCACTGAACTACTTGGACTTAGCTTGATATTGCAGGGCTTGCAATAGCAGTCCAAGGGAGTTCCTGAGAGGTGCTGTGTTTGCGGATCCAGAGAACTTACTTGAGGAAAAGGAAAGAGGAGCAAGAAGTTGAAATGAAATCAATATTGCAGAAAAATGAACAATAATTAATTAGAAAACAAAGTTGTTGGGAGAAACTGAACCGCCATCTTGTTCCGCTGGTGGACACAGTTTCTGGTGGCCTGAGGTGAAGGATGGAGCTTAGTCCTGGGGCCATCAGCAGCAACACTGGTCCACCTCCCAGTTCTACAGATGAGAGGAATCACCTCTTTGTTACGAATGAGAAGAAAACCCGGGCCACAGAATAGACAAAACATGCACATTTTATCATGTTTTCAGGTGTTCCGCTAAAGACCTCCTGTATCTTTGATAGCCAGAAGTTTATAAGATAACAGATTTAATCACATTTCCATGCTACTAACGGAGAAGTTATAGCAAATGTTATATTAGAATAGAGAATAGATATTAAAAAGGACACAATTAAATATTTTGGCTCTTAAAAGTTTCAGTAGAAAATGCCTTATTAAGTGTCAGCAAAGGATATTGATATTGTTCTTATCCAGCATTGATAACAGAGACTGAAAATAACATGGCTTTGTCGCCTTCTGTATTGTACCATTTCAACTAAGACATAGGAGAAATCATTTTAAATAGTTTCCATTTTCCCTGTCATGAACTAAGTAACGTGCTACTGATTCATTCATTCTTTTTATTACCTTGCTCAGTTGCTCATTTTCTTGAAGCGAGATGTTATGTTGTTCTTGCAGTTTCTTTTGCTCTGCCTTGATGTTTAACATTTCCTCTTTTAAACAAGCCAACTCAGCTGAAGATAGATTTTGTAGATGGGCAATCTCAGCTTGTTTAAATTGCAAGTCCGACTGCACTTTCTCAAGTTGCTGGATCAAATCTTGATTTTTCCCCTCTAAATCTCGAATCTCTGCTTGTTTCTTTTCTAATTGTATTTCCTGAGACAAACTCTTATCTATAGTAATAAAAAAAAAATTAAGTGCTTAATTTGTGAGCGCAAACTATGTCTAATATGCAATATTAGCTTTTATGGGTAACACTATAAAACGGCAATATTGACAATTTTCAATTTTTCACCTAGCAATAAATTTTCTTAGTATTTCAGAATATAATTACTTATGTGTTGTAAAACTGCCTTTATTTCCAAACCGTGACATTGTATAGCTGAGACAATTTTAGAATTGCCAGAATTCAGTTTTGCAGAAAGAATATACTGCTAGTCAAATCGCTCTATGCTTCACAATTGTAACTGGTTCAACAGCCCATCTTCACTGAGATCTGATGGCTTGTTATCTGAAACTCATGGTTGACAGGTAACAGTACCAATGGCTAGATCAAGAATTTTGGTCCCTTATTTGTCCATTTTCCTCTCTTTAAAATCCAGAATATATAAAAAGGATCAAGGTGTTTGATGAACTGATGTATGGAGTAAAATTAAGAGACACAGACAATACAAGAGATTTCCTGTATTGCAAAGAGAATTCTACTGAATGACACCAACTTACCATATAAAACAAGATTACGCATTCCCTTCCTATAGGACAAGGAAAATTCTATGTCTCCAAGACCCAGAACTTGGTGAGAAACAGGAGCAGATCGAGGGGAAGGGAAATGATAGCAATCAACAGTTATTTGAAATATGTCAACGCCTAGGATGGAGAAGGCTTATTTAGGGTGGTGATTCAAAGGGGGGTGTAGCGGGACAGTTGCCCGCTCTAGCCCTGAAGAGGTTGGAACAGCCCTGCAGAGGACTGTGGCTGGGGAAAGCAGCAAGCCTGGGCTGACTGGGGAGGCAGCTACTGCTGGGCCATGCCCCAATCAGGCCACAGCTGGCAGGCACTCAGTCAGTCTCCCTCTAGCTCTGAAGGGAAAGGGACTTAGCTGCTGGGGAAGCTAAGGGCACTAGAGTGAAGCAGGGCTAGGGAAAGGCCAGAGGAGCTGGGGAGCTCCAGACTGGCAACTCCCCAGGCTGCAGGGCCTTGTCCAAGGCCCACAGAGGTACTGAGTTGCAGGGAAAGGCAGCAGGTCCAAACCCCCTGGCCAGTGATGAGTGGCCATTATGGACTGCAGTCAGCCCCAGTGAAAGGGGGCTAGATGTTGACTGGAAGTAGCCACTGAGGGAAGGTGGAGAATAGAGGTGGGGATTCCCTGAGGTGGGGAGACCCAGAGAGTGGGTTACTGCTGGGGGCAAGACCCTGATGGGGAAGGGCACCGGGGTCTGGGAGGGACATGGGGGCCAGCGAGGAGAGGGATAGTGACCAGGAGAGGACACTCCGGCTAGAAATGAGCTCAGTCCCTGGATGACCAGAAGGAGGCACCGCAGGGGTGACAGGATAATCAGAGACTTGTTAGAGAGGAAGAACTGTCCGGGGGTTAAGGGTGACAGCCTAGGACTCTGGGCACCCACATTCAGTTATGTTTCAATTAGGACAAGTTATTGTTGGTTGCAGTGCAGAGCTACAGCACAAGCATCTTCTGACTTACTTTTTGTTCATAATTATTCCCTCCAGAAAATGGCGATAATGCTACCATTTGACACCTTAAGAACCACAGATAGAAGATAGTGAAAGCAAGAAAATGGACTTAGAAAGCATTACATTTTATTAGCTAGCCGAAAGTGCTGCCACTTGCCAAGAATAAGATCAAAACACAAAGCACTTATTTGGATGGCCTCATGGATTGGAGAGTGCAAAATACTGATTAAAATGGGAGCAGGACTGGGTCCATACATTTAATTTTGAAATCTCATTAAATAAGGTTAGACTTCCACAGGGATAAGCAGGAGCAGTCTCCTTCTTTACAATGGCTATTTAGTAGTATTGCTTGTTCTCTTAAACTTCAGTCTGCAAAATGCATTTTCTCAACGGAAAAGTCAAATTAGGGCTCGGCAGGTAACATTTCATCATGTTTAAGCTTGATGGAGTCCATATACAAGCTAAAGGATAATAGTTTGAGGTATATTTCTTTGCTTGGGATTTTAAAGCACAGGAGCACATTGTAGTATTTAATTTGCTGATCACACAATTCTGTTTGGAACAAATTTATTCCTCATTATAAATTACTTTAAAACCATATAATTTTATGAGTTAGTACTATATATTTGTATGAAGAAGTTCCATCTCAGTTTGGAAAGAGAATTGCGTGTATTAGCTGAAAGTTAATTTAACTACTCACACAGTGAGAACTTTTTTTTCTTGGGTATTCTTCAAAACACCATTGATAATCAGGTTTACAGATCCTCCACACTGAAGTAATAGTTTGTAACGGGATTTAACTAGGTAGAAATCTGTAACTCACTTTTCATCTCTTCTGCATAATTCTGGGTCTCCTTCAGAAAGTGTCTGGCTGTTTTTAGTTCTACTTCCAGAAGATGGATTTTTTCTGATTTTTGAGCAGACTGGCAGTGAAGAAGGTTTTTTTCCTTCATTGCCTACAAGAAAACATTAGTTTAAATGGCTGAAACACCCACCCCTCTTGCTGTGACTCAGCACAAGTGGATCTGATTAAGACGCATTCAACAAAAATCTGGAACCAACAACCTAACGTAGCTGCAAAAAAAGTCCCATGCTCTGGTGCTGGACTTACACAAAACCATTTACAAGAAATGTATTTTCCCACCTTAATCTGGTAAGGCTACATCCCATCATTTGCAATTACAATTTGGCCTCAGTCACATAGGCCTTCATTAACTCTTGCTTGAATCATCAAAATCCAATGTATTTAGATCTGCCCTGCAAAATCTGCAAGAGTTACAGAACACAGCAGCACACCTCCTCAGTAATGCAGGTTCACTTGAGTACATCAGTCCTATGTTTCACTCACTCCGCTGATTCCCCAACAGAACACTCAATCAAATCTCAGTCTTTAATTTCAAAGCTATAAAGGAAACGAGCCCAATATACCATCTTAGTCTCTCAGACTTCAGTAGCTGTGTTCCTCAGGAACAACTGTCTACACATCAGAAGTAAAACTAGCAGATGCAGGAAACAGGGCCTTTTCAGGAGCTGGCCCAATACTATGAAATTCACTCCTACAAAAACTTAGAATGACAACTAACATCACCATTTTTCATATTTACACCCCATACACACACACACACCCTTTGCCCTCGGGGACAGTGGTTTTCAATCTCTATTCCATTTGCAGACCCTAGAAAATTTCAAATGGAGGTGCAGACCTCTTTGGAAATCTTAGACATAGTCTATGGACCCCCACAGGCCACGGCTTGAAAACCACTGTTCCATTGTAACGACAGCCTTTTAAGAACACCTTAGACAGTCTGCAAACTCCCACAGGTCTGCGCACCACAGGTTGAAAACCACTGCTCTGGGGGATATGGGAGAAATAGAAACCTCAAATAACAAATGCTAGTCACCTTAACTATTCTTAACTCTGGAAAGCATTTAGATACAACAGCAATTGGCACAACTGAAGAACTTAAAAAAACCCAATCACTGGTGTTGCTTCTATGACTATTCTGAGTTCTCTTTCCTTTCATTTTCCTTCTAACTCCAAATTAAAGGAAAAATCTTTGAATCTACAGTCAAGGTTTTTTAAAAATCAAAATTTACAGCCAGATCCTTTTTGTGTAAATTAGAATAACTTTACTGATTTCAACGGAGCTATGCTGATATATGTCAGATCAGGATCTGGCTTCCGAGTTAGAATTTTGTTGATAATGCTGGTCTATAATGCTTGAAAAAGTAAAAATGTACAAATCATTTGGGGGATTTTCTCTTGCTTTAAATTGATTGTGTGACCAAAAAGTACCCACTCCTCCATGAAATCTTAGAACTAGGCAACACACATTTATACTTAGGAAGCAGCTAATAATTCTAGAAGTTCCAAATGAACTCAAACAGGTATTTCATATATTTTATTTTTTAGGACTAAACAAAGAGTGTCTTGAACCATACTACAGAATTAGATTAGACAAATAATTCCATATGAACTGTAACCCTATCTGTAGTATGGTGGTTCAAAATCATTTTTTTAAACCCTGACCATACAACCAATTTTTTGCCTGGGGTCAGTCCACATGGAATCAATTGCAAAAACTGCAAGATCGGGGCCTTATCTTGTATCACAGCTATAGGTCTTGTGACAGGATCAGGCCAGAGGGCTACAGGAGAGTGATCCTATTGGTATCTAGGAAGTGGGCTTGCCCACTGCTAAAAGATCCCCCCAGTCTTAAGGGGGGATCAACAAGACCGGGAAACCAAGTTGCTTCAGAGGACAAGTAATGAAATAACAGGAACAGAAGTGCTGTCAAAGGGTCAAACGAAGGGAACTTGATGGGACACCGAGCAGAGAACCCCGGACAGTGCCCACTGCTCCTCGAAGGCATCAAGGGAGTCAGTGGACGCCGCCCAGAGGAATTCTGCCCAGATGCGTGAATGGATGGAGGACCGGAAAGAGGCCCCACAGTTACAGGAGACTCCATAGGCCAACCTCCTCTCCCTGGTTTTATAGATGGCCATTTTAGGCAGGGCCAGGCGGAGGTTGACCAGGACTTCCTGTGACTTTGTGGGGCCACCGATAGGAGTGCATAAATAAGGAAATGAGGGGGAAAGTGCAGCCAGAAATGCAATAGGATATCTGTAAGGAGACAGAATAGAGGATGCAGCCTGGCGTACTCCAGGTAAACATGCACCAGAGTCTCCCTCACGCTGCAGAAAGGGCAAGTGTCCAGGATGGGGGTGAATTACGCCAATTACATGTCTGTGCTCACAGCCCCGTGAAGGAGCCGCCAACTGACATCGCTGGTGAGCCTTGGGAGCAGGGTGGAGCATAGGCTGGCCCACCGGGGCTCCCCACCCTCTAGAGGTGGCAGGAGGTCCCTCCACTTTGTGTCGGGGTGGGACACGAAGGTGAGGAAGTCTAGAGTGTGGAGCATGAGCGCGTATAGATGTTTTCTTGGCGCGGTCTGGAAATGAAATAGCTTCAAGTCGTGCAGACAGCTTATGGTGAAGGGGCAGGGAGGCCAGTTGGATCCATGGGGCAGGGGCCCGCTACAGGAGAGTGAGAGAAGGCAAATATATTAGCCCCAGATTAAGCAGGTCCCTTTTCCCTGGATAAGATAACAGGGGCAGTTCCAGAAAAATCAGGAATTTGCTGGAACCAATTAAGGCAGGCAGGCTAATTAGGACACCTGGTTTAAAAAGGACCTCACTTCAGTCAGTGAAGGGTGAGCAAGGCGCTGAGAGTGAGAGAGCCTGCGGCTGGAGGACTGAGGAGTACAAAGGCTATCTGGCATCAGGAGGAAGGTCCTGTAGTGAGGATAAAGAAGATGTTGGGAGGAGGCTATGGGGAAGTAGCCCAGGGAGTTGTAGCTGTCACATAGGTGTGACACATAACACTGTAGACAGCTGCGATCCACAGGGCCCTGGGCTGAAATCCAGAGTAGAGGGCGGCCTGGGTTCCCCCCATTCTCCTCCCCCCTACTGGATATAAGAGGAGTTGACTTGGACTGTGGGTCCCACCAGAGCGGAAGGTCCCTGGCCTGTCCCCATGACTCACAAGGTAGGTCAGCAGAGACTGCGGGGATTGTTCTCCTTCTTTTTCCCCATGCTGGTCAGTGATGAGGTTAGCTGAGTGAATGGCAGGTTTGAGCCACAAAACCTGCCAAACTGAGGGCTGCCATGAATCTCTGAGGTGAGCAAATCCGCCAATAAGTGCAGGACCCACCAAAGCAGAGGAGGAACTTTGTCACAGTCTTTTAAGATGGTCCAAAAAAGGACAGCCAGAATAAGACAATATCGAAACACAACTTCTGGTGGAAATACACTATTCTCCAACATATAGCTTGCAGAGTTCCCCTGGGAGTCAGTAAGGCATAAATGGAACCAGTTCTTACTGATTTCCAGTCTAAATTATTAATTATTCCAGTTCCTTTGACTGGTTTGCTAGTAAAGCCTGTTCTGCCCTGCACAGCTTCTATGTTAAGCTCAATGGAGTCGTTTTCCAAACGGTGTTTCACTGCTATTGCCTATGAGGAAAACGCATCACATTTTATTGGTAGTCATATTTAATTTATTTTAAAAAATTAAAAATTCCTGATGTCCCTTTAAAAGATGAGCTCCAAAGATACCTTAGAAAACAAAGCAAGAAGAATAAGCTATGTTCTGCTTCCTCCCACAGAAAGAGAAGTTTGGAGTAACTGTTGACTTCTGTGTTGTATAACTAAGAGTAGAATTTGGCCCTAAACCTTGAAACTCAGCATGATGGCTTTAAAAAAGTGCTATTAAAAATAGCCCAGATATCCGAAAAATCCATCTTCCTTTCACTGTGCAGTCCTGGGTTCTAGACTCTGTATCATACCAAAAGCAGAACAGGTTAAGGTAACACAAATCTTTAACTCGAGACTGGGCAAGGTTATGAAAAACATTTTCAAGTATATCGTTGTAACGGATAAATTTATTCATAATTTAAGCAATAGTTATAGTGCAGTCTGTTAATCATAGGGAACGCCAACCAGTGCCTTCTTTTAAGCTCAGTCATAAGGGCAGCAGATTTAACACTTGCTCTCCATTTTTTTAACATAACATATTTGTCAAAGGGAGCACCTATTGGGTTTAGAAGATCCTTCCCCATTCCCACTCAAGTCCTCAACTGCTCATTTGAGAGGTAACATTTAGGTGTTGGACTGATGATCAGCTATCACCAAATATGCCATTGAACAGCCAACAAACAGAAAGGATCAATACCAAACTAGACTCAATTCGGTACAATCCAAATACCAAGAAATTGACAAATTACTCTACCTTTTCCACTTACTATATACTCAAGGAATAGGTTACGTGTTGTGAAAAAACAGTATTTGTACACCTTAATTCCCCATATTTATGGACCAACAAAGACATTCAGCTTGCACCTCTGTCTCCATAAGCACATTCTTCCGGGGTAAGGGAAATTAGTGTCATGCTATCCTTTATCTTAAATTTGTCACCTGACTTTATATCGCAGGGGTAGGCAACCTATGGCACGCGTGCCGAAGGCAGCATACGAGCTGATTTTCAGTGGCACTCACACTGCCCGGGTCCTGGCCACTGGTCCAGAGGCCTCTGCATTTTAATTTAATTTTAAATGAAACTTCTTAAACATTTTAAAAACCTTATTTACTTTACATACAACAATAGTTTAGCTATAAATTATAGACTTATACAAAGAGACCTTCTAAAAACCTTAAAATGTATTACTGGCACACAAAACCTTAAATTAGAATGAATAAATGAGGAGTTGGCACCAGGGGTGGCTCTAGACATTTTGCCTCCCCAAGCAGGGTGGCATGCCGCGGGGAGTGCTCTGCCAGTCGCCGGGAGGATGGCAGGCGGCTCCAGTGGACCTCCAGCAGGAGTGCCTATGGAGAGTTCGCTGGTCCCGCAACTTTGGTGAACCTTCCACGGGCACGCCTGCAGGAGGTCCACCGGAGCCGCCTGCTGCCCTCCCGGAGACCAGCAGAGCGCCCTCCACAGCCTGCCGACCCAAACACGTGCTTGGCGTGCTGGGGCCTGGAGCCGCCCCTGCTCAGCACATCACTTCTGTTATATCGCTAGCTAAACCAGGAAGTTAACAAGATCATAACTGTAACACCACCAAATTCTAACTGCTTTTCAACCTTTTTAATCTGTTATATATCGGTCATAATAGCTCTATAGTATTCCAAATTAAAAAGAAAGTAAATTTATTATCAACATCAAGAGAGAAAAAAATAAGAATGAAATAACCTAGTTCCATTCTAGAAAGGAGTAGGCTTTTCTCGATAAAAACCTATAGACGTCCAAGTTTCAGTATGAATCGAGTGTTTCAAGAGTAAACCTGGAAAGAAGAGTATGTGCAGAGAAAATACTAACCACCTCTGTAGAAAAGGTTTGATTAATGTGCTCACACAGCTAGGATGACACATAGCTATGGCAGACAGCTATCGTGGACAAATTTACAACCTCTGTATTAAGTCAGTATAGACCATGTGTATCATAAATAAAAAATCAGTTTTCTATTAGAGAGTGTGGGTAGAAAAGAAGCAGTGCTCATATCAGAACAAGGCTAAAAGGAACGGTTGTAGGGCTTTACCCCCAGATTGCCTTTGGGCCCATCTGCTACTTCAGTTTACCTTCAATCTTGCATCAAACCAGCTATCACATGTGGTGATTTTACAGTACTGCTCTCTTCCAGGTTGGTTTATTATCATAATACAACACTCAAACATACCCTTACCAGCCTCAATTATTCCTTTCCACTTATAATGCCTCAAGTTTGTCCACATCTTGATCAGAGCATGCGCTTCCTTGTAGTCCAACTCCTCTCCTAGCTGGGACTTCTGTATCCTGCAGGTCCATCAATGGAGGCTTATCTCTGCACAGTTTCCAGTTCCTTGTAAATCTCTTCCCACAAAAGGCTTCTGCCTTGGAGTTCTGGAAAATTGTCACCTGTCCTCTTCACAGGCTCTCTGCCTGGGCACTAACAAGAGAGAGTCTCTCTCTGACCTTTTGGGGTGGGGGGGGGGGGTATCTCTCTCTTGAATGACCACAGGCTGCCCTTTTACCTGCCAGCAGGCCTGGTTTAGATGCACGCTTCTGTCACATAACCCTTGTATTTATTCCCATCATACAGGGAGATGGGCTAAACCTGACAAAAGGTGCAGCTGTGCCCCAGTCTTTTAATGGACCAGCTCACCCTGTGACAGGAACATACCACAATTTGCTCTGACCTGTGATATAGTTAGTTGCACTTAAATATTAGTCATATATAGATCTTCAAACACAATAAAGAGGACAGTTAAATTTTACATAAAATAAAAACTCAGCATCACCACTTCCATTTCAATAGTTCAGATATTCAAAATCTTACTTTGTCGAGTTCTGCCCACAGAGCATTGTTGGCTTGCTGCAAGTCCTGGTTTATCTGGTCACACTGTAGATCCCCTGTCAGTAAGTCATGTAGCTGACGAAACACTTCCTAGAAATGTAGAAGATTTGAGGGGAGGAGCGCGGAGGGGAGAGAAACACACTCCTGTTACATGTTTCTAGTCAAGTTACTATAACTATTAACACTGGAAAACGCGGGGGAGGGACTGTAAATCTCCTCTGTAAAAAGTTACTAATTACACTAAAGCGCTCTCTGACAGAAGCAAAAAGAGTTTAAAAACCATTTTTAAGTAAAGCATAAATTCTGTTATGGCCACGAATGGCCATGACTCACTTTCGCCAATCAGAGTAGCCATTTCATCTGCTACACCAGTACAGGTGGATCAAAAAAATACCAGCAAATCATGGAATGAAGCTCCTATATCGATTCAAAAGTAGATCTCCATAACAACATTGAGCATTACAACTAAGCAACCAGACTAATCCCCAATAATCATGATCCTTTGGAGTGGGGGGAATTCCCTTCTTTGCTATGATTACATGTTTAACTTAGTGCTGTAAAAATGTTTTTCATGAGGAAAATGCCTTTGTTATTTTCAATTTGATTTAACACAAGACTGAGCAGCAACAGAAGTTTGGTAGAGGGGCACTAACTCCTCCCGCCTCAGGTCTGGGGGAGCAGAACTTCACTAATGCACATCTCCTAAGATCCTTAGGAATCTAGCCCATCTCCTGCAATCTTTAGGAGATGCAAAGTAGATATCCATCTGAGTATAATTAGTTTTTGAAGCTTCTTCCCAGCCCCACGGTCCTTATGGTTGGGGCTCTACATGAATTTGAGAGGGGATTTATATGGGGGAATAGGGCTATGAGAGGCACGGGACTTTTAGTAGGGAGTGTTGGGGTTGGTAAGGAAAAGAGAGGGATAAGTAGGGGAGCAGAAAGCGGAGGAAGATAGGGAAGGAAAGCACCAGTGGCGTCTCCTAGCAACAAACCTCTCTGCCAAACTTCTCTTGGCAACAGCTGCAGGACTCCCCTCTAACAAATCATAGCAGGTTTGTCAGCGGGAGAAGGTAGTGAAGTGCTAGTGCTTCCCCTCTGCTTTCTCCTAAGCGCCCTCCTATCCTCCAGCAAGACCCCTGCTCCATCCCATGTCCTCAAGTACCCCCACAGCCTGTTCCCACTCTCATTGCCAGCCAGAGACCCATCCTATGAAGTCCCCAGCCCTCTTGGATCCCAGTGATCCATTTCCCCAAATCTTTATGTCTCCTCCCCTTATTATACCCAGCCTCTCTGCCCTCATACCCTTTCCAAAGACCCACTCCTACCCTGGGTTGGCCTGCCAGGAGCAGAAGAATGCAGGCGGGGAGGGTCAAACTCAAGAATAAGTGAGCAAATTATTAGCAAAATGTTCAAACTTTTTTCTGATTTTATTTTTATCATCAAACCATAAATTAGAGGTGAACAAATTGGTAGCCTGCCTGCCCAGCCTACCTTGAAGAAATACAGATTCACTTCCTCTTACCAAGTTATAACCACCAGACTACTATTATCAACAGCTAGGGAACATGGCTTTAGTCAACTTGATTTGTGGTAGGCCAGTAAATTGTTTCACTAACAAATGCAGATCCATTCAGCTGACAAACTAAAAGAAAAGAAAAAATCCAAATAAAAGTAGCAAGGGAGAGCGTGACAAAGGAGAAAAAAAATGAAAGGGGGAAGGTCAAAGTGGAGATACTTAAAATATTTCTCCGCTAAGTTTCCCTCAATTTGCATACGAGCTACTAAAATTTGCCCCTTAGTAGCAAATTCAGAATATCATGTTACAAAAAAGGTTTTTTCCTTACACTAACTGGTTTCTTTTGAGATGTTTTGTCTACATGGATCCTGCTCTAGGTGTGCATGTGCCTTATGTGCATGAGATTGGGTTCTTTTGGGTTAACAATGAACAGGTGTAGCATCGGCAGGTATCTTAATATGCACGCGCACACACACGCACTCCCTCTCTCCTCGCACATAACACCTGCAGGCAAAGCAGGACCAGCCACTTCTCAGTTTCTTTGCCAATACACAATCCCAAAACTAATGGATTTCACAGTAGTAGAGAAAGAGGAGTGGTCGGGGGCTTCATGTGAGCAGAACAGACAGAAGAACCAGAATTACTGTAAGGTAAGTAATTGGGGTTTTGTCCCCATCTGTTAACATGGATCTCACTTTAGGTGACTAGCAGTTATCTCCCTATGGAGGGGGATGTCAAGAGTCTAATTTACATGACGACTGCAGGATTGCCCTGACAAACTGGGCGTCAGATCTAGTAGTTGCAACTACCGAGTAGTGCTGAATAAAAGTACGCAATGAGCTCCAAGTGGCTCCCTAGCATATTTCTGACATAGGAACATTCCTCAAGCCTGCCCGTGTCACTTGGGGCCTAGTATAGTTTCTTTAATATAAGAAGGTGGAGCTAATTTATTTAGTTCACAGAAGATCTTTATGCAGTCAAATATCCATTTCAAGAGTCCCTAGACTGAAATAACGAGCCCTCTACACCTGTCTCAAATATTACAAAAAGAGTTCTAGGCCAGTTATGGAAAGGCTTTGTTCTATGGAGGTGGTAGAAAAGTGCCCTAAACACACCACTCAGATGAAGGGCAAGATCAAAGCAGAGTCATCTTGTCTTTGTGAAATATAATAAAATATAGTAAAAAACAGCCACCAAAAATCCTCTCTTGATAGAGAGGTGATAAAGGCTCTAAGAATACAATACTTTGGTCCCAGGAAGGTCCCTCACTTGGGGAAGTGTAGTTGCTGTAGCCAAGATGTTGAACAGGTGGTGTGGCCACTGCAGACGTGGCTCTTGGGGAAATCGAGCAGCCCTGTGCTGGTCTCGACTCGTATGGGGACTCTCGGGTGGCTGTGTTTGGTGCCAGAGAATGACCTTGTTCCAACTGTGACTTCTTATGTCTCTTCTTAGGCATGGGAGAAGGGGAGCGGCACCAAGAAGATCCTGGTGTCGGAGGGGCACTCCGCACCGAAGCTGAGGTGCTCAATGCAGAGTTGGAGCAGCATGGTTCCAATGTGGGGCGCAGGGCAGCCTCCATCAACACAGTTTTTAATCGGATATCCCTGTCTTTAAGAGTGCGAGGTCTGAAGTTGTTGCAGCTCCTGCACTTCTTTTTAATATGCGCCTCTCTGAGGCACTTAAGGCAGCTCGTGTTCGGGTCACTAATAGGCATAGGTTTACTGCACCCAGCACATGGCTTAAACCCCAGGGACTGGGGCATACTCCGTCCTTGGGGCTACGTCCCTAATGGGACTCCACACCTAAATACTAACACTACGAGTAACAGTAACGAGATACAAGAAAAACTCAGAGTCCAAAGTTAGAGAAACCACTATCGGACTTGCGAAAACAAGGAGCGTTTCAACAACCATCACTGGTGGAAAGAAGGAACTGAGAGGGCGTGGGACCAGCAGGGCTCAATGTACCGGAGCATAAGCGCAGGGCTCCAGAGGTTGCCAAAGCCGGCCCTAGGGGAAACATTAGGGGGAAAAAATTCTGACAGCGTGCACATGGGCGTGCACACGTCAAATATGGAATCGTCATGAGCAAGCACTCAAAGAAGGAGAATCCAATCTTGCATGCCCAAAGCACATATGCACCTAGAGTGGGATCTACATGGACAAATACTCAATGAACAACTTGTTCACTCTGGTAACAGCAGTCTGGAGGCAACTTTAAACTTGTGAAAAAATGAGTGTCGTCTTACCTTTTGCCTTTCTTTTATTTTCTGTTCTACGGACCGACGATTATTTTTGACAAATTGTCTCTGATGACTCAGTAGGTCGTCCATTTTTCGCTCCAGCATTTCATGCTATACAAAGTTTAATCATAAATCACAGTGATGCAAGGGGAATATTTATTATCTGTACTACAATAGCAATCCCGCCCCCACAATCAGGATTGAAATCTCACTTTAGCAGGCACTGTTAAAAAAAAAAAAAAAAAAACGACATACATAAGAGGAAGTCATGGTCTCTGTCCCAAAACTGCTTACAGTGTTCCATGACTTAGTGGACACTCACACAGGTATCCCATACCAAACTGAGAACAGATTACACTTGGCTATAATACAAGTGTGTGCTAAAGTTTTAATAAGTGTTTAGGCAGAGGAGATAAATTCAATGCAACTTTAAATTTACAGTGAATCAGCACATTGATTGAACAGAAAAAAATTACTGAACTATTTTGAACATATTTACTAATATAATTTGCAATTCGATCAGATTTCAAACTCATGTAAAGAAGCCAGACTATAATAAGAAAAGCTCTCAACAGTCACATATAGAGGTTCTGATGACAGAGCTATACCAGTAACTCAGGTGATTTACAAGTAGCATCATTGTGACATCAGAAGTAGCAACCAATCAGTCTTTCCTCTGCACTTTGCTATCAGTCAGTGAAGTGGAGCGGGCCTATTCACAGGTCAAAAGTTCTCATTGTTAAATTACTTCAACATCTGTGTACAAACATGGTAATAACCCTGGATTGACTCTTTGTCCCTGGCCTCAACCTATTCCCAGCCAAGACCTTCTCTCAATGGGGTCCTCACAGAGGTAGCAAATAACTGTCATTACTCTACCTCTCCAGAGGCACATTCTTAACCCCCATTCATATGATGGTATAATCTTCAGCATCCTGTATACAGGATGTAGGAAGCAGCAGAATTTTCTAACATTCTTAAGTAGGGAGCAGAATCTGCATGCATAGATAAAATCCCTGACAGCAAAGGGTAAGTGACAACCATCACACCTACAGAAGACATATGTGGTGGTGCCTTTCCCCACGGCAACATAACTTTTTTAATCTAAGTGTGTATGGAGAGGCAGAAAGGGGATGGGAAAAGAGTTAAGCTAAAGATAAATATGAAGAATCGTGGAATCCATCACTTGCATGAGCTACAATGTTCTACCCAATGCACATGGAAACTGTGGAGCTGCAACAATTGACAGAGGCCAAAACATTCAGCTGGACTAACTTCCCTATGTTAAATATGGTGAAAAACCAATGAAAATTCAAAGAAGGAGACAGTGGTGCTGTTAAAACGTCTTCTTATGACACTTTCAAATGGCTTTAGTATATTTAAAATATCTGTGTTTCTTAGATATTTGTTATCGTTATTCACTCTACTGCAAGAACAATACTGCGTTGCTGGCTGCCTCATTAGAGAGCTGGCCTGCTATTTGTTCAGTCTATCAGAGCAACTTATCCATAAAGGAAAAGTTTTCAAGGTGCACATCTTCCCCACAGCTCACACACACGTAACTGGTATTAAAAAAAAAAAAAAAGGTAGGGGAAAAAAGGAACCAATCACTAATCCCAAAAGTCATAGAGCAGCAGATGATCCACTAGTTTCCATGATTCTCCTGCTATGTTGTCCAGTATATCAGTGCAGTGGCTGACCCACTAAACCAAACAACCACTGCATGCAGTGGCAAGGCAGCTCCGGCAGAGAAAGGAAGTGCTGTGCAGGCTGCTGAAATCTTGCTCACCCTATCCCATATAGCAAAGTGTAGGTCCCTTCATGGGTATGGAAAGATGAGGCCAAAGAAGAATTTGCCTCTTAATGAAAGGCTGGGTTTGACTGGTGTTATTTCTTAACTCTTATCAGTGTACACCTGTTTGGCATCTGTTTTAGCTAGCAAAAAATAATCCATTTTATATGATTAACACACATTTGCTCCACTAATGCAAATTACTTCAACATTTCTATTATATCAGTACTATAGCCACAGAAATTTCTTGGCTTCCTTGCACTGAATACAAGAGGGCCTTTTTCCCCTTGATTCTTCTGCAGCAAAACGGAGAGGTCTTGGAAGGACCCAAGATCTTGCATTCTGAGCACTTTAAAACTCTTCAATATGGTGTGTGAATGCTTTCATGTCATGGAAAGGATCCAGAGCTACGACCAGAATTTAGAGGGCCCAAGGATATAGAAAAATTCTGTCCTGGATCATGCAAGTCTGTGACTCTAAGTGGACAGCATTGTTCTGTTTTCTTGTTTATGTACCAGCCTCACAGACTGCAATACAGTTCTACTAATAGGCTTTATTAACTTCTGCTTGTGCTGGTGCTGCATAAGCAAAAGTACGAGATGTTTTAGCTCATGTAAAGCTATTTAAATCTTTTAAGGGCATAGGGAAATGGTGGACTTAAATATACAGTAGAACCTCACAGTTACGAACTTGGGAATGGACGTTGTTTGCAACTCTGAACAAAACGTTACAGTTGTTCTTTCAAAAGTTTACAACTGAACATTGTCTTAACGTAACTTTCAAACTTAACTATGCAGAAGAAAAAATGCTGCTTTCCCTTCATTTTTAGTAATTTAACACGGTACAGTACTGTATTTGCCCTTTTTTGCAGGAGGGGAGGGTGGAAGGGATGTGTCTCTGCTGCTGCCTAATTATGTTCTTCCGGTTCCAAATGAGATTTGTGCGGTTAACTGATCAGTTTGTAACTCTGGTGTTTGTAACTCTGAAGCTCTACTGTAAATTATGGAGCCACCATTAGCAAGCACATACATAGTTAAGCTTTGTTGGAGAACTCTGTAATGAATTGTGTTAGTCAAATATGTACTAAGTCATGTTAGAGAAATTATATGTAATTCTAGAAGAAAAGAAGAATGTTTGCTTTTTGTATGTAGTTCTGCCGCTTTAGATCATCAGATTTTGCTGAAACAGTCTGTAAGTCAGAAAACTGGTTTGTGTGTCTCTTATATAAAGTTCTGGACCAAGCAGATAGCAGGGTAGAGAAGAGAGCTGTTAGCTCTCAGGAAGTCAGGTACAATCCCTCATCCCCGCACCCGTCCATTCAACCAGCTAACAAGTTTTTTTAAAAAATCACAATATTAATAAAATTCACTGCTTGTTCTCTCACCTTGTTCTTGGCTTTGATTATTTCAATGACAGAACACCCCAAACTCTTCATATATTCCATAGTTACTAATATAATTTGCAATTCAATTGGATTTCAAACTCATGTAAAGAAGCTAGAGTATAATAAGAAAAGCTCTCAACAGTCACATCTGGATGTTATGATGACAGAGCTATACCAGTAACTCAGGTGATTTACAAGTAGCATCATTGTGACATCAGAAGTAGCAACCAATCAATCTTTCCTCTGCATTTTGCTATCAGTCAGTGAAGTGGAGCAGGCCTATTCACAGGTCAAAAGTTCTCATTGTTAAATTACTTGAACATCTGTATACAAACATGGTAATAACCCTGGATTAACTCAATGTCCCTGGCCTCAACCTACTCCCAGCCAAGACCTTCTCTCAATGGGGTCCTCACAGAGAGAGCAAAGAACCGCCATTACCCTACCTCTCCAGAGACAAATTCTTAACCCCCATTTACATGACGGTATAATCTTCAGCATTCTGTATATAGGATGTAGGAAGCAGCAGAATTTTCTAACAAGCAGCAAAATTGTACAAGTCAGGTTCAATCCCTCATCCCCCACCTGCCCATTCGACCAGCTAACAAGTAAAAACTCAAGGCCACAGAAACAGATGAGTACGAAGAACAAAAATTGTAATGTAAATACAACTGCATGCAGCCAGTGAGCGTGACAGCAAGGAATAGCTGTGTTGGGAACTACACAGATATAAGTAAGTTTTAGGAGTATAAGCAAAAAATGTATTAATCTGGGTTAGTTATTGTGATTTATGCAGGAGAATCTTTTCATTAGGGGGTTAGAGTAGAATATATATGGGTAAAGACACAGATGAGGTAGCTTCCTCTACTGAGTCTGCGCAAAGTTACAGAACAGAGGATTAAAAAAAATAGATGATTGACATAACAGTGGAGAAGATAGAGAGGAAAAATAGCCAAGCATAGCAGAGATTTGAAAAGAGTCACCCTGTCTCCAAGAAAGATAACTTGAGCATTTTCTTGTCTTGCTTTATCTTTTTTTGCATGTTTATGTAATTCATAGGTGATAGTAGCATTGTCTAAAAACACATATAATATAATAAAGGCTAAAATAAATTGTTTAAGCCTAAATTGAAGTGGATTTGGTTCTCACCCAACAGGTTGACCTTAGCATTTAAAGTGGAACTAAAAATCCCTGTTTCACAGTATAATAAATTAATCTGCTTTCCAAGTTTAGCAGAGTTACACTTTAGATGACATTAATTTTCTGCATAAATTAGTTTCTTACTTTGCCAGAGAAAAACAATTTTTTTTAAAAAATCACAATATTAATAAAATTCACTGCTTGTTCTCTCACCTTATTCTTGGCTTTGATTATTTCCATGACAGAACACCCCAGACTCTTCATATATTCCATAGTTACTATTCAATTGGATTTCAAACTCACATAAAGAAGCTAGACTATAATAAGAAAAGCTCCCAACGGTCACATCTAGAGGTTATGGTGACAGAGCTATACAGTAACTCAGGTGATTTACAAGTAGCATCATTGTGACATCAGAAGTACTAACCAACCAATCTTTCCTCTGCAATTTGCTCAATAACTCAGGTGATTCAGAAGTAGCATTATTGTGACATCAGAAGTAGCAACCAATCAATCTTTCCTCTGCACTTTTCTATCAGTCAGTGAAATGGAGAGGGCCTATTCACAGGTCAAAAGTTCTCATTGTTAAATTACTTGAACATCTGTATACAAGCATGGTAATAACCCTGGATTGACTCTTTGTCCCTGACCTCAACCTATTCCCAGCCAAGACCTTCTCTCAATGGGGTCCTCACAGAGATAGCAAAGAACCGCCATTATCCTACCTCTCCAGAGGCAAATTCTTAACCCTCATTCATATGATGGTATAAACTTTCAGCATCCTGTATATAGGATGTAGGAAGCAGCAGAATTTTCTAACAAGCAGCAGAATTTTCTAACATTCTTAAGTAGGTAGCAGAATCTGCATGCATTTATAAAAACCCTGACAGCAAAGGGTAAGTGACAACCATCACACCTACAGAAGACATATGTGGTGGTGCCTTTCCCCACGGTAACATAACTTCTTTAATCTTAGTGTGTATGGAGGGGCAGAAAGGGGATGGGAAAAGAGTTAAGCTAAAGATAAATAGGAAGAATTGTGGACTCCATGACTTGCATGAGTTACAATGTTCTAACCAATGAACAGGAAAATTGTGGAGCTGCAGCAATTGGCAGAAGCCAAAACATTCAGCTGGACTAACTTCCCCATGTTCTCAGGCATTCCTGTAGCCCCTCAGAGTTTATCCACTAATCTCAACTCAGAGTGCCTGCAAAGTTCAGTAGCTCCACCAGAACCTCCAGTCCTCCTGGAAACCACAGAACCTGAGGGACCCCTATAGTACTTCTAAGTACTACAATGTTCCCTGTTTCTTAGCTCCCTCATTGTTCTCTGCGTAACACCAGGGGCTCCTGCCAGCTTTCTTTCTTTGCATGGGAAAGATTTCAAAATGTCTTAAAAAAATAATCAAGAAAATCCCCAGGCAGAAACCAAACAAAACAAATCATTAAACTCTGTGAGTAAAGTTGACAGTACATGTAAGTGTTGGGGTGTTTTTTAATTCATAATGCTGCAGTTACTAAAAACAAACAAAATGAAGCATTAGAAACCAAGGTAATTCAGAGTTAAGATCAAAATAAAAGACAGCCTAACATTTGAAAAGTAGTCAAGATCAAGGCCGGGTCCAGGCACCAGTGTAGCAAGCAGGTGCCTGGGGCAGCCAATGAAGAGAGGGGTGGCACGTGCGGCAGTTCGGCAGCAATTCGGTGGTGGGGCCATCACTCCCTTTCGGAGCGAAGGACCTGCCGCCAAATTGCCGCCATAGAAGAAGCAGCGGTAGAGCTGCCACCAATTGCGAACGTGGCTTTTTTCTTTTATTATTACTTTTTGCTGCTTGGGGAGGCAAAACTGCTAGAGCCGGCCCTGGTTCAGATGCAAGTCTGCGACAACTGTCAGTAGGAACACAGGATGTGTCCAAAAGACACTTTGTCCGGACATAAGATAAGCAAAAGCATAAGTTGGGTCTGCATAAAAGCTTGGATTTCTCCATCCTTCTCTTTGAGGCGATCTTAGTCTGGGATCATCTCTGGACTCTTCCATGCCCTGTACCTTTTTCACAGAAAGCTTCTTGTCCAACATGCCAGATTTTGAAATAGAATGTTGCTGATGAGGTCCAGGAAGTTAGGGACCCAGTATTAGCACTCTAAGGAGCAGAAAAGGCATTTACAGGATGGTTATATGACCCAGGGCCTGAAGCTACTCTCATTGCTTTACCCATTAAGTACATCTGGAGCAGGGCTTCTCTAGATTTGCAGGTCCTGCAAGTGAAGGACTTGCAAATAGTACATTTTCCAGGAACATTCCCCCAGACAAAATACATATTTTAAATGCCAAACATTACAGGCTATAGTGCCCTTGTTTGATGGACAGTATGTAAATCCAGGAGACTTAAAAGAAGCCATCCTGACACCAGAAAGAAGTAGCTATTCTGGTTAAAAAACCAAAATGCCAATGGGCAACAACTAACAGTCTCTATCTACACTCTGCACAGATTTAAAAAGAGCCAGGTATTTTGTTAGCACTGCTCACTGCCCATGTTCACCTCAAAGCCAGGAGGCATAAGAGGAACTGAGTGGTGGCTGGCCTGCTCCACTCTTTTATGCCCTCGGTGCAGGATATGAGGACGCTCAAGGGGCATGAGACTCTGAATATGGATGAGTGGGGTACATGTGGGGGAGTCTCAAGCTGTCAGCCTTCACCACAAACCCTGCTTTGCCTCCAGCATGTATAATAGGGTTAAATATATTTAAAAGTGTTTTTAATTTATACGGGGTGGGGGCTTGCTATGTGAAAGAGGTCACCAGTACCAAAGTTTGAGAATCACTGCTCTTTGTTTATAAGAACTACCTCCACTGGAATTTTCTAAAACGTTATTGAAACATTTCTACTTGGTCTTAAGCTTTGAAAAAGATGCTTCTGAAGAAAAGCTATTAAAATCTATATTTTGGGCCAAATTTAACCCAATAGTGTTCAGTTAACTTATTCAATGCATGTCTCCCTTTTTGGAAGGGGCCTTTTGTAAATATGATATAGAGTCTTTTTTTTTCATGTTACTAAAACACTGCGTATTGTGATGGGGCAAGGCCAGATGGCTACAGTAAAGTACTGAGAAACAGGTATGTTAGCCTATTGTCATCCCAGGGGTGAGCGGGCAAAGCCCGCCCACTTCTAAAGGACCTCCCCCCAGCCTAAGGGGAGGATCCACAGGGCTAGAACACCAAGTGATTCCGGGGGACAACGAATGAAAAAAACAGGATCAGGAGTGAGGTCATAGGGCTAAACTAAGGGAACCGGATGGGGAAACCGAGCAG